>NW_024354875.1:5569831-6047216 GCF_902729225.1 Pteropus medius
AGTACAGTTACGGTGGTGAATAAATAAGTATTTGAAAAAAAATTTACCTTTTCAAGATTCATAAAAATACCCAACATATCTGCTTAGTTTTCTATTATTAATTTAAAAATATATACGTTGCTAGCAATATAAACATGTTAAGAGTTACTTAACACTTAGAAATGTATCTAAACATCATCTTATAAAGCTAAGTGGGTATTTAGTTGAGAACCAATTTACCATAATATTCTAAAATTTAGTTTCATTAAAAAATGTCTGTAAGCCCGTGGCTATCCTAAAGTTGGCAAAATAACTTCTCCAACTGTTTCCTAAAATACTTTTGGAACTGATTTAAAACAAAACAAAATAAAACAAAAGAGCAGTAAAATATCTATAATTCAAAAAGATTAACTGAAGTTACATATATATGTATATATATTTTTATTAGTTGATCTCCTATGCATCATTGATCTCTTGGTAAAACCGTTTGAACTATCCAAATCATATACCCAGGAAATAATATGCATTTTGCTTACCTATTCAAGAAGAGCTTTGAAAAAAGCCCCCCTAGTTGCTTCAATTAAAATGTCAAAAGCAGTCACAAAACAGTTTGGCTGGTACACTCCGTGATAAGGAAACACAGGCTTAGTTTAATTCATTCTTCTAAAGTGCCAATTGACAAGCTTATGTTGAATTCAGTCCAGACTCAAAAGTATAATTGATGTCAGCCCAAATTCTCAGCTAAAGACAAACACTGAATCTGTTGCTCTTGGCTTTGTTTGGGTTTCAGGTGCAGGGCCCCTGCCAGATGGTTTCCTTGGGGCAGAGTTTTTGTTATGGCGTGTGCGTATGTATGTGTGTGTGCTTTTTAATATTGCAAACATCCTTCAGCTGCAAAGCAAACAAAGAAAAGGCAATCCACTCATTGCTAGAACCACTAGAGACCACCAACTGCTGAGTACTGTCAAAGTTATATATAGCAATTAGACAAATAGAAGTTCCTGACCAAGGTCGTGCTTTCCCAGTGAACTCTTATTTGCCCTTGACACCTTGTTTTTGTTGTTGTTGTTGTTCTTTTTTTTTTCCAACAAATGGCTGTGCATTCATAATTAATGAATTCACACTGTATTATTAATAATATTTAAGATATTTTATAGCAGACCAGCATACTTTTTCCAAGTCGTACAGCCAAAGTGTTTATTCGATCATCATTCCTGTGATAGTAGGGCACATTTTTATAAATGTAGAAAATATTTGTTTTGAAAATAGCAAATCATTTGCATTGAATAATAAATAAATAAATGTTTATGGAAGAAGCTATTTAAGTAATTTAAAATATAATATCGCAGCATGATCAATGTATTCAGTATTATATTTAATATATTTGAAAAAAAATTTAGTTTTCTTCCTTGTTTATATGATTACAACCCTAATTACTTAATCAATTTATTATCAAGGCCCTATCAACTTTACGCATTGTATAAGGCCCACGGAGAAAACAAATATAAGACAAAATCCCTACACTCAAGAAACATAGTTTTCATGTCTAAGAGGAATACAGATGAAACAACAGTTTATATCATAGACAGAACATAATCATTAAATATAAATAACCTAGGATTAAAAACCCAGGGTTATAAATAAATCCTGGAAATTTCCATAAAGGAAGTAGGACTTCATGCAACTTTGAAGAATAAATAGATTTAACGTAGAAGGACGTGGATGTGGAACGTTATTCAAGGGAAGAGTAATAGTATGAAGAACACATAGTTGTGAGAAGGAACGCGCTGGGTAGTTATGGATACTCGCATGACTAGACTGCAGGGGCGCAGGGAGTATTGTAGATAACTGAACTGGCAGGAGTTATACGAACCTGATTTCAAGGCATTTAGACTTGATATAGTAAGAAAGTGTTTTCGTTGCACCCAAAACTGAAGGTGTCCGGTTAACAAGAAAGGTGGGTTCTCTAGTAAAGCTTCATGTTTGCTTGATTTATATATGGGAAGACTTTGTAAGATTTTGTTGGATAAATTGTTATATTATTTAACTTTTAAAAAGTTTTGATAGACAACAGCTAACTTCTAGCTCCTTAAATCTATCATAGGATAAACTTAGCCCCATGGAAACATGTGTCATATATTTATAGTACAATGATTTCATTTTTATGACGTGGCTATTGTTTTGAGACTTAGCAAGTTATTAAAAGAGGACAAAATTTAGAAATTCTGACTCTAATGTATACGTATGCTTTTGCTATAATTGATACTATATTTGCGACACAACTAACTACATATCCCCAGATAACAAATAAATTAGTTGACACTATGGAGAAAACATACTACAGGAATTTAGGCATTAAGCTGCTTCTGCCCAACATCTTAGGACAAGTTTTTCAAGATAATTACAGGTAAGAGAGTTTCCTCTTGTCATTACTACATGCTCCAAGAGTTCAAAGACTAATTTAAAAATATTTCTCACATGCATAGCTTCATCTATGTCATATTTTTCTTCTGTGTTTTTATACATCTAGTAGATGTAAAGATCAAGATATACGGTTGGCTTAACATCCAGTTCACAAGAGAGTCTCGCCATGGGATAAATACAAACTCCTTACCATGGCATAAGAGCCTTTGTATGACTTTTTTCCATTCCAACCATCCTCCTTTGCATCTCACCCCATCCTCTACCTCACCTACTGTGTTTTCTACCAATCTGGACCTTTTCCATCTTTCCCTCAACACACCATTTCTTTTCTTGCCCACATAAGTTTGTATATGACATTCTTTCAGCACAGGAAAGGATATCAGAATTAGCATTTATTAAGCACACTCATTTTTCCAAATATGTAATCTGCAGCAGAGCATTGCAAAGATGTAAGAATTAGCATTTCTATTTTGTATGCAAAGAAACAGAAGAGAAGGAAATTGTCCAGGCACATGGCCATGACCAATGGTGTTGCCTGGCTTAAAATCTTTGTCATTTTCCCCATGTGGAATGCTCTATAGCTGATTCTTTGCTTGAAAAATCTTCACATAACTTTTAAATGTCACTTTAAGTTTAGCTCTTCTCCAAAGAGAATGGACAAATCTTCTATAGTATCAAAATACCTGTCATGGTGACCCCAGAATTTCTGTATAGGGAGTCAGGGAAGCAATTCATTTGAAAGGAAAGGACAGTTGGGGACCGCAAGATTTATCTGCAAGCTTTGTCTGACATCAGGCTAAAAAAAAAGCGAGTTTCTTAACGTTTTGTACATTTTTCTATTCTATGTCTTTGCCAGGGGCCTGGCTTTACATAAGCTCAATAAATGTGGGATGGATGAGCAGGACTGAATAAAATGGTTATTTCCTGCCCTTTGGAATATTTCCATTGAACTTCATCAGAAACCAGTTTGAAAGTTTGGTGTTTCCAATTATCAAGAACTTAGGCACTAACTATCTGTTAATGCCATGCATGGCTATTTTAGTAATTAGGTTTTAATACACTTAAACAAATATGTCACTTTAATACCCAAAGTCAATGATCCATTCATCCAAGTAAGTGCCATAAATTGCTTCTGAAAAAATAGCTTCACAGTTAATTCACTTCAATCCTGGTAATGGCTATATTTCTATTATTACAATTCATTTGAAATTAAGCATTTTTTTCAAAATTTAAGCTTGGAATTTGGATAGTTTGGATGAAAATAGTAATTACAAATTGTGAAACTTCTAAGAAAACATGGCCTATATTTTTATCACTCCAAAGTGAGAACTCATCAAGGACAGGGCCATAACACTAGAGGGAAAACTAAAAGCCAAATCTCTGACATGTTGTGTCAGATTTTGAGGGAGAGAGTTGACAAAGACCACATAGAGCTCATTCCTTTTTCAAATACTCAGTGAAATAAGGTAGGAAGCAATCATAATATTTTAATTCTCTCACTGATGTTACGGTGACCACAGCGACTGTTATTTGAGTCTCTCTCAGGCAAAACACTAGATGCTTGGCATGAATTATCCCATCTAATTCTCACAATATACTCTAAGGTAGATAGTGCTCTGCCTTCTCTACAAATGAGGACACCGAGGCTCAATGAGGTTACATCATTGCCCAAACTAAGCAAAGAAATAAGACATGAAGCCACGATTTGACGTGCATCTTTCCTAACTTCTCTAATATCATCTTGTTCTTATAACTGGAAATTCTGCTTAGTTATTTCAGACAAATATAATTCTTTAAGTTAACAGCATAATTTAGAATCATAGGCATTTACAGAACTTGATTTAATCTTGTAATGCCTCAATTTACTTCATAAAATCTTGAGGATTAAATGATAGAATCAATTTAAAGTACTCAGTCTGGTTCAAGGATCATAATAAGTACTCAATAAAACTTTGATGATGGTGATGATGATGGTGATGATGATGATGATGATGATAATGATGACTTACCCTATTCCTTTTTCAACTACTCGATAAGAAACTGGGTTAGAGAAATCAAATGTCAACGAGCCTCAGAAAAATGATGGCAGAGCCTGCTTCTCATTTATCTATAGAACTCTGCTTATCAAGAGATTGTTTGATGATCTATTATGAAAATATCACTATGTATGGTGGTAAAAGGCAAACAAAAAGAAGTGATCTTCTCTGGGTTCAGGGTGATGTTGTCTTGCTGTTCAAGGTGCACTCTACACACCAGTGGCATCACCATTACCTGGAAGCTAGTTAGAAATGCAGACTGTCAGGCCCTCCCCCAGACTCACAGAATTAGCATCTGCATTTTCAAAAGATCCCCAGTGATTCGAAATCCCACTAAAATTATGGCAGCACTGCTATAACACATCTCAACATAGGAGCAAAATACAGATTAAGAAGATGGCCTTTGTAGTGAGAGGGAATTGGTTCCAACTCTGTCTCTATCATTTGCTAGCTATGAAACCTGGGGCAAATTCTCAGAAGGTTTAATTGCTATAATATATTTAAAGCACCTAGCTCAGTATGGTAATTCCAACTATTAGAATAATTAAGACAGACCAAACTAGACTCAGATAATAATATTAAAGGCATACTTTAAATGATAAATAATGAGAATATTTGAGCATGGGTCCAAAACTTACATCTTCTTAATGAGAGTAAAACAGAATTACAGAGAGAAACTTTTAAGAGTAATTATAAAACATCTTCATTACAAAAATTATATGTATACTTATTCATATGTATGTATATGCATATTTCTCAACTGTATAGAAAATATTTATTATCATTTCCAAATACAGTTTATATAATTTCAGGAAAAACAAACCTGATTCAAGAACCTGATTAGATTCTACCCACTAGCCATGGCTAGATTTTTAATTGACCTTTATATTATGTCATAAATCAAACTGAATAGAAATGTGCATTTTTCATTTGTTGAGTAGAGAATTAACTCACTGTTAATGTTTATTTTATTTTATTAGTTTTTAGTGTATTTTAAAACTGGAATGTTGATGAGATCATCTTTTTTCTGATATTTTGAAAACAGCTTGGCCAAGTAAAAATGAAATTAAGCTAGATGGATTAGATGGACTAGATGCCCGTATCATAGCAGAAGATAATGATACCCAGAAAAGATGTCGGGGGCCTGTTAGTTTTAAGAGTGTTTAACATCTCTTCAGCAAAAATGAAGTTATTTCACTAGCAGAACTTTGAAAATGCCTTTAAATTTCTAGAATTTTATTATTTTTCATATTTTTAAAATAATATCATGGCCAGTCATAAAACAGTATTTTGAAGGAAGGTTTCAAATTTTGCAGCATATTCTACCACTCCTAATATCACATGACTAATCTGAGTCTGGTCCAAATGTGAGCTCTTATGAAGAAAGCTCTGATGTAGCTACATTATAAATGAAGAGGGGTCTTCCTCTACCAGCCATGCCTGGTGGCACTAGTAAACACTTTCTTGATCAAAGGATCAAAAAAATGTGCTCTTTAAATTTGTTTTGGCTGGTGTTATATATGAAACATCTGTGGTCCTAAACCCATGTGATCATCAAATGGCCTTAGCATAGATTGGATAATGGGATAAGAGTATTATAATTTTTCTATGGTACATTCGTCTCCCTATATATAACTATATCTTCTTCATCCAATTGCTTTTCTGAAAATAATAAGCAAATTATAAGTTGGTGGCTTTACTTGTCAGATTTCAGTCTGTATTTTCGTGACCTAATGTTGGTCTTCAAATATTCTACATACAATTGGGCCACTAAGGTTAATGCCTAGTTTGAGATACCTAATCCTAGGTTTTATGATGAAGGAAATCTAAAGCCATATAAACAGATTGATTTTGGTGGTTTAAAACTAATTTGACCTCTTCTTTATGTTACAAAAAAGCCTGGATTGTGACAAAGATCTGCTGACCTATTTCTCAACAAATTGTTCATCAATAAAGCTTAGGACTTAATTTTTAGTCATTACAGTAACCTCTTCTTCCATTTATTATCAGTTCATACCAAGGACCTTTAGGGAATTGCTTGTCAGAGCTGATTTTTTGTCACTCTAGAGATCCTTGAAATATTATATTTGATAACCATCCTATGACCTGATTAAATTGCTTGAGATAAGAAAAAGCCTTTTTTCTTGCAACTCAGTCAGATAGATAAGTTCACTACAGCAGTTGAGAGCAAGTCAGAATGACTTCCATTATTCTTCCATAACCAAGGACTGGATAAATCTCTTCTTTCTGATTTTTGAGGTTAATATGCGTCAGATTTCTCTCTCATAATAATGATGTCATATAATTATCTGGAAACAATTCTTTCACTCTTTTATAATATTATGTTCTTCTTTCTGTAAAGGCTTTTAATTTAAGGTATTCTTAAACACATTTAAAAAGGTCACTGACCTTAAAATTGCTACTATAATATGGAATTTAATTATGTTAAATCAAAACATTTTCATTAATGTCCACAACTTTTATTAATTTAAATATATATTATGAAAAGTTTATTTTCTATTTCAATGTCTACAACAAGTTATAGAAGGTGCTTTAAAACACCCCTTGTATTTCATATCCTGGTCTCATCTGCAATTGCCTTACACCTGAAGTTTTGTAAGAGTCTAACCTGTTCTACCTACTTCCTTTGCCTTTTCCATCCAATTCTTTAATTCATTAGATCCTATCATTAATACTATTTTCTAGTACCCATTTCATGCCCTCTTCTAGGTCCTATAACTAGAATGGACAAATGAAAGAGATATAGTTTGTAATCTCAATAATCTTACAGGCAAGTTGATAAAAGAGAATCAATCAACACACACACAAAAATATGTAAAATTTCCAAGATTGGTAAAAAGCAGGAGAAGCTATGCAGTTTAATGGAAAGGGAGGTTAGTAATGGAGGTGCATTAATGGAGGGATTTGACCTGGCCCTGCAGGTGAGGGGAAGCCCCACTGAGGAGTGCTGTTGGAGCAGAGAGCTACAGCAGTTAAATAGGCAAGGAACAGGGGAGCACCCCAGACAGAAGGCACAGACACACCATGGTCTTATAGAGGGAGGCAGCAGGAAAGGAGAGGATGGTGTGTCCTGATTACAGAGCCCATGGGGACAGGGCTCGGAAGAGACTGGAGGTGTGAGCAGAGAATTGTGCGTGCAGGGCCTTACGAGTCTCAAATGTTTCTTTGAACTTGTCTTCAGTTGAGCAGAGAATGAGAATTATTACCACTGAAAACGTATTTCTTGAGCCCCAAACCCACATACTCACCATGCTACTCTGTGGGAAAGTTTTGGGCCAACACAAAACTGTAGACTCGCATGCAAATCTCTAGTATGACCATAACTGCTTTATGACTCTTATTTTCTATTCTTCTCAAGAAACTAAAATGTTTAAAAGCTATCTAAAGAGTGTCTGACATAAATATGAGCTGATCATCTCTTCCCTTCTTTCTTCATCTGTCCCTTTTCTAGCATCGAATTTCTGCTTTCCTTACTAAGTACTTAGTTTCGCTTTACCAGCTTTGTTGACATTGCTCATCCTCACCTCTGCCTCTCCCTAAACCCCAGATAGAATAGGTTTCTTTCTCTTTCCGCTATTTTCTAAGTCTTACCCTTTCTTCAAGGCCCAACCCTAATAAAAATCCCAGCTTCTTTATAATACCATTCTAGGACCTTTTAATCTTCTTGGTTGCTCAGCTTTTGATTTCAAAACCCTCCATTTGTCAATTACTCAGTATGTGCATCATGGTATTTTCATCTGTCTTTCTGTGCAAATAGTTGAATTTTTAAACTGAACTGGCAAACCCTCAAACACAGTGATCCTATCTCAAAACTCTATATTTCCAGAAAGTAGCATGGGACAAAGGAGACCCAAAGTCATATTCTCATACCTGTCACTAAAGGGTAGATTGGCTCTCATCTCAACCACATGCAAAGGGGTCTGAACAAAAAGAAAAGAAATGGAAAGAAAAGAAAAGAAAAGAAAAGAAAAGAAAAGAAAAGAAAAGAAAAAGAAAAGAGACTGAATTATTGAAAAAGGGAGGAAAGTGAAAAGGATAGAATTAAACAAAATAGAACAGATGGTCTCTATACCTAATAATTCACCTAGTCATAGAAATCTTTTGTCACAGAGCTACCATATAATCCTGCATCCTAACAAAGTAAATTGTTATATTGTGTAAAGAGACAATTGAAAAATAAAATGGAGAATATGTGCTTCCAGCAAGGCATTCAGAATTAAACTTAAACCTGAATTTGAATTTGGTAAATTAGGTTAATAAAAGCAAGAATATTTATTTGCCTAGTAAACATTTCCACTGGGTATTTAGAAACCATTTAAAGGTAAATGGCAGCAAAATAAGTGTATAGACTCCCAAATGAGGGATCAGCGAGATGATAAATGTTACTCCTAACCCATCCCGCTCAGGGCAAAGTAAAGGGATATCATTTCTTTTCAAGATTCACCTTCTATCTTGCTTCTTCCCCTAGGCTGACTAGAAGCTTCTCCTGTTCGTGGTCAACCAGCCCTTTCCTCTGGCCATACCTGGATCCTGAACAGCCCTGTCCTACTTTTGCCCGTAAGTTGACTTTACTCCCTCTACTGCCAGTCTTTCAGGAGCAGCCTCTTCCACTCCTGAGCAAGACAGCAGAGAATAGACAATGGAGAGTAGACCGAAAGGTAACAGCATCCTTTGGCTGTATTCTGACCTTCCTCTAAGTAAGAAAGGCTACATGCCCCTAAAGTGCCTCCAACTAGCCATCTGAGCACTCCTTTCTGTCCTCACTTTCTCCCCGTCTCCTTCATACATCTTTCCAGGTGCCCCTCTTTCTTCACCCTTCCCCAGCTTTGCACCCATAACATCCATCATGCCCCTTTCAAATGCTTTACCACTCGATAATCAGCACGTATCTTCCTAACCCATTTTTTTTTCTTAATTTTAATTATTCATTGATTTTATGTTTTAATGCATACTTAGCTTGTTTCTGTTTGCTACTATTGCCCATATTTTCAATTTTTATCCGATAATGTATTCTTATTTCTAATTCCAACGTCATACTGCATTTTAGTCCTTTTCTTCATTCTTTATTGTTCTTCTTCTTCTTCAATATTTGTTTTTCACTTCTATTAATTTTTTCCTTTAGTGATATTTTAGATTATTCAAAAATAATAATGACATCAAGGGAAAGAGATAAAACAAGGGAAAGTCTCATGATTCTCATACAAAATATTTATTTGAAACTTTATAGAACTTTATAGAACATTCTATTTTTCTGCTTACCCCTTTCCTGAATATCTTTCTCTTTTTAGTCCTCCATCCCCTAAGTCAAGGACAAGAAGCTAATGAGACTTTGAAATCCTGGAAATTCCTGGCACTGGCTGAAGTGGCCCACACAACACAAGGAGCTAATGTGGCAGAGAATGACTGCAAAGACCCAGAGCTCTGGAGTCACCAGCCTGGTTCAAATCCTGGCTTTGCCAGTGATTAGCTGTGTAACCCCTGGGTAAGTTACACAATCTTTCTGTTCCTCCATTTCCTCATCTGTAAATGGAGATAATGGAAGTGATCACCTCTAGGATTGCTTTAAGCGTTAAATTAGATAATACGAAGTACCAAGCAAATAGTCAGTAAATGTTAACATTTAGCTATTGTTATTACAAAAAACCATTAATCTAAAATAATGTATGTATTAAAATTATATATAATAAAGCTTAAATTTGTTTCTCCATCTCAAATTAAACAGTATTAGGATCATTTTAATAAGTTTATAGCATTATTGTAAAGAGTATAACATTTCGATGTCTCTCTTTTCCTTCCTACTTTCTTAGACATTATCCAAATCCAGTATTTCATACTTTCATCTAGTTTGTTTTTATAAGTTGTCAAGGAGGTCCTCTGCCCACTCTTCCTTTTTCCATTCATCCTATGTGATTGTGTTTGTAAAGTTCTGCATGGCATCCTTCTTGCCTGGAGTTGACTCCAGTATGAGGTCCTCAGCAAAGTCCCCACAGTCTGGGCAAATGTCCCCTTGAAGTTACCTTCCTCTGCTCCCCCTTCCACACAGTGTGCCATTGTACAGTTCTGTCCCTTGTTATTTCTTTTTTCTCATATGAAACATTATCCCCCCCCTTTAGCACCTGTTGAATTCAAAGCTCAATATAAATATACTTCTTCCATGAAGCCTGCTGTGATTTCCTCATCTGGGAAAAAACTACTATCTTCTATCTGGGTGGAAAGTATCTAGGTTTCTACACCATCCCCTTCTCCCTTTGGATTCTCTTCATCTTCTTCTATTTGTATTGCAGTTATTTTTATACATGGCTGAGTTTTTATATCATTCATGGATTGGTTGTCGCGTGCACACCCACCACATCATGTAGCTCGAAGATGTGAATGACTAATTAAATGAATATAGAACATATCAGAAATAAAGAAGGGTATGGGTTGTGGGACAGAGATAAAATGAATAAGCCAGAAAGATTTGCAATTAAAATGAGAGTGATGAAGCCTTACTGTCATTACATAAAAAAACAAAGAAAAGTTTCCATTATTTTTCTTTTTCTTGTCCCAAGCATGTTTGAATGACTTTTCTTAAGAAAATATGTTA
Organism: Pteropus medius; assembly: GCF_902729225.1. NCBI lineage: Eukaryota > Metazoa > Chordata > Mammalia > Chiroptera > Pteropodidae > Pteropus > Pteropus medius. The sequence goes on from NW_024354875.1 coordinate 5,580,878, forward strand.
AGAGAAATCATGTGGAAAAAGTTATAACTCTAAAATTGAGAGTCCTGTGCTATTTGGACCACTTTTTAGCCTCAGGTTCTGGGAGTATCTCTAATTCCAATCTTGACACACAAAATTAATTCTGATATGTTCTTTTAACATGTTTCTAACACCATTTTTCAATCTTCTTGAATTGTTCTTTCAATAGTTGACCTGGTTCATAAAGTGTTTTGGATTTTATTAAATCCATCCCATTATAGAGATATTATTACATCTTTGAATTTTTTTTGAAGTATGAACCCGTATTTACTGCTCACAAGTGCAAGAAATGTTCATTAGTAGAAAAAAGGTTAAACAAATTAATACAAAGGTGTATAATACAAAGGGTTTTTGAAGTACATCCATATATTATTATTGAAGAAAGATTGCCAAGATAAATCATTAAGTGAGATAAAAGGTACAGAGAACAGAATACGTCCTGTGATCTTTTTGTTCTATATAGATATACTTGCAGATATGCATTTATACACACATGAATTATAGCCAATTGTCTAACTCGATATAGAGTATTTTTAAAATTACATCCTCTTATAGAAAGGAACTCTCTCTCTCTCTCTCTTTGGTCAAGAGAAGAAAAGATGAGAAGAGAAGATAATATGTCCAAGAAATGAAGGCAGGGGTCCTTAGAAACTCAAAACAAAATTAAGCAACTCCCGTACGGGCTTTATTCTGTTCCAGTGAAATTTCTTTACTCGTGCACAGATTTTGTTTTCCCGTAAGCTCTAAAAGAAGCTGCTGCAGATTGGATTTAGAAAGGCCCCTCAAGTTCTGTGTTTATGAAGATCTGGTTCCGTCCGTTGTATCAGTTTCTCACTGCTGCTGTAACGACTTACTACCAACTTGGGGCCTCAAAATAACACGACTTTATTCTCTCCCAGTCTGAAAACCAGAAATCTAAAGTCAGTGTCACCGGCTTAAAGTCATCGTGACAGCAGGACTGGTTTCTTCTAGAGGCTTTAGGTGAAAATCCTTGTCTTTTCTAGCTCGCGGTGGCCACCTGCACTTCTCTGTCACCCCAACCTGTCAACTCCATCATCACATCTCCACCTCCTCTTCTGCAATCAAATCTCCCTCTGCCCCTCTCCCTTAGAAGAACACGTGTGATTCCATTTAAGATCCATGAGGATAATCCAGAATAAACCCCCATCTCAAGGTCCTTAACTTTATCACATCTGCAAAGTCCCTTTTGCCATCCAAGTTACCATTCACAGTTATAAGCATTAGGACACAGATATCTTTTGGAGCCATTCTATAGCCGGCCACGACATTTTATTTCACAAGGAGTAATTTCTTATTATTCTGTTATATTCATTTCTTGAAAAATTATTGAACAGGTATTATAAATATATTTCACACAATGTGCTCTACGGTGGAGTGATAACTTCATGATGATTGTTTCCCAATCTCGGGAGTTCTCAGAGTAAATTCGAAACTGGCCCATGTAGCCAAGGGCAAGGAGAAACTGGAGAAAGCGATGGACCGCTCTCGTTTGGTCAGCGGCAGGAGTAATTAGCAAGAGAACCTACTTGCGAGGCTTGTCTCGTCAGCCACAAACCTGGTAGTTTTCCACACCCACCTGCTAGAATCTTAAAAGTTTATATAGAGGCCTTACCTGGGTCCGGTCTCATCAGGAGCTCTCAACTACACCTTACTCTCTCGAGATGACATCCTTGAAACAGCGGATAGTACAGTGGTCACATCCTCTCAGAGACCTCCTTCAACAATAATGAAATGCTTTTTTTGTTGTTGGAGGAGACAAAGGAACAACATGTGAATATTCTTAAGAAAGACGTTGAATTTTTCTGAGTTTCCAATATATTCTGCACAGTGTCATATTTACATTGTAACATTACCTGAAAGTGGCAAAACTGCTTCACTTCTGGGTCTTACTTAAGCCAATGGCTCCACTCCACTATATGCCTGTCTGTTTATACCGACACATGGGACCGGTTCTACACTCAGACTCCATCTCTACAGTGATTTCTGAGTCCTCCCCAACCCTAATTCACTCCAGAATGCATACCTTGCCTCATATTCCAGCCTTGGCTCTGGCTGCCTTGGCTGATTAAATCAAGGAGATTATTTTTGGCCATTCATAAATGCAGTCTTTGAACGTCTTTGAGAACATCGCCGTACATCAAAATAGGGACAAAGAGGGTGACATCGCTCTGTGACCCATGTCGTTATTATGTGTGAATTAAGTGAATTTCAATATCACATTTATTTTACGTATCCACAGCATTCAGGTATACACCACTTACGATAAAAGGTATAAGTTAAAATCCTAGAAGTTTATTATCTAAAGTCATCATCATTATTATTGTCAACAAGGCAATTTAATATAGGTAGTATAAAAATAGATTTATAAATCTGAAACGTCAGACATAATTTTGACATTGAGCCATTATCTCCTTGTCTTTACATATGAAATTCTTTCACTTTCCACAAGCTCCTGTGATGTCGATTTGTTTCTCATACAGTTATTATCCTGCGAATGCAGAGGAATGGTTGGAGGGGGAACTGATGGAGGGGGTCCATCCTCGTCTTAGATTAGCGAAGATAAAATTATATTAAGAGTTTCTTCTAATCAAAGTGGTCTGGAAATAGGAAGAAACAAGATATTAGGAGCAATGAAGGGTCCTAGGGTAGTAGAAAATTGTCCTTAGGTCCTAAATGCTTTTTTAATCTTTGAGTAAAGCAGAAAATTTAAATAGATAATTTAGTTAATAGTTAAATAGTTAACTAGCAAGTTTAGTGTTAGGCAGAGAAATTGAGGAAAGTCAAGGGAATGAATTTGTTGCATACCTGCCATAAGTCTCTTTACTAGTTCAGACATCAATATAGGTCTCCACCTTGCCTCAAAAACAAGTTATTCTGCTATTCTAGTTTCAGGTGTGGATAGACCAGAATCAAATTAGCAAGCAAGGACAATATGACACAATTTTCCCTATGATGATAGTTCAAAATAGTGTATCCGATTTTCCATACTTTGTAAGGGTTAAGCTCAGAAGTGTTGGCATGTTTTTGCCTTTCATTATTTCGTTCCTCACAGGTATCTTACCATATTGGATCACATCTGATAAATTTTTTTTTTTTTTTTAGTTTTCCCTGGAAGGGTGTGCATTCAGTGTGAAGATCTTGGAAAGCCAGAAATGCTGTTAGTGGCACCAAGGCCAGATGGCAGATTAGTTATCAGTCTGTGATAGGCTTCAAGGGGACACCAGGCCAGCATGGCTGGAAGCTGCACACTCAGTGATTCATTTCCTATATACTAATTTTATTAGTAAAAGATCATTTCTTTATGGTGAAAATACAAATTTAATTTAGGAAGGACTGGAGTTTAACGTGAGGTCCTTGTAGAAATAAAATAAATTCAATAGGAATAATAACAAAATGGGAGAATTTGAGAAACCAGAATTACCTAATTATTTATAGGAATCAGTGTGGATGGTTATTACACCTAAAATGCTTGACATTTGCAAGCTGGGGTCCTTCCCTATGGAAAAACAAGATACTGGGAAATTTCATACTAGGAGATACAGCCCCTTTCTTTGGCATGCTTAATTTTTCAGGGTGGTCCAGAACTGATGTATGAACAGACAATGTGCGAACAAAGAGACATGCCTCGAACATACAGTGTAGGTATAATTGCCCTTTATGGAATTTTACCAGTTCTGTGCACAGTATCAGACACGTGGCATCAGCCACATTGGTGTCAGATACGACCTATGTAACACATCAGATCTTTTCGGCTGCAGTTGTCACCAGGACCCTTGATCATTTACTTGTCTTCAGTCCCTACAAAGCAAGGTTAGCATGGGCTCCAGCGGAGGTCATCTCTCTTGTCACCGTGCCCCGAGTCCCTTGTCTGTTCCTAGGAGTCTTCCCTTGTCCAGACGAGGTAGGAGACCTGAGGGACTGCCCAGCGGGTTTAACCTGCTGCAGAGTAAACTACTGGCCAATGAGATAAAGAATCCAGCAGATATGTTTTGCTTTCCCCTCCCTGACATACTATCCTGAGGGGCAGATAATCATGTGACTTCTCTAAAGAAAGTCCTGTGAGGTCAAGCAGTCAGTTGTGTTGGTACCAAGTGGTGGCCAGAGTTCTAAAGCACTCGCCCTATCTGTTCTCCTCCCTTCCTCATCTCACTTTGCTTGTCCCCAACTCTTGGTCCCTGGGACTATTCTAATCAAGAAAGCATAACTCATGTTATGCCTTCTAGGGAACTTGGTCTAAGATAAGTGGCTGTGGGCAGAACAGTACATGGCTGGGTTCCTCTTCCAATCCAGCCTCTGATAGAAGGTTTGAAAGAATCCAAGTACCTTCTTCTAGGAATTCCTGTTGTTTGGGCATTTTGACACTTTGGGCAGTTTACCTATGGGTTTCTCAGCCTTTTCGGAACTGGATACATTATTTCAAGTGATGTGCTGATATGTTCAGCTGTAAATTGTACTCCAATGATACTTTATTTAGCAATGAGAAATCATGATTCAGGCTCTGTCTTACTGAGTAGGGCTAATAAACGATTTGCAAAGTAAAAACTGAATAAGCGGCTCCCGAGTTGAATTAAAAAAAAAAAAAACCCTTCCCAGTCTCACCTGGAAAAAGAGATGGGATTGTCTTATATACATGGTTCACTCTGACTCACGAGCCCTAAAAAGAGTCTGTGCCCCTGACACTTGGCCAGTCCTTTCATTGGCGGGATGATGGATGCTAAGTTTCAGTTCCATGATACCATGTAACTTTCATAGTTTAGTTTCACTGAGTCCTCTAAGACCAAGTAAAGCAGTGATGAAACATTTTAACACACAAAGCTCCAGGACAATAGTTCTAAAATATGTCGGTCTCGGAAAATGTTTGCTCTTGTAAAAACTACTGTGAACCCTAAGAACTTTTGTTTATGTGGATCATATATATTAATAATGCTATCTTAGACATTAAAATTGAGAAATTATAAAATATGTATGCATTGAATTACTTAAAATAATAAACATTTTACGCTAACAGAGGGAATACATTTTTAAGGAAAAATATATTTTTAAGACAAAAAAAATACTGAAAAAAGTGACATCATTTTACGTTTCAGCAACTCTGTTTCATATTCTGCTCAATAGAAGACAGCTGGATTCTCGAGTCTGCTCTGCATTAAATCTGTTGTCGAGAAAAGGAAAAATATTTTAATAGCTATTCAGATAAGTATGACTATCTTTGGTACTATGTTCAAAATAGACAAGAGGTATTCTGAAACTTTTTGTCAATGATTTTTTTTTTTTTGCACTCTGCTACATTGAAATCCATTTGGTCTATTTTGCAATTTGAATGAGTCTTTTACCCAGATTTGGTTTTGTAACAACATGCATAGGTGGTTGGAAATGATTGGTTCACCGAGTTATGAAGACGCTTCATGCGTTGATATATTTTAATATACAAAATCAGAAATATTACAATGTTAATATCACCACCGATCTGATTTCAAAAGTTTTAAATATTGAGAAATGGTCAAGTTCACAGTAGCAGAAAAAAAATTCAAATTATTGCTAGAAAGTTCAAATTTTATCACTGATGAAAAACTATTGTCATTTATTTGCTGTGAATTGACGAGCTCAATTCATTTATTTTTGCGGAAATGTCTGCCAGATACCCAAATCTGATAACAACAGTTTGTCTGTCAGTTTTTCAAGTCAAATTGAAAGATAAAGAAAGGGACTAGTTCAGCTCATGCCTAACTTCGGCTTAGGAAGAAAATCACTTATGTGAGTAGCTTTCCTCTAGGGAGGCTGAGAAGTGAAAACACATCCGATCAACACAGCCTCCTAAATAGAATAATCCAGTGACATTAATTAGGCTCTCTGAAAAGAGAAAATATTCAAGAAAACCAGAAAACAATGTACTACTGTGAAATTCAATGGTTTCGTGATTGTGGGAAAATGGGACCAGCAAATCCCAAGGGAAAAAGCTGTAAATAATGCATCTTGAAAACCTCGGTAGTAAATACATCTCGAACAACAGAATTTATAGTGTTACTCCTCCTTTCTATTCTCTAAAGACTCTTTTATGTAATGTTTTTAAACTCAGGTTTATTCTGGTAAAATGTACAGAGAGTAAAATTTATATTTTTAGGATGACATATACTTTGATAAATATATACAAACGTGTAATCATCACAATCAAAACACAGCATATCCCCATGACCGTCGTGAATTTTCTCACGCCTTAGCATTCAATCCTCACTAACCTGACTCTAGTGGAGTCGATCTGTTATTTTTATTTTTTTAGAAAGTCATATAAATGGAACATATAGGATGAGCTTTTTGTGTCTGGCTTCTCTCACTAGCATTATGTCTTTGAGATTTATTCATATTGGTCCATATGGCAGTAGTCATTTGCTATCAGTCAGTAGTATTCTATTATTTATCAATTATCCAGTTGATAGATATTTGGGTTGTTTCCAGCTTGGGGCTATTCGAAACAAAGTTTATAAAATCATTTTTAGATATTAGTATAGACATAGGTTTTAATTTCTCTTTGGTAAAGATCTAGGAGCAGGATTTTTGAGTTAGATGAATAGTGTATTCTCTACATCACACGAAACTGCCAAACCATTTTCCAAACATGGCTGTATTATTTTGCACTCCAGTCAGTAACGTATGAGAGGTCCAGTTGCTCTGCATTCTCACCAACACTTAGCATATTGTAAAAAAATTTGTCATTATACCAGATGTATAGTAGTACTAAATAAAGTTTTAATGTAACTGATGTAGAGCACTTCTCCATGTGCTTATTTGCCATTCATCTCTTTGTGAGTTGTACCTATTCAAATCATTAGCCCGTTATTTGTGGGAGCAAGTGTGGAAATGATTCGCAGAGGCCGAGGTAAATAGTATTTAGGCCGAGAAATGGAAATACCTCTGCTTCTGTCAGGCAGTTAGTATATGCGTTCAATCGATTTTTTTAGTAACCGTGCTATGTTTGTTGGTTTCGTTGCTGTAGCCACCGGCGTAGTCAGAAACTTTGAACTCCTCCAGCTGTGGGCTGCTGTTACCTTGAATGTGCTGTGGAAGCTGGACACCTGTGTTCTCACATTCCCTTAGGCTCCAGCAGCTCCGGCACAGTCGTGTCAAAGACGGATGTCACTCTCTCTACCTTAATGCTCCCCTGACCAGCAGGTTTCTTCTGCTCTAACTCCATCTTAGGCATTTAGTGAAGCGGGGGTGGGAGAAGGATCTTGGTTATTCTTGTCCAGTCTCAGTTTTGGCCAGAATCTGAAGGGTGAGCCTTTTTCAGCTTTACCTCTTATGCCTTCGTAAAGTGGCTAAATTCTGCCTTGTAACTTTATGGGGTCTTGGGCAGAAGCCTTCCCTGCCTTCTTTGTATGGTAGCAGGTTTGGCTTTGTATCAATGTAGGGTCTTTGGTTCAACAGTGATTATTAGACTTCTCTGCGGGACCATTGCTTTTTGCTTATTTCCTTCCACAAGGAGCAGGGTGTGCCTCTCCCAGAGCAGTCTAAGCATTTTGCTGCATGTGTGAGAAAGGTCTAGAAAAGTTATGCCTATCCCAAGTTGCAATTAGTCGCCTCCTGCACACCTGTATCACCACGGGGGAGTTTTCTATGATGTCCTGCCTCCTCAATCTTTTTCATGAAGACCCAGCCCAGCACAAGGTAAAAAGAACATATTAAAAGAAGACAGGAATATAATATGCTTAAATGTTAATAGATATATCTTTGTGGGAGAGTTAAAGATTAATTTTAAAATACTTGTTGATACTTTCTAAAATTTCAAAATGAAATGTATTGCTTGTTTAAATGATTAATGACAATCAATGACAATGCGATATAAAGCTTTCGAAAGTGTTTTTTGAGCTACCTGCTTACTGGAAGGCATGGATCTCGGTTCTGAAGTTTCAAAGGTGAGTAGGACATGGCTGTTGCTTTTATGTGAGAGACATGGGCTGACTTCACTGAATTTCACACATATCATTTCATTTGATTTTCACCCTTCCTTTGAGAGACAAGCAGATATGTAATCAATGGTTTTGCAAATAAGCAAATCAAGATATAGAGAAGTTAAATGATTTTTCAGTGCTCCTGTTCCCATTGTTTTATTTTTTAAAAATTTTACCACTGGGCATCCACATGCAAAAAATAAGTAAATAAATAATTCTAGACAATCTGGACACAGACCTTACACCCTTCACCAAAATTAACTCAAAATAAATCATAGACCCAAATGTAAAATGAAAAACTATAAAACTCCTAGAAAATAACATAGGAGAAAATGTATACGACCTTGGGTCTGGTCATATTTTTAGATACAACAACAAAGGCGTGATCCATGAAAAAGAGAATTGATAAATTTGACCATTAAAATTAAAACTTTTGCTTGACAATGTGAAGAGAAAGAAAAGATAAACCACAGATTGGGAGAAAATATTTGCGAAATACATCTGATAAAAGACTGCTGTCAAATATATATAGTGAACACTTAAGGGTGAATAATAAGAAAACAAACAACCTAATTTTAAAAAGTGGGTCAAAGACCTTAACAAACACGTCACCAGAGAAATTATACAGATGGCAAGTAAGCATATGAAAAGATACTTCAGATCATATATCATCAAGGAATGAAAATTAAAACAACAATGAGATACCACTATACAGCTATTAGGATGGCTGAAATCCGGAACATTAACACCAAATGCTGGTGAGGATGTGGAGGAACAGGCACTCTCATTCATTGCTGGTGGAAATGCAAAAGGGTATGATGCTTTAGAAGACAGTTTGGCAGTTTTTACAAAATGAAATATACTCTCATCACAGGACCCAGCAGTTGCACTCCTGGATATTTACTCAAAGGACTTGAAAACTTATTTCCACACAAAAACCTGCACACAGATGTTGACTGCAGCTTTATTCATAATTGCTAAAACCTGGAACCAACCAAAATGCTCCTCAGTAGGTAAATGGGTAAATAAACTGTGGTGCATCTAAACAAGAGAATATTATTCAGCACTAAAAAAATGAGCTGTCAAGCCAAGAAAGGACATGGGAAAACCTGACATACATATTGCTAGGTAAAAGAAGTTAACCTGTGAGGCTGCATACTGTCTGATTCTTACTCCATGACAAATGACGCATATATGTTATTATGCATTTATCCAAACCCACAGAATGGACAATACCAAGAGTGAACCTTAAGAAACACTATGATGTTTGGGTGGTTATTGTGTGTTCATGTCGGTTCATCTTTGATAAAAATGGTACCATTCTGGTGAATGATGTTGATCATGGAGAAGGCTGTGTCAGGAAAGGAGGTATATGGGAAATCTTTACACTTTCAATTTTGATGTAACCTAAAACTGATAAAAAATAAATAAAGTTTAAAAAAAAAAACAGTAATAAACTAAACTAAAATAAAATGGCCATAACACAAAAAATCTCAAAATGTTGCAGCTTAAAAAGACTTTATTTTGTCCATGATTTTTATGGGTCGTGTCTTTGGGAAGTGGGTGGCTGTGCTATCTTCACTTGGGTCTGTCATAAAGTTGCAGCTGGGCGTTGGCTGGGGCTGCATTCATTCAAAGGCTCAACTGGGTGGGCTGCTGAGATGGCAGCTCACATGGCAAGCAGCTGGTATCGGCTACTGCCTGTGAGCTCAGCTGGAGTTATCATCTGAGGCACTTACCTGCTGCCACTCCAGCGTGCAGTCTCGGGCCTTTTCTGATTGAGCCTTGAATGTTGTGCAGTGTCAGATCCGCCACATTCTTTTGGTTAAAATAAAATCACTAAGGCCAGTGCAAAGTTAAGGAGTGGGGACATAAACCCCACTTCTCAATGGGAACAATGTCAAGAGTGTGTGAACCTTTGAAGACGACCACAGTCAATGTGACGTGGCATTGAGTGGCAGACTCGGAATTAGAAGACCATTGATGTCTCTTCCAAACTAGTTTTCTTTACACTCTGTCCACCTCCTTTATGAATATTAATATTAATTATGCCCTTTCAAACCGGAAGTTGAAAAGTTGGATGGGTTTTGAGAGTATCACTTTAACTCTCACATTAACAACCCTTTCTAATTACTTGATTCTGGCAACGCTGTGTCTCCATGTACTCAAAGGGAAGCAATGCAAAATTATAAGCCAATATCATCCCACCGAAAACACTGTATAATCTTTATTCTCTTATAGTGATGTAATTCTACAGAGATTATATAAAAAGTTTCATAACTGTAACATGTGATGAGATATTTTTGCATTCCTATATTTTCTCTATCAGCTCTTGTACTGAAGGAAAATCTTTCATTTAAAAGTTATTTTGCATACTTTTTAAAGGTTTTGATGTACTTAGTCTGGTCACTAACAAACAACTCTGGTCAGTTTTGGTAAAGGGGAGAAGGGCCTCCTCTAACACGAAGACTGTAAACATGGTAACTGAAGACTGATTTCAAAGATAAATGGCAAGTGTTTGAATGAAAGAGAAACCTCTACTCTCCCTAAGAAAAACAAATTCCGATAGGAGGTTTTGTTAATAGGGACAAAAAAAAAATCCTTGCAAAACACAGAGGTAAAAAGTTCTACAAAACAAAAGGCAGTCACTTATGTGTCATTAAGACTGATTATACATCTCTGTATAGCAAAAGAGGATGGACTTGTCATAATTTGCTATAGAGACACAAGTGATTAAAATATCATTACCTCTCTTAAATTACCAGTTACTTTTCCTTCTAAAGAAGTTAAAACCACTCTTGCCATTCTATCCAATGACCTGAAGATTATGAAAATTTAAGTAGCTGAATGGGAGACTTTGCAACTTACTCCACCATTACTAACCTATAACACAAAGGAACATAATATAGTATTAGTGGAGAGTCTTGCTGGTTTTCTAAGAATTATGAAAAAATGCTCGTTGCCCTGAGCCTCTGGGCATTTCTATTCAGTACGCAGAGCCACCAGCTTCTCTAGCTTTGTTCCAGAGCTGATACCATTTATAATGGGAATTCAAAGCCATCTGAGATCAATAAATAAATACAACAAAATACAAAACTGACTAAGAGAAAATTAGAATTCAAATTGAGACAAAAATTGAACCCAAACAAATTTTAATAGGAGTAAAAGTGCATTAATTGCTTTTCTAACAGTATGACCATCTCTAAGAATAATTTCAGTTTTCTTTGGACAGAAGGGTGTTTATATGTAGATCTTTGCATCTACAGGATAAAAACCAAAATCTAGGCAAGACAGAAATATTAGCTAATTTATTAAAGTTTCTTCTTATTTATGTCCAGATTGATTCTTCTTTCCATCTTAAATTCTTTCCAAAGTGATTACATGTATAATCTCACCGCAAAGAGGAGGAAGGAAAGAAGAAATCAAACCCTGGCATTATTCCATTTTGAGACATGTATGTGACAATATTAATACATATTTCATATCATGTAGATTGGTAAATACTTGTCATTATTTTTATTCCTTTGGTTTTCCCATTTTATTATATTTTGCGAGTCCATTTCCTGGGTTATCCTTTTTTATTTTGTGCTGGAATTTAGCACTGAACTCTGTAATGCTAGTAAATTCTCTCTTTTTGTTATTTAAATCTCTGAGCAGCAGTGTATAGAGTGAACATGACAAAAAGTTGAGAAAGGGCGCCAGGCAGGTTTTCAATTTGTCCACAGAGTGTCGGGTTTCACACGCGAAGAAGTTTCTGCATAAAGATTGTTCAAATCTCAGAATACGGAACAAATTTTTCAAATACGGAAAAATCTAACTAAAACTTATCAATGGTGAGAGATCTTTTTCCAAATGTCTTAAACAGAGGTTTTATAATAGAAAACTAATATGAGACGACAGACAAGGAAAAATATCTTCGCAACTGATCACTCTAAGGATTGGGAAATAAGACAGCACCGTAGCTCAAGTTATTTTTAAATCATCTCTATGCAACTTATGGAGTGGTTTAGGATGCCATGTTTTTAACTTGGCTTGGTTTTGTGAACATATGTGCAGGGTGAGGAAAAGGGTGATAAGGAGAAATGTAGAGTTTTTAAATCTGCTTCAGATGAGAAATAACACACACTGGTTCTTTAAAATTCCTGCCCCAGACAGCTTCCATCTTTTTGTTCGGCAAAACAACATCACGTGGCTTTGTGAGACTAAGTCTTAATATATGCACTGTAACCGAATGCTATTTGTAAAAAATAACACTTTGTTCCCTTTCCCTAAAAATCTGATAATCCCTTATTTATATACATTATGTCACCTGTTTAATTGATGTGTTGAATTTTACTCTTGCGTGGGCTTCTGAATTATAATTCGCTAAAGCCTGCTTTTCACTTTGTAGCATCGTTTAGATTAAAATCACCTGGAGAGTTGTCCAGAACATGGATCTCTAGGCTCCATCTACAGAGAGTTGTATTCTGGGTATCAGAGTGGTGCTTATATTTCTCACAGGTAATCTTAAATGTCAAAGCTTCATGCCCAGTGGCTATGCTCTGAGTATCCAGCCTTTACATTATCTTAAAAAACCTTCAGTTTTCAGTAGAGACACTGAGTTGTACTATATCCCATGTATAACATTAATAATGTATAATAATATTAACAGTCAGTTATTACCCATTTCCTTGGGAAAAAAGTATATATGCGTTTTAATATGCCATCTGTAACAAATTAAATAGATAAAATGTGAATGAGAAACTCATGCCTTACCCACTCAAGTTCAAATTTGCATGGCGTGTTTTTAAATATCAGCCTGATTTACATTTTGTCTGTACATTGAGATATAGGTATTCACACATAACCATGTCCAATTAACTCTAGCTTTAGGAAAACTGAATAAACTTGATCTACTGGTGACATAAGAGTAAAAGAAATATGTCTAACAATTCTGAAGTCTACATTGATGTTGACTGATAAAATACAGAAAACTAGACAATTCGTAATTTTACAACTCACAGCTTCAGATATTTGCTCTAGGCATTGCCATGTCTCACATGTTGTGCTTTTTTGTCTTTTTTTTTTTTTTTTTAGTTCAAAATCTTTATGAAGCATTTACTATGTGCCGGATACTCCTTAGGCTTTATGGATACTACAAAACCTGGCAGATTCTATCAAATAAGTGCCAGTCCCCTCAGGACAGACAATAGAACACTTACACTCATAACTACATCACGAGGCAGGGAAAAGTGTAGAGTATGACACAGGAATTTCAATGAGAAACATTATTTCAATCTGGAAAAATAAGGAAAATACTGTGTTGGAGCTTTTGGGAGAGAACTTGGAAGACCAGAGATGTTTTCTAAGCCATTGGTAAATGGAAATGCCACATGGCTTGTTTTTTTTAAGGGCAAATGCAGTATCTGGACATAAAGAGGTGGAGAAGTTAATATTCCGAGGGTCAGCAAGAGAATGGCAGAAGAAGACAAGTAAAGCACAGAGTTACATGGAGGAGCTAACTTAGTTTCATGGCAGTATAACGTGCTTGAACTAGAGATGAAGATGGAAATTAGTTGATATTAGATTGAGGAGAGATTTCAGTCTTACACAAAGAATATTGGTCTTTATTTGCTGGAAAATTGGGAGCTCTTGACCATTATGAATGAGAGCAATTTTGTTAAGAAAAGCCTAGCAGCGTGCGTAGGATGCTTCAGCAAGGAGAAAGAATAGAATCCGAAGACCAGCTGAGAGACTGTGATAATAGTGGAGTTTCTGACAGGGTAGTGGATGTGGAGAGGAAGAGCTTGATTTGATTAATGCTGGATGTGTAGAATGTATGGTACACAAACTGATATTTATGTGTGACAAGTGAATAACCTAATAATAACTACCAGTCTTCAAGCCATTGTCACTGAGAGCTTTGACTCTGGTGTGATGATAACAAGTTAACTTGGGGATATACATAATTAAAGAATAGTTTAGTAGTCGCCTTTATTTTCTACTTTTCTCATAAATAGAAATTTCTCCTCTATGTTTTCTCTCTCTGCCCCAAATCAGATTTCAAAAATATATAATATATACTTATAACCCACAGCCTTCTTCAACCAAGATTGAATGAAAGCAAATATACTCATTAATGTTCAAAGTTACCAGCTGTAAAAATTGCTAAAATGAAATTTTTGGCAAGCCAGTGCATTTTGAGGAATAAACAAGTGCCCTGCCCTTCATACGCACTGCCTACTGTGGTGAGCGGCAGTGGCACGCTAGTTGAATTGCAGTTCTGACAATCTGTTCATTTGGTACTTTCCAGAGTCAACGGAGGGAAATCATTCATATGGTGCTTGTCACTGAACATGAGAATGACAGAAGTCAGCAGATTGGCAAAGCCATCCCCCATTTCTTCTCCTTCGGGAAAAGTACCCCGTTTGGCTTCTGCACCCATTTTTTTTTCTCTTGATTCATTTTTTTTCTAGTTTATTATTCAAATCAAGGAAATGGTTCAAGCACATCTAGAAGCAATCAGTACATTTACTTAATCAATGTGTAATTTTAATTTTGAGGTATTAGGTGACATGACCTGGGGTTTCTTAAGTATCAATATCTTGGTATTAAGAGTATGGGATTTGTGTTTTCTGTGGCTACGGCTAATTTTAAAAATTAATTTGTGGACACTCAGTGGTAATTTTTAAAGACAGAGAATAATACTTTATTGAAATGTATGCTTTCTTTGCATTAGAGAAAAACCATTTTACATAAGCTTTATAAGCTTCTTGACAACTCTGTGCATCTCCAGGGGAGGAGCAATCTTAACATCTTCACCTCTAGGATGGCAAAAGAAAGAAAACAAGATGAATTTGAAAACATTTTCAATATAATGAAGCTGTCACTGATTATCCCTTTGTCTATGGATCATAAAGCACTGTCCATAACAGTATTCCTTCTCAGTCCTCATGAAGTAGAAATGCATTACCTGTATTTTACAGTTGGATAAACTGGAGCTCAATCAAGTTTAAAATTACATGGTGGGAAGGCTGGAACGGAGCCCAGAAGGTCAGATTCCCAGTTAGTGACCGGAATCATGAGTATTGCTCTAAGTACACTCTTATCCTTGGTACGTTAGTGAACCGTGACCCTGGAAAATGAAGAGAGAGAAGAGAAAGGAAGAAATGAAGAGAAGAGAGAGGGAAGAAGGGAAAGAGATGAGAAATTCTTATAAACGTACTTTCTTTTTATATCAGTGCAGAAAAGACAGGCCTGAACTGTTCTGCTAACGTCCAGAGATAGGATGAACCATCACATCATACACATATCACATCATACCATTTTACATGCATATAGACACAAAAGATATTCACACGCACACACACACACACACACACACACACACACACACTAATTTAAAAAAAGATATTGCAGCATAGTGGAATCATGTCTGTAGATGTTTTTCATCTTATTTTGACACTTCAAGTGGTGTGATCTTGGACAAATTATTCAAACTCTTTGGGCCTCAGTTTACTTATCTGTAAAACTCATATGGTAATTTCTATGTCATGATTGTCGTACAGATGAAATCGAATTCTTCATATACAAAGGATATGAGTTTTACCACCGTCTGGTCCTATCCAAGCACACATGCCCAGGATTTCCTGTCCCCATCACCACTGCCTTTCTAGATTGCAGAGATCCCACTCTCCATTATTGGACTACAGCTAGGACTTTAAAAATGGGCTCATTCTTGATAAAAAGTTTAGATTGGAAATTTAGAAAAAGCCCCGGTCATATCTGGGAATCACTCATGCTGAAGGATCTTGTCAGATATTTAGAAAGCTGCTGATGGGAGGTCTTCATCAGATTGCAAAGAGGAAAGCAGATGTGAGCACAGGCCAAGTGAAGAGCTCATCTGAACCTTAACGGGGTGTTTCAACCGCTGAGATGCAGCGATGTGGCCCTACAAGGGAGGAATGTGGCTCAGAGGATGTCAACAACGCTGACCTGAACCTCGCTCTGTGACCCCCCTTAGAGTCGAGCTCATTGACCTCCACCAAGGTCACACTCTTACCTGCTCTCCCCACCATCTCCTGACCCAGCCCGGTTAATTCCCATTTTATCTTTCTGAGAGTGAACTAGGCCAGGCCTTCTTATATTTTCTTTCTAATCTATTGTGACATAAACTCAATGTCCTGCTTTCTTTAGGGCTGATCCAAAAGCTTTCTCTTCCCTTAAAAAGTCATGTATTTCAAATGGAAAACTTTGGCTTTCAGGATGTTTGTTATTCCTTTTATGGCACCAAAGAGCCTGTTTTGGATTTTTTTAGGAATAGAATATAATTTCTCCCCTCCCTTTTCCTTTTTGTAAAGATTCTAAGTCTCCTCCAGGCAAAATGGATTCCACTGACTCAACTAAGGGAAGAGTCAAGTACAAAAAATGCTGAAAAGCAAACTACAAAGACTGATCTTTCAGAGCATTATTTTGCTTCATATGTGAAGCAATGGTAGCTGCATGCTAAAAATTTAATTAACACATGGCCCTATTCCTCTTAGGTTCATTGCAGTCTGATGTGAGTCTGATAGACCTTTTAGCAGATCTTTATGATTCTTCACATTGTCTATAAACGTTTGATCATCTACTAAGCGTGCCAGGTACTATGGTTGTTGCTGGGGAAATTTAAGACACGTTATGACCCCATCTTTCAAGGAGATCATAATTTAGTGTCAGAGGCAACCAGGTTGACATATTGCTTAAAAGAACATATTAGAGAGAGGTAACACAAGATTTCAGGGTGTCCAGGAAAGGAGGTGATGGTGAAGGATGGAAGATGTCAGACTTGCCAGAAGACAGGATGCTTGAGTTTGCTTTTCAAAGAGATATGGCTTCCAAATGAATACCAAAAAGGAGGTCTTTTCAGGCAGAGGGATCTGCATGGGCTAATCTAGGGAGGTTTTAAAGTTACGAAACTAAAAGGAAATTTGTAAATCCAGTTAGAAATGTAAATAGAAAGAGAGGCAGGGAGTGACAGAAGCCAAGAATTTGAGAGAACTTGGTTCCAGACTGTGAAAGCCTGACATGTAGAAAGGGGTGCTGGATTACTTTACCCCATCGGCAAGTGGGGACCAGCACAGATGATGCCTTTGGGTGCTTTCACTCTCCGAATGCTGTATCCCTCCCCTTGACAAATATTTTACCAAAGGAAGGTCAATGTCAAGAATTGATCATTCTTTCCCAATGTTCAAAAAGAATGTTAACACAGATCACAAAAGTGGTATTAAAAATAATTTTTGTATTCCATGCTAAAAAATAATCTTTGCTGATGAAGGTTAAAAATTATATTGCATATATTTTATAAAGTGTCATTGGAGGAGAGTTTGGCCTAGGTGAGCATTAGTGTGTTAAATCAACAGTTTTGACTTTGTCATCAGGAGGAAAAATGCAAAATGAATGGTGGTTTTCCAGTGGTGAATCATAGGAACTGCAAGTCAAATTTTATAACTCTCAGCACTAGGTAAGGAGAAGGGCCTTAAGCCCTTAAGAGATTTTCCTGAACATCATTTAAGAGATTTTCAGGATTACAGGAGGCCCTTTCTGTGTCTTCACATCTTTGTGCTGCCTGGCTCACAGGTTCTGTCCCAGTTGTCAGGACAATTAGTCAATAGACAGCAACTAATAGAGGTTGATTCTGTTGTTTTTATGATACCTCTATTTCCAAACAGCTGTCAAAAGCGGGGCTCTTGGACCCTGAAAGTACACAAAGGCAGAACGTAGGAATGCATGAGGGTCGAATGGTATTGTCAGCCCTGGGCTGATGAGTGAGGATTGCACACAGACTCTGATAGTCTGCCATGCCTTTTGTTGAGGACACCCTTCAGAATAAATACATATTTTAAAAAACCTATTCAAGGGCATGACTACACTAATTCTTGAAAACTAGCAGAATTCCATCTGGCTAATCCGGTTGGAATAATACACATGTTTATTTTCTTTCAGTGGGGTGAAAACTCTGCTGAAAAGATTCTGCATTCGCCATTAGTAGGTACAATGTGATTATTTTTTCCCCTTTTTTTTATCGTTGCCTTTGGCTATTTATGAGCACAACTAGATTAACTAGTATAATGTTCAAGTCATTGAAAAATCAATATAATCTCTTAGACTGACAAGCAAAACTTTCTCTCACTTGGTTGA
This sequence comes from Pteropus medius, assembly GCF_902729225.1. Taxonomy (NCBI): domain Eukaryota; kingdom Metazoa; phylum Chordata; class Mammalia; order Chiroptera; family Pteropodidae; genus Pteropus; species Pteropus medius. The sequence goes on from NW_024354875.1 coordinate 5,599,021, forward strand.
TGAATAGGGTCACTGTAGTAGGGGCTGCCCATATTCTCGGAAACACACAAGAAATACCTCAAGGTTGCTTATTGCAAATGCCTTCAAGTAACGAGGCAATGTTACTGCCTGAAGTAGCATTGATTCTTCATAAAGACATCTTTTTCTGACAAAGAGAGTACAATACAGGATGATTTTCTACCACAGATGATAGATCCAAATTCAGGTATAGATGTGAGATAAAGACATAGACCAATTCATAGATATAGATATAGATAAGAGATGACATAAGATGTAAGATGGTATGAGATATACAATATAAGAACTATTAGAAATAGGAACTATAAGATGATATGAGAGAAAAGATGATATTAGATATAATATGATGTTAAGTATAAAATATAAGTTTATTGTTATTGTCTTATAATCAAAATGTTTTTGTAGTAGAGCAGGTGGAGTTTGCTGTGTCATGAGAGATACCTGCCATTCCATCTTTATATTCCTCTTTTATCCCCACCAAAATAAGAGAACTTTATGTTATTCTTTACTTGTTCATTCTGAAGTTATTGATTGATACTAACTAAGCATGCGTTTTGCAGAATTTAGTTTTTTATTGCTACCAGATTTCAGCATCAAGCATTCAACTTCTGTTCCTTTCCAAGAAAATTTAGAAATGGACTTAGTAACCTCTAAAAAGCATGGTACACTATAAAGTGATCTACTTCCTCAAATGGTAGTAAAAAATGAATGAGCAGGCATATCACATTTAAAGAACTTAGACCATGTCTGGCACATCGGAGAGCTAGATGGGTGTGTGTTGTGTTGTGTTGTGTGATATTATGGTGGTTGCTACCACAGGAATGGGAGGCGGGTGGAGGAAAAATTCCTGCACATCACAAGTGATATACCTAAGTGCTATAGTTACTTTTCATCTTGAATATCCGGCCTTCTAAATCTGCCTGGAGTGCTCTGTTAAGAAGAATCTGAGGATGCGCTAAACTCAGTGGAAAGAGCACCGTTCTTAGATACCAAAACACACCATAAACTTTGCCTTCAGACACCGTTACTCAGTGATAGCGGAGATCCGAACCCAGTGCTGTCAGACCCCATGGCCCCAGATTTTAATGGCTGCATGATTTCCCTAGATTTGCAGAGAGAAATGGGTCCTTGGAGATCAGATTTCACTGTGATCAGCTTCTGTATTTCCTGGGTTCCTAGATAATCTCTTTAGTTAACCAAACAATGTAAAATCAGTACTTCGTTCTGGAAAGAAACCGTAGGCAACAGCGGGTTGACTGTTGCATCGTTAAGTCAGATTTCTCTGAAGAAAATCCATCCTCCCCCCCCCACTTTTTTTTTTATCATTGTATGGTTTATATAATTTAAAATATGCCAATTTAGCCTAAGGTAATGCAGACATGTTATCTAGTACATAGAATTTAAAGTTAGATTATTTGTTGTCTTTCTTGCTGTCTTTTTCTTCCAGAAACAAGAGTAGAAGGAAATCCAGACTTCGTATCTCAGGGAATGGTTTTAATTAACTTTACCCACATCTGCTATGGTGTTGAACATTTCCTAATTGAAAGTAATTGAAATGGTAAATGCTCAGAGACTCAGTTAACTCTAAAAGAAGGTACATTCCCACTCAACTGAGAATTTCCTGAACATGTACTTTCTTATTTCTTTTTCTGTTAGATTTATAACTTGTGCCTATATGACCTTATTACTAGATACTCTAGTTTATCAGAGTTGTAAATAAACAGCTTCTGGTGGTATGCATTTAGCCAAATGTAAATATGGTTAAATGCTGACTGGATGGATTTATGTATAGGGATACAAATTAAAGCTAAATACCTTACAAATAGCAATAGGAGTAGGAGTCATAGCCATAAATAAATACAGGCAGAAAAAAAATGCAGAAAGGATGTGAAATGCTGTTAAAGAATCCTAGAGTACACTTGAGTCTGGAAATCAAACTATGTTAAAAACACGAGCACATGAAACACTTGAGATTAACCAGAAATGGAAGGAGAATATTCATAAGAATTTGAAGCATAGCCAAGGCAATGTCTATTTTATTCAAAGTGAAAAAATGCTCCTCTTAATGGAGATTAAAATGAAAATTCAACATCAGTTTCTTAAAACGGTTTTGAAGTTTCCCCTCTGGCTTCGCTTAAGGACCAGCCATATCCCAGGTTGGAATTCAAGATGGACTCATCTATCCATCTTCTGCTCCCGCCTCGAAATCTGGGTGGAAATTATATACTTGGTGCCCAGAGATTAGAACCCTCCCTTTCCTCCACGGGGACATGAGTAAGACCTAGGAGCTAGACAACCCAAGGACAATTAGCACTCAGCTGTTTCCCAGCCCAGTTATCCTTGACTGCTAGGTCACTTGTTTTATCACCAGGTGCATGTTTGCATGTATGTTTTCTCCGCTAAACTGTTCTTAGAAGGTATCTTTGTTTATCGTTACATCTTACACATTTCCTCCCAATAATATTAACTGCCATGTGTAAAATACCTACTGTGTGGTGTATAATCTCTTGGCATATATTATTTCAAGCCCACACATCTTTGCAAATCTTAGATCCTCATGTTTGTCAGTAAAACAGACATTTGTGATGACCTCACATAATATGAGACATTTCCAAGAGATATCGCTTGGATTTCCAAGTGGTCTTTCTTGGATGAAGGCCATTCTGTCCCCTCAAAGAACTGTTTTTGCAAGGTGTGCAGTTGATTCTCATGATAACTATAGCACACTCTTGGTATTTATTTAATGGGTGGGAAGACAGGGGTGCTAAATTTCCAGGAGTGTGAGACACGGCTTCTCTCAGTAAATAACAGTCTTACCCCAAATGCCAACTAGGCCTCATTGGAAAACACTGGAAGAAAATATTTTGTTCATTTCTCTTGAATGACCCTCTCTCCTTTTCTGTAGGGAAAGAACTACATCCAGCTTCGTTTAGGCTGCACAGAAAAATACCACTCTAATAAAGCAAAACAAAACAAAAAAGCATTTAAGAGAAGTCAAGAAAATGGAGAAAGATTAGTTTCATTTGCATTTTCACTTCCCATCTTTTGCGCCATATTTTCACAGTGAGATTATTTCTAATCACTTAATTCAAGTGGCTTTCCCCCCATAGACGCTATTAGTTAACTGACAATGCAGAAGATGTTAAATGGGATATGACATCCCCTTGACACTTCTCATACTGTGAGCAAGTTAAGAGAGTTTTGTTGTTGTTGTTGTTTTTACACCATTGTTTATTATGGGAATAATAAGCTTAGGAACTCAAACGCATTTTTATGTATTTTATGGAATAAATCATTTGTAATATTACGCGCAAATCTGTCTGCTCCGACAACAGAATTGTTTGCTGTGCTGCAGACTGGAAATGACTCTAAAAGCATGTGGTGATAGAAGAGGCTGCTTGACTCATGTACTAACAATGTCAGAATTGATGAGAGAACAGGGAATGAAAGCGAGATTGGAATATTCGCATATTTCCATTGCCCTATGAAGATTAGGCAGAAAAAAAGAATTTAAATAAACTGTTGTGCATCCACTCATCCTTGACTTTATAATGAGCTTAAGAAACACTTAACCCACGGGTCTGTAGCCTTATCATTGAAAACCGATCCTGTTTTTTCTTTCTGTTTTGACAGAGGCAAAATTGCTATTAACTGTAGTGGACATGTGATGGTAATATAGTAAACAGTGCAACTGATAACAGAAATACACCCAGAGATATCCCCTCTTGGAGAGACTGGTTGGTTGGGGAAAGGAAGCAATGTTTAAGTTAGTGTAAAGTTGCCAACCAACGCCTGGGCTCTATCACACCCTCTGCTGGCTGATGGAAGAAACAGCATTGCATCTTGGGACAGGCCTCAATGTGATTAATGGCAGCAAGTCACTGCTTCCTTAGAGCATTCGGCACCCATGGAGTCAGATCTCACACCAACCTCAGGCGCAATAATGTTAGATTGAGTCCTCAGGGTCCTTCTCTCATCTTCTCTATCACATTCACCTTGATCTTGTCCCTCATTGTTGTTTCTTGCTTCCTTCCATCCTTTCTTCTTTCATTTCTTTTTGATGTATTAGAAACCACAGGAATAATGATTTCACTCATCACATTTATAACTGCAACATTCGTCAAGCATTCTATGCTTGTACTAGAGAGAGAGTTTAGTGATGTTTATCACATTTCAATAGTTTGATGTCAAGTACGATCAGCATTTAATGAGTGTAAGTGTGTGCCAAAATCTGTGTTAGACATGCTTCATTAATCGTACAACATCCTCTTTGCTATGGAAGAGTTTAATTCTACAAGGCAGATAGGTAAATAAAAAAATTTGAAACAATAGAAAGAATGACTTCATAGGGACATACTCACAGTACAGAGGAAGCCCTGTGAGGCCCTGGAGAAAGTGACCAGGCGGGCTTCCTGGGGAACTTTTCTGTTTGAATTTTAGTATGAAGCAGTTAATCCAAGAAGTAGGAGAAATGAACTCCAGGTGGAGGGGACTGTTTGAATAAATGTAGATGTGAAATAAGCATGTGGGAATGGGGGCTTGTGTAAAGTTCGGGGTTGCTAGCACACTGTATTTGAGAGAAGGTATGGCAGGTAAAGAGAAAAGGAACTAGGTTCAGGTGACTCTTTTTGATATGATCTAAGCTCCAACTTCACCATCTAGGCCATGTGGAGTCACGAAGCATGGACTCAGCTTCACCAGAATGTGACAGCATAAGATTTGTATTCTAGCTAGAACACACTAACAGCAGGTGGAGGCAGGACTTAGGGGCAGCAGAGAGACTAGTAAGGAAGCTATGAAATAACTCTAATGAAAATGATTTAAACCTGAATAAGGAGAAAAATGCATAGATCCCAGAAATATTTAGGGTTCTATGATTGATTGGGCAGAGGACTACTAAGGGAGAGAAAAGACTCAAAGACAACTTCCATGCCTCTTACCTGAATGGATATTGGTTCTATCAAGTATGACAGATAATATAGGAAGGCAGATAGGTTTGGAGAGAAGCAGATGAATTCAGTTTTGATCCTTTAGAGTGGAGATTCTCATGTAGCATTCATGTAAAAAAAGTGGAAAAGATAAGGGTAGAGATACATATTTGGGGATTGTTCTCATTAAAAATAGGTTGTTAAAACTATGTGAGTAATATTGCTCAGAAGAGTATAATAATGAAGATAGAAGTGTTTGCTGAAACACTTTTGAAATGGACAAATAGTGGAGAAGGACCACAGAAAGAGGAAAGAAAGTAAAATAATACTTCGTAGGAATCACATAAGTTGAACATTTTGAGGAGGGAATGAATGATTATATTTGGCTGAGAGATACAGGTTAGATAGTACTGTAAGATGTTGAATTTGAGACGTCATTGATGGCTTGAGAGAGAACAATAAATATGAGTGTGGGGGGGTGGGGGGAGTGTGCGGAGCAGAGAGTATAAGATAATCTGAGAAGTGAATGAAAAATGAAGAAAGGGAGAAACCCAAATGAACGAGAAAGAAAAACACTCTGCCATGTGTAGACTCCTACATGAGAGAAAGGTATGACAATAACAAAAGAACATATCAACAAAAAAGAGATTTTATTCTTTTAGAATTGAAAGCGACTAGAAGAAGTTTAACAATGAAAGAAGAGATTCAACCTGGAAGGAACACTTATGGCTTTAGAGAGAATTCCACTGATGAAGGAACTTCCCAGAGATAAGAGTCCTGGGGACATGAGCAAAGATGAAGAAATTGGCCCAAACAGGATGAAAAACACCTCCTGCAATTAGAGGTTAGGTATTATAATGAAAGTGAATGAAGAAGAAATTTTGGGAGTGGTCAGAACATAAACTTGATACCCATGCCAAGGTTTTCAATATTTATGATGGTGGTAGAACAGGATAGTGGCCTTGAGGAGATCAGTTGAGATTTTTAATGGCCCTTAAACGAAGGGTCAGCAGAGCTGAAGCCAAAGTATTGATCGGAAGCACTGAGGACCCAACAGCAGGGAAAATCTATCCAGATTTTCTAGAGACACCAATCCAACCAGTTGAGTCCTATTCACACAGATCTCACAAAGCCAGATTTGAGACAAAGGCTAGATTGTTGTATTGATTTGAAACTTGAGGTATCCTTGGATGGAAAGGAGTGTAAGGTTGTTGATAGAGTTTCTAACAGAGTAAATTTGTATCATCACACAGGAGGTATCATCAACAAACAGGAAGATAGAAGGGAAAGGCCATAAATAGGCTTTTTCAGAGAGAGAAATGGAGAGATTAGCACAGAGGCAGGATAGTACTTAGGACGCTAGCAAGAAATAATTGAACACCTCTCTTTTTGACTGTTTCAATGACCTTATGTTGATAGCCTAATAAAAAAGCTTCGGTTGCAGTATTTATGCCAGAGAAATTGGCAACCATGACAAACTGGGAACCAGTTTACCAGTCTACCCTTGAATTAAAGGATGGAGACAGAGACATTAGCAATTTAGAAGGATAGGAGGCCATAGTCTGAGTGTAAAATATTGACAATTAATATTTGTGACATAGAAGGTAATGAAAGTACCAGGTTGTTTGGTTTTGCTAGTAAGTTTGTTTATTTTTAATGGCTGAAGCAGAGACAAAGGAAAAATAAATGGAGTTGCAGGCTATTGTAGGAGATAGTTTATAAATACAAGTGTTAAAATTCCCAGGTAGAGGGCAGGCGTTTATTCACGTGCCCACATCTTCAATTAATTAGATGGGACAATCAGGTTTCAGGTAAATACCAACTATGAGAAAAGAAGACTTATTTTTATGCAAGGTATTTCCTATTGCTGCTGTAATAAATCACCACAAACTGAGTGGCTTAAAACAACACAAAGTTATTATCTTACAGTTCTGCAGGCCAGGCATACAAAACAGATCTCACTGGGTTAAAATTAAGGCGTCAGAAGGATTGTGTTCTTTTCTGGAGATTTTAGGGGACAATCTGTTTTCTTAACCTTTTCCAGCTGCTAGGGGCTGCCTGCATTCCTGGGCTCATGGCTCCCTACCATGTCTAGCGTTAGTAATGTCCAGCTTACTCTTTCTCCTGGTGTCAGTTCTCTCGTCCTGACTCTTCTGTTCCCCATTTAAGTGCCCTTGTGATTGCACTGGGCTCACCTGAATCATCCAGAATACTCTCCATCTCAATGTCAGCTGACTACCAGCCTTAATTCTATCTGCGGCCATAATTCCCCTTGCCTTATACGATAACGTACTCAGGTTCCAGATGTTATCTTTTTGGGGGGGTGGGGGTTGGCACTGTTCTGCCTACCACACAAGAGAAGAAAGAGTACTGTTTCTCCTAGATTTTCCCACACTTACTATAGTTAATGAGATTCGATTCATCAGGCATTTAGTGTTCAGAATATTACACACTAGATGTTATGATGGGAAGAAGCACTTGATAAGGAATAATTTGAAACTTTATTGGAAATATTATTTTATTTCTCTTAGAAAACATTTTAAATGAAAGGTTTCATAGCAAAAAGAAGAAGGCTTTTCTTAAAATTTGGTTCTTTGGACCCCACTGGTGAAAGCTTGCTCATTTGAAGGGTGCTAGGGATTTGCTAAGGCATAGTATATGGAGGAATTTAAGTTTTGCATCATCTGTGATGATCAATGATGAAAAGAAAAAGCCTTTTTTATTTTTTCAAAGAGGGTTAAAAAAAATCCCAGGCCATTCCCAGCTGAGTGTTTGGTATCTACAAAATGTCTAATAAACATTTGCTGAATTGAATTGATTGTCATTGATTGCCCTTCTCGTCGGAAGAATTTTATTAATTAGCCTTTGTTCATTTTTATTCATTAGATTGAATTGTTACTTTATTGTGATGCAGTTACCTTGGCTGTGACCATTCTTCTCCCATTTCTTTTTGGTCAGTAGATGAGCAGGACAACTCCGAGCAGGGAAGAGGAAAAAATATAGTTTCTCTTGGCCCGGTAGAAAACTTTAAAATACTCCCTTAAATGACAGCTTTCCAGTCATTATCTTATTATATCTAGTTAGAGAGCTGACCTTAGACCAGAGATTCTTAATCTGTTTTAGAATATGCATCTCTTTAGCAATACGATGTTTACTCGACTCCCAGTAAAAAATAAATAACAATTACATACATTAGAATATAGGAAACTCATCTTCCCCTTTATTAGTTGCCTTTAACTTTATCCATTCTGCCCTTCCAGCTTCAGGATTTTCTATGAACCCCCGAACCCATTTCATTCCCTTTGAAGTCACATGAAGTCACCCCTCCACATGGCTTACTATCTTTCGGTGTCTTGTATGAATAGACCAATTCCCGCACCACACAGTCTGTCCTGCAAAGCAGCAGACCTCACAGGCGTTCCCACTGCTGAGATGACATCCACGTGTAGGCTTTCACAGAGGTCACCTCCCTCTCTCAGTTGCATGCTATCACTAAGAACCGAAACTTATCCGCCTGTGAACCCTTGGCTCACAGAGTTACCTCATGAAGCAGTCCCTTCAACTTCTGTCTTCACCTTTCCTCTTCAAGATCCAATATCTAAGAGAAGTATCATCCTCTCCTCTACCCCATCTTTTCCCAAAGCACCTCCCAAGACATTTCTATCTTGTACCTTAAGGACCAAAGTTTCCACTCATTGTGACTAGAATATGAATATGGAAATTTTATATAAAAATTAGGAAAATATGACATGGAAAGTTCCAAAGATAACCTTATAAACATGTAGGAGAAAGTTTTACTGACATCTTAAAAAAATGATATACTTTTATGGAGATAAAAAAGAATAAATACTGAAAAGATTGGAGCACTTCCTAAATTATGTTGTAATGTTAATATTGGGGTGAGCAACGTCAAGCAAAATTGCAATCATACATCATATTAAAACAATTTTAAATTTCACCTAGAACTTTAGGCACTAATAGAAAAAAACAATGGGGGGAATCGTTGTTATGAGAACAGATTTATTCTACCATAGATGTAAACATTTTAGAATACAAAAGCTAAAAATTACTTCAAAACTATGGGAAATTAATATATTATTAGAAAATGCCTTGGCTACTCATTTGAGTACTTTGAAAATAAGCAAGAGATAATCTTACTTCTACCCTATAAATTCCAGGTGAGTCACTGATGAGGGAAAAATAAACTGTCTTATAAACATTTATACCTCACACTGTCCTCTCAAATAACACGATTTGAGTGAAATCTCAATAATTTCCAAATGCTAGCACCTGCGTCAAAGGTTTTCTCTGTGCTACCTGGTGATGGATGGAAATTCTAGGGAATAAAATTTTCTTCCACCAGTAGCTCCTAGACAAGAGGTGACAACAGGACGTAATGATCTCAGTTTCCTAGTCCTGTGAGTGAGCTAACTGAATGTCTCAGTTCTATAATGGGCTTAAGCTACACTTACCTGTGCTGTTAACCTGCTCAAAAATGCGCTCATTAGAGCTTTTACTTATCTTCCCATCTCGCTTCCCCAGTGTCCTACCAGTGTGTTCTAGGATCACCAACAAAATCAATGACTTATTCTCATATCTTGTTCTCATAGCAGTTTCTGGGGAACTCAAGCCAAGACACACGTTCTTCCTCTCCAAAACAGGGTATGAAGACACAAATCATAAAGAAAGAAAAAGTACCAAGATGATATTATTTGCCTCATAGTTATCAAAGGAATGAACATTAAAGAACTACTTCTTTTTCTTATTTATCAAACTGCCCAAAATTACTAAATAATCTTCGTTGTAATAAAAGCTACATTCAGAGAATCCGCCCATGCTCTGCTTTGAGAACACAAATCACAAAAACTGTAGAAGGAGGAGATTTGGTAAAATATATAAAGTTTTAAAATGTTTATGCTCTTTTGCTCATTGGGTCCACTATTATCGTGTCTTCATTCATTTATTCACCAAATTAAATTAAATTAATTAAAATGTAACTTGATATATAGCCTACTTTATGCTAAATTACAATCAGAGAGCGGGAGAACCCAAGCACAGGTTATCAGGGTTAGTTATGTTACGGGATACTGGTGAGAGTGGAGGAGGTGGGGTTAATGAAGGAGTAGACAAACGTTTCCTGGACTTGCTCACCTTTCTCCTTCCTCCACCCCTGGCTCTGATGCTTCACTGCACTCAGAGCCCTGGCTCGGATGTGCACCATTGCTTAAGTCTTGGCATCTCCTTCTCTTGGCTCGATTTTGGATCTTGACTCTTCCTGAGCTATGATATTGCATTTCTGGCATTAACCTACCTACTTCTGGTATTTGGCTACTTATGCTTCCCATCATGTCAGACTTGGATCTCACCCACTTTTCAGTGACACTCCTCCCACAATTCAACGGTAACGCATTCTGTATTGTGACTCAGAAACATCCAGACTATGATCCGTTTGCTAGAATCGTACTACCAAGTTTTACGTCTAAAAATCATGTGCCAACTTCACTATTTTACAATTTGTGTCCTCAGTGGTAATTAAAGACAAGTAAAACAAAAGCACTTTACACATATATATTCCAGAGTCTAAGAATTAGCTTTTCTTAAGTACTAGGTATCGGTTTCACTTTTCTAAACCATGAAAAATCACCCATAAACTGTAGGTACCTACAGTTTGTTCATTTGTTCATTTGTTTTTTACTTAGAACTTTTAATATTTATAATGGTACCTTTTCTGTTTGAGTTTTACACACACAGCAAATGATATTAACAAATAAGAGTGGAATGCTTTTTGTCATCCTCATGATATTAATTATGAGAACTTTTAAAGATGCCTCAAAACCTTCTGAGATTCTTACACAGAAAAATAAAATTTTTCTGAGGCCTAGGTTCGAAAACATTGGGTTCACTCATGGCAGCCACATATTCTGGGGATTCACTAGTGCTTGATCGACTGACCACCTGCCAAGATGTTCTGGTGTCTACAAGGAGGTGCAGAAATGTCACTGAACCAGATTTACAGCTGTCATCACAGCTGATGATCAGAGCTGCTGCTGAAGTTCTGTTCAAAGAAACATCAGGGAATTGGGCTCCAATCTTGGATTCTCACCTTAGTGAACAGAAATGTACATATCAGCCACAAAGGACATTGATTCTAAGAAAGTAAAAGAGGGTTAAAATCTGTTGTAAAAAATAAACATGTTTTTCAATTTATTGCCAGCTATTTTTAAAAAAAAGAAATTTAATTTTTATTATATGTAAAAGAATCTGTCACATTTAACACTATATAAATTGTGCAGTAATGTGTATACATCTTCCTGGTACAAATATGTTTAAGCGATCTCTTTGGATTAGTGATGGATTCGTGGGACGAAACTTTAGGCAATTTTCACTCTACAAATGTGTTATGCTGACTTAAATCAACACAATTAAAAATCTCAATGTGACTAAAGACTGCATTTGACTTCATGTTTCAATATATGATTCTCAGTGTATACGCATTTAGATCTCCCTGTTATATCTATGATAGTGGCTTTTACAGATTTAAAATGCTTTGGGAGACAGTTAATGTTATGTCAAAAAAAAGGATTTTTAACTACTAGAAATAATGAAGCATGAGTGGTTTTTTTTTTAACCTCTTTAAATTAAATTTTTATTTTAAACGCAAGATGGGGCTGGAAACCAGAGGTATGAGTGTCTTATATTTACATAGATTTTATGCCTCCAGGTATGTTCATCAAGCCATTCGCACTTTATATTTACAGTATACTTATAAAACAAAAGGAGTCAGAAATTCCAAAGTTCTCCTTTCTAAATGGGACTGAGGGGAGTCAAGAATTGCTAATCGTCAAAAACTTGGTGGTTTAATAGGGACCTGAATAAGTGGATCTATACTGCCTCTTCTTTGTGCTTTTCAATACAGGTGACCTTGAAAGAGGTAACCTTCTACTGACAGAATTTTGTGTTTAATATGAATAATGAATATTTATTGGTTTTGCAGATAGTGTTTTAGCAAATCAGCTCTGAGTGAGACAGTTATTTACTTTACAGTGGAGATACCTCTGCATGTGATTTATCATAGCTCATAATTAGTCTGCATATAATGAGTTCATTTTAACCACGTGACATGAGTTGTTTATTAGTAATATTGTTTTAGTCCAGCAATTCAATTAACTACACATATCACCGGTGATTTCTAATGATTCCTCATTTTTAAAAATGAAAAATAGTGGTTCTTTGTGTATTTTAATATACCCGATGAAAGGAAAAGGTTTACTAAATGACATTAGTCAATTTTGTGCAAGAGAGCAAGAGGAAGATCGAAAGCATTTGTGATTATCTGAATACAGATAAGTGGAAGTTCTGAACTACATCCAGCATGATGAGAAGCTGTTCAGCCTCTCTCCAAAAAATAGAGTCGCTATGTACTGGACTCTATGCTATCTAAAATGTAGTAAGAAATCATCCATTGATGTACTGATCCAAAATGTGCAGAACTCTTTGCAGGTTTAACTTCATTGAATCCTCAAAATAGTGGCACAATAGCCAATGAAGGATGAGAGGCAGTCTGCCTTAGTACAGGCAATAACAGCCCCTACCATTTATTGGTGATTGTCATGGTTTAGAATGAATACCTGCAGAAATGAGAAGCCAATAGCTAGTGTTTAAGAAATATCCTTACTTTACATTCCAGAAAATACATGCATAAAGTCTTTTCAATTTATAGTCATCAATTCGTATTCCACCCCAATGTGATTTACAATACTAATTGTAAAATATTAAAATAATACATGATGTTTAGACATGATAGTACTTTCTAGCCAATGGAGCAACAGAACAGTCTGGGTGATAATGAGTCACAATACAGAATGGGTTACCGTTGAATTATGGAGGGAGTGACATTGAAAACTGGGTGAAATCCCAGTCAGACATTTGGGAAAGAATAGGTAGGCCAATGACTGAAATGCACTATCATAGCTCAGGAAGAATGAAGATCCAGAAGCAGGCCAAAAAAGGGAGATGCCAAGATTTAAGCAATGGTGCGCATCTGAGCCAGGGCTCTGAGTGCAGTGCAGCATCAGAGCCAGGGGTGGAGGAAGGAGAAAGGTGAGCAAGTCCAGGAAACATTTGTCTACTCCTTCATTAACCCCACCTCCTCCACTCTCACCAGTTTCCTGTAATATATCTAACACTCTGACAGTCTGTACTTAGATTTTCCTCCCCTTGCATATTATACTAAGTACAAAAGATGCAATTAATCAAGGTATATTCTAATTTACTAGATGTGATTTTCAAATAGATCAATGGGAATGAATAGGAGTGGACATATTAAATGGAACAGCATAAACATTTTGAAAATATATGTGCATATACTTTTGCCAAATTTCCTTCTTTGATGATTGAATCGAATTGTATTTTTATCAACAGAGTACGAGAGAATTCTTTGAATATACTTTTTATAACATTAGTTTTGTTTCTTAATCTTGGACAATCTAAGTGAAAAATAGGATTTTCCTGAAATGTTCATTTCTTTATTACCTGGTAAGTAAAGTTGTTTTTCATACTCATACTTCTTCATCTTTTTTTTTTTTTTCTAGTATAATGCGAAAAAAGGCATATCCTAGTAGAAGCCTGTGTCCGGAGCACAGCCAGCCTCCGAAGGCTCATGCCAGGGCAGCAATGTGGTCAATAGCCAGTTAGAGGATGAACTTGAGACCAGCTGGGAACACATTAAATACTTGAGGCTGCTGTAAAAGTAAGCCAGATGGGTGCTCAAAACCATGTTATAGCATGGTGGATCAAAACCAAGCTCTGAAGCTCAGGGAGGGGAGGGTTGGGTTTTGTGATTTGTTCACTTTTTAAAATTATTATCGAGATATATCTTCTTTTTGGTTCTCCTCAGGTCTTTTCCTGAAAATGATATTTGAATGGAAGCAGTGAGTTTGGTCAGTAACCCTGGGAAACTCTAGTCTGAGAGAAGAAAAGGGAGATTGAGGAGTGAAGGGAGTTGATCAAGGGTTTGTTTTTGAACAGGTTCTCACTCCCATGGACTAGACAGGGCATTTCCACAAGGACTTCCGCAAATCTGTGGTTAGAGGTTGAAGGGTGTTGGGGATTAACTCCTTGGCACTTCCAGCCTGTCCTGGGTGCAATGCTTGGGTGAGGAGAAGTAGTAGAGCTTCGCTTCCATAGTGTCAGCCAAGAAAAGTGGGACAGGCATCGATGGCATCTGCTACAAGGTGGTTTGTTGTTTTTCAGGTTGTGTAAATATCTTTTAATTGTGAAGACTACTAATTCTTCATCTTTTTCCTGGCAACTATTTTTCATAATTCATATATATATATGAATTAGGAAAATATTCTCTGCTATCAGCCAGAGATAGTTGTGTTTTATATGTGTATATATATAATTTTATTTTTATGGATTTTTCATGTACAATTTAAAAATAATATATGATCCTTTTTCATTTCGTCCATTGCTCCTATATTTAAAAGTATTTTCTTATTAAGAAGGTCAATACATATTCACCTATATTTTAAATTAGTTTTTAAAAATGTACTTAGTTTTCAAAAAACTATAAGAAAACAAAATAACTGAAGTGTGCCATATTCTGGCTACAAAGGTGGATATATTCGATTATATATCAGTATATTAAATGTCTGTTGCATAATCTATAAATACCACTCTCTTTTCCCCTCCTAACATCAATGAGAGCTTTTATTTATTTACTATTTTTTGTTAGCTATTTTGGTAAAGCAATACTTTCTCTGCAAGGATGGGAATGGGAAAGCTAGTAACTCTTCTTGTCGTTTGCCCCTGTCTTGCAGTTAAGGTAAAGCATTTGGAGAACTAAGTCAACACGAAAAGGAGAACCACACCAAGGGAATCGCAGATGAATGGACCTGGAGTCTTAACTGGCAACTGTTACATTTTTTTTGATGTCATCATCCAATAATCTCCCCTCACTGTTTGGATCAATTTTTTTTTATTGAGTATAATTGACATACAACATTATATTAGTTTTGAGTGTACGACTCAATGATCTGTATGGAACAATTTTTATTTAGTTTTCTTTTACTTAGAAGAGAGAGTTCTGATTAAACTAAATACATGTACTTTTTTTTAAAGATTATATTAGATCCATTTTTAGTTGGCAAAGAAAATCCTTAGAGCTAGTTCTTTTTATTTGCATGCTAGTTGACTCATAGATATTCAGTAAGAATTATTTAAGGGGAAGCTTGAAAAGGGCAGAGATGGAAACATGGGATTTGAGAATCTGTAACCCAATACTTCGGTTTGGCAAAGAGTTTACCTTAATCATACCATTCTGTAACCAAATGGATTCCATTCTAGCCCATTTTTCAGAGGTCAGTTCCTGTGTTCATTTTCTGTTGTTGTATAAAAATTACTGCAAACAGCAGCTTCAAACAGCACTCTTACAATTCTGTGGGTCAGAAGTCCAATACGGTGAGACTGCGTTCTCTGATCAGGGTGTCATGGGCTAAAATCAAGGCGTCATCTATGGGTTAAGTACTCATCCGGAAGCTTTGGAGAGAAAGCAGCTTCCCGGCCCGTCCAGGTTGTTGACAGAATCCAGCCTGCAGTTGTAGACCCGAGTCTCACATTGTCTTGCTGGCTGCCAATCGGGGGTCTCTCTCAGCTGAAGACCACTCACCCTCCTTGCCAGCCCTCCATTTTCAAACCAGCAACAGCGCATCAAACTCCTTCGTGCTTTAAGTTTCTCCGACTTTCCCTTCTGCTATCAGCCAGAGATAGTTGTGTTTTTAAGGGCTCTCATAGCTCCTTGAGGAATAAGCCCACCTGGATAACTTGCCTAATAAACTCACCTGGATAATCTCCCAGAAGCACAGTCACAGGCTGTGGGGGGATTAGGGCAGGACCCAGTTACTTGCAGTGGACATTTAGGAAGTGTTATGTTTATCTGGCATCCTTTTCGAGAAGTCCCTTTCAAGGTTTATTATCATCAGTACAAACAGTAGCATGTTCTGCTATTAGCCCATGATCTCAGTGTCACAGTGGCCTCCTCTTCACGCGTGGCCACTGTTCAGAACTCTTAGCCACAGTGCCCTCTGTGGCCGTCGCTCTCTCTCTCAAGTAACAAGGGAAAGCTAAAGGTAAGCAAAGCCATACTCCTCTGGAGTCCATGTCCCATCTTTCTTTCCAATCATCACACGAGTCTCACGGGTATTCAGACTTGACTTAAAGAATGACAACCCAAGAAGGAAATCCCACTCAGCGTAGTGTTTTCAAACAAAGACCTGGACTAGGGTGAGACAAAGCAGATACCCAGGGTGCAAAGTTGAAGATGTTCACTCTCAAATTGATGTTAGTGCCAGTTCTGCAGTTACACAGACCTGAAGGCGCTTCCTACATGTTATACCCTCAGCGCCTTATTCTCAAGGGAGCAGTCACTCTCTCGGTTATACAAGTGCAGGGTGCTAGTTCCAGTCCTGTTCAAATCTGTAAGATGCATGAGATTGCTGAGGAAACTGAATACATCAAAATACAATGATTAAAGTAACGAGAATCATAAAAATATGTGATATGCATTATGTGCTTGAATGCAATAAATAAAAATATCTTCAAGGGAGCTCAATCATTTGTAAATTTTGATGAACATCAATAATATTTCAAAACATTTACAAAAACCTAAAATTTGAAAATATCTATGGTTTCTATTGGTGGTAAATGTTTAGAAATATTGCTAGCTATACCATATTTTTAAGAGGGTGTGCTTACATTCACAATAGAGGAAATGCTAACTTATAATTAAAGATTTGTCATGAGAAATATATAATATTTTCCACCCAGGTTCACAGAGCCCTTGAATTGTATCCACTGACCCCAGTTGAGAACCCCTGTAAAAACTCTAATCCAATATTTTGAATATTTAGAGGAGTTGGTAGGCCAAAAGAGAAGAAAAAGTCATTCGGCCTCCTCAAGAAAAAATAGATTTAAATTCAGTTTGTAGATGGCTTCTGAGTACCTACTATGTGCAGGGTGTTTATCAAGAAACACGGTCAAGCAAAAGAAAACACTTTACTTAAGGAAAAATGAAACCACAGAACAATTTTCTACCCCTTCCTATTGCCAGCTGTACAACAGGATTTCAACTGCTCCCAGAGGGAGCCCAGTTTCAATTATTTAGACTTGTGTTTGATCTAGTTTAACTAACCTACTTTCAGTGGGCCTGGGGTTGGAAGGAGGAGAGAGATGCAAAGGATAAGATTGTTCTATAGGGTGCTTTTGCTATAATTCAAAACACATAACTGATTCATCAAAGATTACCGATATGCAAGATTCCTAAGCAGTAGTAAATATTTAAAGCTTTGATAGAAACGAAATTAGAAGCAGGAATTAAGTTCTCTAATCCTTTCACCTGCTCTGATGCAATGGGAAGACTTAATGAGAGAAACCCTTGGATATTTGCTGATGGTGCACTTGTGTGCTTCCATTACTGAACCCATGGAGGGAGTAATTTTTCAAATTGACATTCACTTTTGAAAATGCTTTCATGTGTTAGAATAAATCCAACAAATGTAAAGAACCCATTATTTTAAAGGAGATGAGCAGCAATAAGCTGATTTATGCCATGAGAATAATTTTATCTTAGCAAATGTCTTCTGCATATCATCTGCAAAGCTTTTGCTAAAAATAAGCTCTTGAGGAACAAACTCAAACTGCTTTTTTTTTCTGACATGTAGAAATCCTCAAAATACTAGAGCTAAAAGGGAATTTGACCAGAGTACTGGTCACTATGTTCTTTTGTAAGTTGAGTTGCCATTAATTCGACAAATTGTTTCACAAAAGAAGCCCTGTATTTGTAGAGATAGAACACAGGATGGATACGCTTAGTAGAATCTGATGATTCAGGATTAATAACTTACTAATGGGGTTCATCTTTGGTGTCGTCACCACTCAGAAGATAGTAAGATGCTGATTCTCTAGCCCTAATTTTGACATGGACCACCGAGATGCAGTTCAACTGTAGTGCCAGGCAGAGTTGAGGGGCGGAGTCAGAAGAAGTGGCTTTGACTCTTCCCTTTGCCAGCCGGATGGTCTTGAGCAAGGGTATTATTCTCACTGAGGCTCAGTTAATGCCTCTAGAAAGTGGAACCTACTTCAAGAGATATCAATGTGTGTCAAATGAAATAATGTATTTGAAAGGACTTATACATCATAAACTGTAAAATATAAGACGTTGATCGGTATTTACTAAGTTATTTTAACTCTTCTTTCATTTTTTTCCCCCAATTTTTCAAAAAGGTGGTTTAGGTTAAACAAAATTTAGCAGCTTAGAAAGGAGAGACAGCTCTCAAGTATCATTTGTTATCTTAAAGAGTAATCTATAAAGTTCTACCTGCCTGCTTCTGAGGACAAAAGAACATTTCAAAAGAAATGAGACAGTAAGCTAATGACAAGGGGTTTGCCCATCCTAATAAGAGTCCTACAGTTCAAAAATAAGAAAACACATACCAGATTTTAAAATTGACAATAGATTTGAACAGACTCATCATCAAAGACACACAGTAGAAAATAAACACAAGAAAAAATACTCCATATCACTAGTCATCAGAGACTAATAATAAAAATAATAATAATAAAAAATAACAGTATACTCTCACCTAAAGGGCTAAAATTTAAGAATTACTTTTAACATCAAACTCCGACAAGATTTTAAAGCAACTAGAATTCTCATACATTGCTTGAAGGCACATAAAATTGTAGGATCATTACAAATCAGCATTTCAAAAACTTATTAACAGCCCAGATACTATCAATAGAAGGTTGGGTAAAATGTGGACTAATCATGTAATAATAAAAAGAAACAAACTATTAATATGTACAACAAAAGGGATGAATCTTAAATACAATATGCTTAGTGAAAAAAAGCCTTATATAAAGGCACACATATCATAAAACTCCATTCGTGTGATGACCTAAAACTTATCTAAGGTAAAAAATAATCAGAACAGTAGTTTTTGGCAGGTGTAAGGTGGAGATTGACAGGGAAGAGGCATGAAGGAAACTTTCCGAGATGATGAAGGCATATGAATAACACAAGTGAGTGCGTTTGTCAAAACTCAGCAAATGCACAATTAAGATTTGTGCATTTCATTGTATCTAAATTTTACATCGAAATAATAAAGAACTCCAAACAAATCTTGAACTGTCATTAATATACGCACACTGAAGTATTTGAAGAAAAGTATACTGATACCTGTGATCTATGAAATGCATCAAAAATAAGATGGGTCGATGAATGGCTAGACATACGAATAGAGATGTGACAAAACAAGTATGGTGAAATGTAGAATCTATGAGTTGGGTTTGTCAATGTCTACTGTAATTTTTTTTCAATTTTTTCAATTTTGCTGTCTATATATTTGAAATTTTTCAAGATAAATTTTTGGAAAAAAACTGTAAAACACACCTAGCTATGCTACCATTTGTGAATACTCTTCTAAGGTCCTGCCTTGCAGGCTGTTTTCTGTCTCAGAGGGTGATAAACCAATACAATGAGAACTTCTCCCTTGAAAAATATGAATAAATGACCCGAGAAAAGGTGGATTTCCAGAGATCAAGTTTTATCCTAAGAACTGCTGGGCTTCATGTCTCTCTAAAAGACTTATCACGTATTCCAGTCTGAGAAACACTGGAACCAAGAATGATTCTTTGCCTATTGAGACAAACGTCCCTGCTCTCTCATTTCCTAATAGGTCCATGCAGTAAAATGCTACCAGCAAAGGCCATCTAGACGTGCCTCTTCTTTGACACTTGAACGAGATTTCATAAGTAGCTAGTTCATGTGTCAATACACGTGCATCAATTTAGTACAATATTAAATGAGTGTCACTGTATCCTGGAAGCCAGCCAAGTGCCCAGCAATTTGTAGGCAGCCCTGTACTCAGCAAATGTTTATGAAAGGTCTGCTCTGGTCTGACCGTGTCCCAGGTGCTGAAGAACACCAATGACCCCAACGAATAATTAATAAATGAATAAATAACTTTCAATAAGTACATCTTGGATCTCATGTAAAAGTTACCCTGGACTTTATATTTTACTTTATAGAGATCTCAAAAACCCAAGAGGTGAATAAATAGAATGGAGGAGTCACATTTTAAGAGAGAAGTGGCTGAACCCATGAAGATTAGTCACTCCGAATTCCTGACTTTACAGATGGCAATTACCTACTAAAGGCACAATATTCTGGAAGAGGTATTTTCTAACCTTGAAAAAGTTAAGTCACCATTTTTGTCAGAATGAAACATCTGTCGGGTGTAGAGAGTAATTTACGTTTCTTCGATTCACACAGTAGGGAAAAAATTTTGTTGTAGAAGAAACATCATCACAAATGTTTTCTTAAAACCCAATGTAATGTGAGCAGGGGGGATATCTTGCTTTTTACCAACCAGGAAAAAGTTGCTGTTTAACAATTCAGTTTGGAATAATTAGCCTCCGAGAGCCTAAGATTTAGAAATGTTGCCCCTAACTCCCATTAACTTTAATTGAGTTTACAGTGCAAGTAGAAAAACAAAAGGGAGGGGTAAGCACAGTACTTCCTTTTAAAATTAAATTTCGGGTGAATTCAAGAATAACAGCCTCTCGTTGACCTGGTTTTCTTTCTGAAGTCATTCCTACCACTTATGCATGACCATTTCACATCATTAACTTGTATAATTTTATTTATTTCTTACTTTTACCACAGCTTGTTTATCCTTTCAGGGCTTCTCATCTGTAGACTTCTAAAATTATTTTTGAATGGCTAATTACTTCCCAGTAGCCCTATTCCTTCTTAAGTCAAGCTTTGTCATTACCACTCACATAGCTGTTCCTCCCAGTCCATTTCCTTCTCCTAGGGTTTCACTCATGCTTCCTGACTTTCCCGAATGAGACACTTGCCATATATTAATATGTGAATATAATTATTGATTGCTTCATTCTAGCTATTCCAAAGAGAGACTTGCATTTCTTTCACATAAATGTATATATTGTACTAAGTACCACAGAAGAAAATCTCTACATTGAAACCTGAACCTTAACTTGGGGGAATTTTATCAAGTAAAACAATCCTGGTAAGACAAGATACTGGTATAAGGAGGCCGAGTGGGCCAAGGAGGAGAGAGTCTCTTGTCATTTCTCATAATACACACCCTCCCTTTATTCAAAACCCTTTGGTCCCCTTGAGTTTCCTACACATGTAGTTAGTAGACATTTCCCCTCAATGTTACATTTCTTTAAAATCATAAAATAGTTTCCAGTACATAGGAAAGTCTAGAAAAAAAATAGTTTCATTTCCAAGATGATCAAAATTTAAAATTTTCTCATTACTGCTTATTTTCACTTTCTATTGTTGTGTAATGAATTATCACAAACCTAGTGGCTTAAAACAAGAGAAATCTATTATCTCATAATTTCTGTAGATTAGAAATCTGATCCAATGTGACCAGGTTCTCTGCTCAGGTACCCCAAGGCTGAAATCAAGCTGTGGGCTGGGCTGAGTCCTCGTCTGGAGAGTTAGGGGAAAAGAAAAATCTTTTTCCAAGCTCATCCTTGTTGTTGGCAGACTTTAGTTCCTTGCAGTAATAAGACTGGAGTTCCCAATTCCTTGCTGGCTGTCAGCTTCTAGAGGTTGTCTGCATTCCTTGCCATGCGGCCCTGTCCTCTTCAAGCCAGCAATGGTACATAGCATCTTTCTTGTGCTTTCAATCTCTGACTTTCTGTCTTTGACTACAAGACCCAGATTTAAAGGGCATGCATGACTAAGTCAAGCAGGCCTACCCACATACTCTCCCTTTCTAAAAGTCAACATAGGCCACTTTAGCTTATCTAAAAAAAATACATCACCTTCATTATCCCAGGGATTATGCAGGACATGTTTAGGGATCTGGGGTCGTAGGGATGGTCTTAAAATTCTGCCTACCGCACTGAAGCAATTTCTCAGTGTGAAGCAAACTTGGGAGCTTCCAGAGTGAAATCTGAAACTGGCCTCCATGCATGGAGAGCAAGGAGAGACTAGAAAAAAGAGGCAGGCCACTCCAGATGGGTAGGTGGCAGGTGTAATAAGCGAGGGAACATATTATACACAAGACTTATCTTAGGCAGCCATAATATAAGTAGAGCTCCATACTCACCTGCAGAATACTAAAAGTTTATAAAGAGGCCTTACCTAGATCTAGTCACATACGCCGTCCAGATGATCTCAACACACCTTACTCTATCAAGGCTGCATCCTTGAAAGTGACTCCCACTGTGGAAACAGTGGGTAACACATATATCCATGGAAAAGGCAGGGGTGAGGAGCTTCTGATTCTTTGGGTCTAGCTTGGGGGTCAACCTGCAAGGCATCACAGAGACAGTCATGTCCTTTTGATAGCCTCCTCCAATATTTCTTAAATAATATAATACATCACAGTTGAAATAAACAGAGAAATCCTATAGGGATCAACATGGATAAATCATAAAAAATACATTTAAGTGGAAAAAGCAAGTTTAGGAAGATATGGATAGTGCGATACCATTTATGTAAATTTAATGAATAGGTATATGTACCTATATAAAACATGCATGAGAGATAAGTGGAGCAAATTCAAGATATAGGGTTTACTTGGTACTTAAATGTTGCTGAGCACACAATTTTCCTATCACACATTCCAGTATGGTGCCCAGAGCTCTCACTGGCTACTGACAATCTCAAGTGTACTGAGTGGATATTCACAGAACGATGGTTGCATAAAAGGGAGATTCCTAAGACATTCTCCATCAGTCTCCTTTGCAACCCCTTTCTCCTTGGCTATGAAAATGGCCTTAGTCTTCAGGTTCAGTTTTCCTGTAACACTGAGCATCCTGACGTCTGAGTTCCACGTGGTCTGAAATTCTCTGAATTATTTGGTGTCCCTAGATGCTTGCCACGTATTAGAGGCTCAATAAATTAGAGACTTGCATCGCTTGCAGTTTCCTGAGATTATAACTTTAGCCTGATTTTACCCAAATATTGGCTGTGTTGCCATTTATTTTTTCAGTTGAATTGAAATAATAACCATCTCACTAACATTAGTGTGCCCTTTCAATGACAGGGAAACTGAAATTTGGCAATGATCCTTAAATGCTATTGGCAATTGAAAAGCAGAGCAATTCAAGAGACCGATCACTTAGCTAGCAAAATCTAAGTTATTTTGTATTTTACTTGCCTCACTCAGAAAATTTATTAAGGCATAAAACATCACTAAAGTTTCGAATCATCATTTTACATTTGAAACATGATACACAGTTGCATATTCATTTGCTGTAACCGAATTACTATGGCTCTTAGTGCTGAGGTGGTCTACTGGCATAGTGCAGGCACTTAATAAATTGATAAATTGAATTAATTAATAAATTGAATTAATTGATAAATTGATTTAATAATTGATTAATTAATAAATTGAATTAATTGATAAATTAAATTAATAAATAAAGAAATATTATATTTTGCAATGGTTTACTTGATTTCAAATTACTGAAGGGTAAGGTCAGTATCATTAACTATTCTTTCCATCAAATAAATAATAGAAAAATCATGTTTTCTAAATATGAGATAAGGTACTTTATATGACTTCTGCGAGATAATATATGTAAGTATATAATACAGTGCTTGACATTTAATAGGTCTTCAGTAAACATTACTTCTCTTCTTTTTTCTAATTAGAAATATTTAACATATCAAAAACATAATTTCTCTAGCTTTCCATTTTACTCCATTTTCCTTTAATTAAAATAATCTTTTCCCTCTATCCGTATTACAGTTTGCCTATTTTCTTTTATTTTTAAATTCCTTATATGCCTTCCAAAACTAAGTCATCAAACTATAATAACACATTTGCAAAACTGAATAATTAACTTGGTCCATGTTTTCACAATGATTCATGGTATTCATGTCAATTTCCTTGTCTTATTCAAATTGAATTCAACTTTTATTACAAAATAGCTATACAGAGGATTATATTAAAGCTTCAGTTACTAGTTGTAGTAGAGGTGGCCAAAACAGCTAAAGAACACAGTAAAATTAAAAATACTTAATTTTATAATTAAAAAGTATTGTGCAGTTATCGGTACCTCCACTTACAGTCGGGGAACAAATTTAAGTACACTCAGCAAGAATATCTGACCTAAAACTGAGGATTTTTACATTGTGCAAAAAAAATTATGGTATTTATGGGAAATCTTGTTTTTCCATGCACTTGTACAACTAATCAATCTAATAAGTGGTGGGAATAACTACCAAATTGGAATAAACATGTACATCTTGATTACAATGTGGTTCTTCTGTTATATTTATGTCAAGGCATCATTATCATCATTCATGTTCTTTTTTCTGGCATTCAGCATTTCCATTTTAAGGTCCTATTCAGCCACTAATACCCCATTACAAAGAAGCCTATTGGCTAAAATTGGTATTTATACAGGCAATAAGCTTAGCAGCATATTTTCTAAGTGATCAAATTTAGCCCCTCGAAATGATACCCTTTGATGGCTCTATTCTGCCTATTTTGCTATGGATTATATTATGCGTGATTACATCAGCAAGTAAATGCAAACGCATTTTCAGGTCTCTTAATAAATGCGCTTATTAACGAATATCGCAGCCGTGTTCCTGCTCACAGACTAAAGCATTTTATTGTCAGGCACCTTAACACACTATCCTGCTTGTCATTGCTCAATATGGCATGCCTTTTACTTGTAGAGAAATCATCTAAAATATTAAGAAAGAATTATCTGATATAAAAAATAGTGACGTACTCTCAAAGCGTAATGTTTCAGTAACACTGAATCGGTTGCTTAAAATTAATTTCTGTCAATTACTAGAAGGTGATTGGAGAAATGAAGATGAAAAAGAAGAAAAGATAACAAAAGTGCATAAGCCATTCTTATCAATTGTCCGTGGCTTAACTACCTCCCACCCCCTATCAATCACAGCATGGGGTAAGAGTGATTCTAGAACATCTCACTTGTTACTTTCTACAAGGTTGGAGGTTGGTAAGAGGGGATCCGTGAAAAAAAATACAAAAACAGGAAAGATTTCACCTGAGAATAAACGACGTGAAATTCAACTGGGCTGACTTAGTAATCAACTACTAATCTAGCAACTACTATATCTAGGAACTGTATGAAACATCAGAGATAAAATTACAAATCACTACCCCTGCCACTATAATAATAAAAAAAGACAACTTGATGCTATATATTGGACGCTTCATAATTGTTAAGTACTTTACCAGATGCTTTTAAAACCTCTCAAACATCTAAGAAGTAAATACTAGACCTAACTCCATTTTGTCAGAGGGAGCTGGGTTCTAGGTGCATGATTCTCTCTGTCCTTCAGTTTACTCATCCGTGAAATGGGAACAAATATAATGCCAAACTCATAGGGCTGTCACAATGATTAAATAAATGAACAAATAAATAAGGAAAGTACTTTGAACAGTGCCCAGCATGTACTAGGCATTATATTAGGGGTTAAGTGTGTAAATTGAACAAGTGATCAAACCATGTTCAAAATATAAACATAATTGGTTTTACTTACATACATACTCAGAGCAAAGAGCTTATGCCCTAAAATGTTAATAATCTCTGGATGGGAAGGAGAGCATAGAGTACCATTATAGCCAGTTTCTTCTTAATGTTTTCAGCATTCTCCAAATTTTATAAAATTAACATGAACTCTTTTACTAATTCATGTAAAAATTTAGTGGTTACCAAAGAAAATGGAGGCGTACATATGGGTAAAGGGGGTTAAATATATGGTGACTGAAAGAAATTTAACTTAGAGTGGTGAACACACAATGCAACATACATATACTATTGAATTGTACACTTGAAACCTGAATGATTTCATTACCCAATGTCACCCCAATAATTTTAATAAAAAGTTCATCAAGAAAAGTGATATCAGAAGTAATTTGCTTTCTTCCTCGAATCTGAAAATAAATAAAGTTACCTTAATAGGATATTTCTAAACATGAAGCAGTTTCTTCAAATCACCTACTCCCTCATTTGCCTGAGTTTGTCTAACATAATATGTGAAATGGCATTTTTGCACATTATCAGGTACATTGTGAAATGAAATAAAACTCATTTCCAAAATAGAAGTCTTTCTTCTGAAATTAATTTCGAAAATAAATATACACTCTTTATTACAACTCATTTCCCCTCAGTAATGCAAAGATTAAGAAAGTTCTATTATTTCATGCCGGCAAGATGAATATCTCAGCAACTACGGATATTCTAGGAATAACTGTAATAAACCAAAATGAAAAACTGGGGCCGATAGCATCTTCAGTTCACTTTTGAAGTACATGCCAAGCCAAGACGAATTCATATCCAAGGTATCTTCTCTACCAAACACATTGGAGCACGCGAGAGACAAAATGAACCTAAATTCAATAAACATGTATTAACCCCTTGACCAAAGGTAAGGATTGATTTTTTCCATCCATACCACACTGCAAGGCACTATTTCACTCTGTAAGGAATTCAAAGAGGCAGGCAACCCAGATTCTGCGTCCTTGAAATCTGTAACCAGTTTAAGAAATTTGGATTCAAGTAGATAACAACAGATTTAGCAAGGAGAAGCAGTGAGTACATGGTCACTTTCCACAGGAAAAAAAATAATAATTTTTTTGAGAATTTATACAAAGTAGCCTGACAATCTATCCACTACTAGATCGATTTCATGACCCCAGATATAATTTCTCCTCATACATTATTCTTTTGTATATGTAGCATGTATGTGGCTATTATATTGTCCCACCTCCTCCAAGAATTAGGACACTATTTTTCTATAAAATATATGATCTATGGCTGGAGTGTGGAAAGGCAGTGAAAGACAACTAACTTGCAAATTTCTCTTTTATGGTACTGCTTTGACACCCACTTTAGTAGATTAATTTCAGGTATGCAGGTTCAATTCTCTCAACCTAAAAACTTAGGATAAATTTTTCACATAAAAACTTTTTCTGGAGTTGGCAGTACACGATCTGGGCAGGCAGTTTAGAGCATTTTCATTTGGCAGTGCTCCTCAACTTTGTACCAATATAGCACGCTTTGTTTAGAAATTAGAATGCATGATGCACTTCTATCCACATTAACTCATTTGATACACACACTAGCTATGTGGAATGTATGTTATTCTATTATCCCTCTGCTCCCAATTTACAGATGAGGAAAACGTGGCTCTAGGAGGTCACTAGACTTGCTCACGCTTGCAGATTGAGACACAAGGCCAATTGTTAGGCATCTTGTCTTGATCACTGGGCAAAAAACTAAAGGGTTACATTTATTTGCATAATTTAAAATATAGTATTTTAAATTAAAAAAAAAAATTCAAGTCACCAATTCACCTAAATATGTTTTGAAGCACAGATCGTAATGGCACAGTTATTACATGTTTTACAACTCCCCAAATTTTTCCTTAAGCTAATCTTTTTTTCCATTTTATTTTTTATTTTTTATTTTTTTTTCTTAATCTCTTTCACCTTTTTTTACTCAACCCCACAACTCCTCTTCCATCTGGTAAACATCAATTTGTTCTCTGTATCTATGAGGTTGTTTGTTTTGTTCTTTCATCTTGTTTTTTAGGTTCTACATAAAAGTGAAATCATATAGTGTTTGTCTTCCTCTGTCTGAATTATTTTACTTGGCATATTACCCTCCAGGACTAACCATATTGTTGCGAATGGCAAGATTTCATTCTTTTTTATGGTCAGGTAATATTCCACTCTCTATATGTACCACTTCTTTATCCAATTATCTATCAATGGGAATTTAAGTTGCTTCCCTACCTTGGCCATTATAAATAATGCTGCAATGAACATAAGGTGCATATATCTTTCCAAGTTATTGTTTTGGATTTCGTTGGATAAATACCCAGAAATGGAATTGCTAGATCATATAGTAGTCTATTTTTAATTTTTAATTTTTTGAGGAATCTCCATACTGTTTCCCATAGTGGCCTCATCAATTTGCAATTCCACCAACAGTTCCCTTTCCTCCACATCCTCGCCAACACTTGTTTGTTGATTTATTGGTAATAGCCATTCTGACAGGTATGAGGTGTTATCTTGTGATTTTGATTTGCATTTCCCTGATGATTAGTGACCCTGAAAATCTTTTCATGGGGGTTCATATATCCTTTCTAATTAATCTTGTGTTGACTTCTAACCTAGAAATTCTCTAAACACAATGTCAGACCTTGAGTTTTACAAATATTAATATTGAGAAAGCCCTGAAAAACTCTGGAAGCTAAAGACATCCCCAACTCAAGGTGTTTCTCTTGATATACTCCTTAATGGGAGAAAATGGTTGGCAACTTTGTTACAACATTGAGGCTCAGGTATAATTTTAAGTTACACCTAGCAAACATTCTGCCCTCATTCTAAAGAGTATGCTTCTAAGTATTGCTCTTGATTAAGACTGATACGTAGATTCACAGTGCTCTTGGGGTCTCTATGATGTCATTTAATGTGTTTAGATGTTTCAGCCTCAGCAGAATAGTTACTATCACCTTAGAGTTCATTGAAGAAGCCATGTCATCTCGCGATTTCTGGCTTTTGTCTAATCTGCTCATCTACCTACTTCTTATTGTTATTGTGAATGATAAACCCTTCACCCTTAAAATGTCAGTTCAGACATTATCTGCCTCAGACCAAATGCTCACCATTGGGCCTTGGATTATTGATGCCCTTAAATGTTCCTATGCAACCCTATGCTTTCCTCTTTATTTATCATGATTTCATTCATTCATTCATTCATTCATTCAATATTTACCGAAATGTTTTCCCCATGCCAGTCACTATTCGAAACACAGAGGATACAAAAGAGAACAAAGCAGAGGAGGTCATTGTCCTCATAAAACTTACAATCTAGTGGAAGAGGACATTGAATACATAAGAAAAATGATGGATAATATTATTAAAATTATATGAAATAGAAGGCAAATAAAAGATGATGAGATTTGTGATAGAATACAAGTAGTTCAGGAATTATATAAATGGTGTTAGAAAAGGCTATTCAAGAATAAATTCAAATTAAGAGATGTGATGAATGAGATCCAGCCAGGCATTTGAACTTCTGGTGTCCTATAAATAAAGGAGAGGACACAGGAAATCTGGGAGAGATTGGCAGTTAGTCATGTGGCCACAGCCAAAGAATGCTGGGAGCCCCTAGAAACTGGGAGAGGCAAGAAAGAGTTCTTTCTTGGATGGTCAAAGGGAGTGTGGCCATGCTATTCTATTACTCAGATTTGTGGCCTCCAGACTATGAGAAAATACATTTTTGTTATTTTAAGTCACCCAGTTTTTGGTAATTTGTTATTTTAAGGCACCCAGTTTTTGGTAACTTTGGTAAAGTAATATTCTTACTTACACTAAATTTGAAAAACTAATATTTTAAATTTGTTTTTCCTCAGCACTTCCTAAAAGTAATCAGGCATAATTTTCAATCAATTTTACTATGAAATCTTTTGGATTTACACCTTCTACATTTATTGCCCCCTTCCTTTTTTCATGGCTTAGGAATTCACTTTTCCTGTGCTAGAATTACAACACCTTCCCCATCTGCAGTCTCTCTATGTATCCCCATGGCAAGCAGAGCTTTTTATTCCAATCGTATATGATCAGACTTCTCCTCCTCTGGTAGCTGAGATGTGAGTGAGTCTAATATATATCTAGATTGAAACAGTAAAATAATGCTTTGAATTCTATAACTCTAAATCTCTTCCAGCATGGCAAATTACAAAGATTATCAGCCAATTCCCCTAAAATTAGATTCTGCAATAAAAATAGCCCGTCTTTTTTTTTTCTGTCAGGACTTCCGAGTGAGAGGTTAGAACTTGCATCTGGCACTTCAGGGCTTTGCAAAGATTGAGGATTTAGTACAAACTGCTTTGAGCTACAAAACCAGCAAACTAGACATCCAGGGAGAAAAAGACAAGGATTCAGTGCCCCCCAAACAAAGAAGGCTGAATTCAGAGTAACGTTAGTCTTCTAAAATGTTGCACAATTATTTATGTGAATCATATTCATTTTCCCAAACACATGGATGATCTCTCAAGGAAATTCTCTCTGGACTTCTACACATGGAATACCTTATTTTTATAAAAATCAAAATAACACACAGTGTGTCTTTATGTACAACAACAACTAGAGAAGTTTTGATGTATTAGAGTAGTTTGATTATTGACTTAAAATATATATTTATTTATCTACAAACTAAAAAAATATAGGAAACAAAATACATATTTTGTCTTAATAAATGCCAATCAAATCTTATTTCTTATGTGTGCAATGAAAGGAGATAAGTTTATTATCACATACATCAAAAATACAAATCATATACATCTCTCCTTGCTGTTTTCCCTAATTTTTATGTTTTCATTCTGAATTATATATTTATAATAGGATGACAAGTTCCTATTTATTCACAAACTAATATTTTCTTTTACCAAGTTTCAAATTTTTATCACCAGAATGCTATGCAAGGAGCCCTGAGAATATTCCTTTTATTAATTTCCTATTTCTAAAGGAAAGACTAAGGTTCCCAATACTATTTGGCACCTGCTGAGTCACCTTCAAGTACCTTCAGGCAGTTGATTCCAGAGGCTTCTATTCATGAAAGCCACTGAAGCCATCATGCAGCTGTACCCTGAGAGGTTGCCATGGCAACTCATGAGCATGACCCCACAGATGTAGATGCAAGTTTGGTCACATCCGCACACCCAGCTGCCAGGGCACAGAATCATCAACATGTAAGTCAACAAGGGACAATAAAGGTGAGCAATATACACACCTCGCCAACTGTGGGTTCCAGTAGCCTGGGCTTAGCTTTAATCCCTTTTGTTCTCACCTCAATATTCAATTATGTCAATATCCAAATGTCTAAATGTCAGCAACTTTCCTATCTAATTATATATTCAATTACATACCAAACATGTCCTCTTATCTCCATCTCTCTGTTCCCATCGCCCTGGACTAGGACATTGTGATCTTTCACCCATATAACTACAACAGTCTGGTCAATCACCTTCCATCTTGCAATATTCTACACTCCTCACATAGCTCCATGGATGAAATTCCCTATCCAGATGTTGATTTCAAAACATTCTCCACTAAAATAACCAGGTTCACACAGGAAAAACAAGATAAATCTGAAACATTTGTGCCAAAAATTAAGAAAGTACTTAAAAACTG
The DNA here is from genome assembly GCF_902729225.1 of Pteropus medius. NCBI lineage: Eukaryota > Metazoa > Chordata > Mammalia > Chiroptera > Pteropodidae > Pteropus > Pteropus medius. The sequence goes on from NW_024354875.1 coordinate 5,630,207, forward strand.
ACAGGGACATATTGAAAAAATGAGCCAGCTTGAAAGAGTGCCACTGTCCAAATATGCGACAGTCAAAGTTTCAAAATGCATGACAGTGTAGATTATAAATCATTGATAAAACCAGAATCTTTAAGTTTATACTGAGAATAAATGAGTAAATACATAAACATTTTTTTTAAAGTAAAAAATAAGTAAAGGAGAATAACAACTAATGTAAAGCATATGGAAAAATTATAAAAATCAACCATCATAAAAATAAGTGATTCAGGTAGGAATTATCATTAACGCTAAATACTACTGAGTAATAGTTTAATAGAAAACAGGATATTTACAGATTCTCAAAGTATCTTTCAGGAAAGAGAAAAACAATATCTTTCTAGTGGAGAAATACAGCAGATAGCACCTTAACCAAAGAGTCAAAGTTAGCCTCAGTAATCAATAAGACATCATAGGTCTCCTGATATGCTGCAGTGAGAAGGTTATAATTTCCTTATGATTCCTATAAAAGGACATCACTTGTGTGGTATTCCTGCCAAAACGCATTACCTGAATCTAATCACGATGAAATGTCAGACAATCCCAAATTGAAGAGCTCTGTGTTTGTACCTCAACTAGGCTATGCTCTTCAAAACGTCAATGTTATAAGGGCAAAGGCTGAGAGACGTGTCCCAGAACAAAGGAAATAAAGGATGCATTGCAACTAAATCCAGGCCCTGGAATAGATCCTGAATCTGAAATATTGTCGAGAACATTAGAGAGACAGTGGGGAGATTTATCTATGCTCTATGTTTAGATAATACTTACGTGTCAATAATACATTTATTGAATTTGGTAGTTGCATTAGGCCTACCTAAGAGAAAGTGTTTTTTCTTTGGCGATACTTAGGGGTACGGTGTCATGTGGTTTATAACTTGCATTCAGATGATTCGACTACTACTACTAATAATCTGTATAAGAACAAATATGATAAATCACAAATCTAGGTCAAGAGTAGAAAGACATTCATTGTACCGTTCTTGCAATTTTTTTTGTTTGACTTTTCAAAATAAAAATTGAAAAATCTGAAAACTGATCTTGATAAAATACAAAATTTTTTGATTCTTTCTCTTAAATTCTTACAATAGTTTCCATTTCTGTTAGAATAGAATCAGTTGCCTAAAAGACCCTGACTATACCACTCCAGACACACCCAGAGAAAATCTTATGATCACGCTTTCTTTTTTTTTTAATTTTCAAGAACACACCAAGGTCTTTCACGCCTCACAGATGCTTTTTTTATCTATTTGTATAACTGGTTCCCCATCCATCCGTCCATCTGTCTGTCTGTTTGTCTGTCTACCTGTCTAGCATCTATCTACCTATCTATCTAGCATCTGTCTATCTAATCTATCATCATTTCTATGTTTCCTTTTCTTCTCTTTTGTTTTCTCTATTTTATAAAACTCCCAGGTTAATGAATGGCAACTACTTCAAGAAATTTTCTCTGACAACTCCACCGCCATTCCCAGTTTTGTCTGTCAGAGTCCTCATCTATTTCCTTCAGGGCACTTTCAAAAGTGACAGTTTTCTATTTAATCATCTCTTTACTGGTTTGTCAATAATGTCCATTTGAATGTATCGAAAGGTCAGGAACCATGAACACCTTGTTCTCAGTCTCTGTTCTCACTTCAGCGCCTTTAACAGACTAGGACCACCTGAAAAGATGGTGCATTTAGTTATCTGCCTGCCAACCACTGGTGCAAGGATGTGTGGTCCCCCAGCATTCTTTTCTATTTCATCTCTTTCAGAGCTCATTAGTTGCAAGGGGGTTTCTCTCTCCTTCCAGTTCTCCTGGATTCCTAATCTAATTACCTCCAGAAAGTCATTCAGAGAGTTTCCAGCACTGCATTATGGGTTAGAGCTTGAGAAACAAAGGTCAATTGTGCTCAACCTTTAATGCTTGAATTATCTACTCCACAAAGTGATTTTGTAGCCTCTGGGATTCGAAAGTAACCTATCCTGAGATGGCCCATTCCACCTTTGAATGGCTTTCAGGGTTAGGAAGTTCTTTTCTCTTGGTTCTCTTCCATTTGTTTTTGTACCAATCATAGTTCTTGGCCCATTTTAAATAAGTGAATCCCTCTTGCCACGTCCTCTTTCTACCCTACTGCGTGACAAGGTCCGGAGATGGGGACAGAGGCTTCAAGGAATGCATCGTCAAGAACGAGGACGTGGCATGTGTTTAGGGATAATTGGTTTCTTAGGAACAATCCTATTAATAGGGGGAATTTGGGTAGCACAAATTCTAGTAAGTGTAAATGCTGTACAAGTGGATTTCCTCAAAATTGGCTCTGAGGAAAACATAGTAAAAATTCTCCGCGTATGGAATCAGCTCCAGTCACCCTGACATGTCCAGAATGCGTAAACCATTTATTTGAACAATTATTAAGAGAAATTCCTTTTGACGCGCCTCTTAAAGATGTTATGAACAAATTACAACAAGCTGAATTACTAGAACCAGCTTATACTCCTGCTCCCACGCAGTTAGTAGAAAAATTAGTAAAGGATAAGAAATTTACTCATAAGCCTGAGCCTACTATGGAAGGGCCTCCTTTTGTGACCTACTAGATAAATGGAAAACTCTGGTATCCACCTTGGGGGGGCTAATAGTATGAAAAGAATACCTGATCCTCCTTTGCCTTATACAGGAGCTTATAATGAAGATAGCATACGTATGGTGAATAAAGATGGAATTCATGTGCCTTATAGTAGTTTAAGTTTTATAGAAAGGCTGACTAGGTCAGGACCTCCTTGGTGCTTAAAAAGCAAAGGAACAAAAACTTAGCTTATGAAAGCAGCTTTGTAAAACTGATTTTTATAAATATTTTCCTCATACTGCACCAAGGAAGCTTTTGAACAGCTATGAGAAAGGTTCAATTTGAACTTTAGATAATAGCATAAATAAAGTAGAAATTAAAAGATTTCTTCAGGCAGAAAGAAGAACAATGTCTGCCCACAAGCCAATATTTGCTGTTATGAATAACTCTATCTATCACCTTTACTTAAGTCAAACTGTATCTTATGTAATAGATATAAGAATTAAAAGTTTAGATTGTTCCATCAGGTAGTTCTGTTCTAATGACTGAGAAAAGAATGTACTAGTTAATCATGAATATTAATAATAATATACTCTATAAGATTTTCTTCTTTGCTTAACCACAGAAATTTAACTCCCTGCTATCTTAACCACAAAGTATAATCAAATGCTAAAATAGAAAGTATAAAAGTTGTACTCAAATCACAATAAAACGGAACAGTGTCACACCGCCTCTGAGATGTGTAGTCGACTGTCTTCCGCGCCGACGCCTCGCCCACCTTCGGGGCCCCCTGGATCCTGTCGTGGCTGGACCGCGGCACCCTCTCCTGTGTGACAACGTTCCCAGTATTTGCAAGCTGCTCTCCCATACCTGTGAGGTTCTCTTTTTCTTCTTTGGTCTTTTCTCCCTTAGTCTGATGAAAAACATCTTTTTATTTTGGGGAAAATTAAATGCATGTTTCTTCTGTATTGGAATATTTTCTCAGATGTCTGAACATTAAACACACACACACACACACACACACACACATACACACACACACATTTTGTCTGTGGTCCTGCTATAAATTAAAGCCAATATGAAAAGAATATGATAGCTGATCCATCTTTTTTAAGTCCATCAAATGTGCTTTTCCCAGAACAACAAAGACTATACTGTTTTCTGAGCTTTGATGAAGATTTTCTTCAGCTAAATTTTCTCTCAAATTAAGTTTGATCTGATTGTAAGTTAGCGTAGATAAAGCGAATAACTGATCATATCTACTAGGACACTAAGATTTTGAGCACTTAGTTTACATTAGCTATTAATATGTCATCCCCTCCCTCTGTCACACTTATCACTTGATTGTCCTCATTTTCCAGATTCGCACATAGGTAGGTTAAACAGTTTGTTCAGTGGCACAGGGCTAATAAGTTCTAGAGCTTGAATTTTCACCTTCGTTTTATATCAAGCTGATTTTAATGAAACACAAAGAGAAAGTTTTAAAAAATAAGTCTTGTGAATAAATTATCCGGATGCTGGTACTAAAAAGTGCAAAATAAGATAAGTTACAGCCACTAATAAAAAGATTACTAAGCTGAATATAGAAAAAAAGGATCTGGAAATTGTGTTTGATGGTAGGGGAAATATTAGCATAAACTTTTCTAGTGGTTGGGGCAGAGTTGATGTTGATGGGATAGGAGGAATGGAGATGTTATATTTTAGGTGATTATAAAACATTAAAATGAAAGACAACATTTAATCATTTTGGCAAATCTGATCCTTATTATAATGGTGTGTCTAATATTGGTTGTCAGCCTCTTAAAGATTCTAGAACAACTGGAGAGAGTCCAAGAAATACAAACAGAAATAAGAAAATTGGCAAAAAAATTCTGGTATAATAAGGCACTAAAATTACTTGTGAAATGAATACACAAATTAATGAATGAATTTGGCTCTTTATACTGGAACAAAAATTACTAAAGGGTGACCTGATTACAATCTTCGAGGATAGAATGAAGTTGTTCTCTGCATCTGTGGGGATTTTAAGAGGCCCTAAAAAGGGTTCTTGTCATTTGATTTAGGAATATATTTTTCATCATCAAAATGACACAGGAATGAAATGGATGGTAATGTAAGTGGTGGACATTCATAAGTGATTGAGAAAAGAATAGAAAGTTTTTCGTTATAAATGATTTGGGCTTTTGGAGTCAGAATGTATGTGTCTGTACTACAGCTCCTGCTGTGATCCCCTTCACCTCTCCTTTAATTCCTGGTACAATTAAACCTGACTTAGAATCACAAGGCTGGAAAGAATATTAAAAGAACATTTACCTAGCAAGTTCATGAATCTTTCCATTTTGGTGATTCTGTAATACTCTGGGTTTTTCTCTCCTATTCTAACTCTCTCTCTCTCTCTCTCTCTCTCTCTCTCTCTCTCTCTCTTCTCTTCTCTTTCTTTCTCTTCTCTCTCTCTCTCTCTCTTTCTCTTTCTTTCTTCTTTTTTCTCTCTCTTTCTTTTCTTATTTATAATGCTTACTTACTAAAGCTAAACAGGACTACAATGAGAAGAAAGTAAAAAGTACTAGAACAATGTGACAAAAAATGCTTAAGTCTGAAAGGGAGAGGGACTATAACCCAGAAGAGAGAAAGGAAGGTGAACTGTAAATGGATCTCATTTCCTTCTGTATAACCCAGAAGAGAGAAAGGAAGGTGAACTGTAAATGGATCTCATTTCCTTCTGTCTCACCACTTTTTGGTTCATGTCTATCTGTTTGGGAGATCACCTTAAGTATTTAATACACTAACTGTCTTAAAAAAATTTTTCTCTATCATTAAAGATCTCTACAAAATTTACATAGACTATATTCCTAAATTCAACAATTAGTATCAGCAAAAGCATCTTAATTACTAAGATCAATGACAGTAGCAAGAGCATCTCTGTAAGTGGAGGTTCTTTGAAAAGCAGAGGTCAAGATTGAACTCGATACACAAGAAAATCTCAGGGAAAACACTTGTGAGGAAAATGGGAACAAAATTGTGGGGAGGTTGGGAGAGCCATAAGGTCATAACTCCCAGTAAAGAAGAGAAGGAAGAAAGAAAACTTGGGGGAAAGCCTCTTTGACTGAAATGCGGTTTTAAAGGAAAATTTCACAAGGCTGTTGAGGAGTCCTTGAGCCAAAGTCACCTGTCAGAGGGAGCCACACTGGACTCCTTCCCATCTCTGCGGGGTGATCCTGCCGTAGTATCCTTACCACATTCAGTCATGGGTGCTAACACAGCAATAGATTTCAGAGCCACCAGCTGAGGCTTTAAATTAATTTGACACCTCACAGTCTAAGATCTGATAGGCACATTCCGCCATCCACAAAGATTACAGCTTCTTGGGTCCTAACTCTGTGCCACTCACTGTGTTAAGTACTCTGAGATCTCATTGATCTTCACAGAACTCGTCTGATATCAATAGTGACTAAATGGCAAACGAGGGATGGCCACGCACATCTGACTCACCAGCCCATGATCTTAACGTCCCCTATCCACCTCCCCCCTTTCTCCAGGCCACACCTTTCTGATCACACTTGGAAAATATCCAAAGCGAATAATCCAGTCTATAATTTAGAGCTACTTCTGCTTGCTTTTGATTGTGATGGAGAGGGAAGGGACATTCAATCCAACCCTTTAAATGCTTAAAGAGTATACTTACTTTTGGCCATCTGTTTTCTCTCAGGAACGCACAAATTTCCTTCATAGGTTGGCACAGAACTTGTGAGCTCACAGTTGCATTATCACCATTTACCTGTAGCTGTATATTTGGTAACACCTGTCAGTCTCTAGCACACTCGCAATGCTGACGCTTTGTTGTTTTAGATGTATCTTATATTTGGAGGTCTCGAATGCAAGCAGCATTTGCATACTTTCCTCCCGCCGTCCTTAAGAGTATTTTACTTGCTCTCTTTTCCAATATTATTTCAATTTCTCACCTTACGTTTTTAGGGATTGCTGTTGCTTTTATCACTTGCATGTCATCTTAATCCCAGTTGGAAGTTCTATGAGTGTACGTTGCATTCATTTTGTCTGAGCTTTCCAGCTACAAACAGTAGATCCAAGTACTAAGTTTGCTAACCAAAACTTCACCAATCGTGTCCTTTTCCCAAATATGCCTCTGATTCTCTTCTGGACTGTGACTTCATCAATGTCTAATCAGTAATTGTGTATTTTTATTTTTAATTAAAAAATATTTTTATTAAAATATAATTGACATACAATTAACCTCTTAAAAATGCAGCTCTGTGAGTTTTGGCACACAAATAAAGTCATGTAAACACCACTACAACTGAGAAATAGAACAGCTGCATCATCCTCAAAAATTGCCCCTCGAAACTTTATCGTTAGCTCCTCTCCCATCATCAGCTCCTGGTAACTACCTACTTATCTCTGTATGTGTAGTTTGGGCTTTTCCAGAATATTACATAAATGGTATCATATATTATGTAACTTTTGTGTTTGGATTCTCATTTAATATAATAAGATTCATCTATATGGACAGCTAGAAATAGAAAAAAATGATTTATTACATAAATTAATTTTAATAAATGTATTTTACTCAGCATATAATCCCTATGAGTTATTGAAAGCTCACTAATTTCTATATAACATACTATTTCATCCTTACTGCAATCCAAGAATGACAATATTATACCCATTTACAGATGATAAAACTGAGGATTAGAGAATTTAGGCTATTTGTCTGGTATCATAGTTAGTAAGTGATGTATAGCTCAGATCCAGGACCGTTCAAATTCAAAGTCTATGCACCTTTTATTACACTGTTGGTTTAATCTCACTTCAGTTTAGAATATGATACAAAGTAACTTTTAATATTACTATGTATATTTAAAGACAAACAGGATGTCTCCAATTTGTAATATTCATATATAAACTGCTTTTTCTCTACTGTAATTATTGTAAAATCTTGCAGGTGAGAAAAATATTTTTATTATGTTCTATACCAGTTTTTTCTCTACATTAAATAGCCTAGTTTTTTATGTTTCTAACTAAAAATATTTTTGTCATTATTAATAGATCTGCTGTCTGTACAGTAGAAATTATGAATTGGTCAGAACCCTTTCACTTATTTGTTTTGCAACTATTTTGATTACATGAGCAAGAGAACAACACATTAATATATTTCATGCACATATTAAAATGGCCTAAGGCCCAGCATTTCAATAACACAATACATTGGTTTCAGTTGTGAAGTGCTATGCTTAAATCACATAAAGAAAACTCATAGGTACGTATCCCATTCAGAAGTTATTCTATACATGGTTTATATAAAATAAATATTGATCATGAAATTCAACATAATCTTTGCATAAAAAATACCTTTAAATTTATTTTAAAAGCTCAAAAAACCTTTGCATATTTATAGGAAAAGTCATTAAATATTAATACAGATCTTCCTTAATTTTCCTTACCTCACCTCATAATCTTTTATACAGAAATACCTTTAAAGAAACTATGTCTATAATCTTCACTGATATTAAAGTTTGTACTTTAAAGTTAGGCATCATGAGTTTAAACCTTAGCTCTCCCTTTATTTCAACTTTACTTTTTTTGTAATGTACTTTACCTTTTCAGATCCCATCTCTTGCCTCAACTTATTTGCTCTTTCCTCATTTTTATCATTTATAAAACAATAAACTCTGCATTTGGTAATTTTATAATCTGCCATTTTGAAACAAGATGAAGAGTAAAAAAATACACAAAAACATGCATATATGTAGCCTGGGTTTTCCTCTACCCATAAGCTTTTGGGTATGTGATCTAAGATGAAGGTGTAAAAGCAGATTTTATCAATCTTATACCTCCTAGACTTCTAGCTTTCAGGACCTCACGGTCTTCTCCAATAGCTCCATAAATTCTCCAAGATGGTCTTACTCACCTCTTGGACAAATGTGGCCTGTGCAATTCCCAGGTCCGCTACATAGTCCATATAGATTCTTTAGCTTGGTACTCTTAAGATGTTTTGACTTTAAGATGCTGTGAAACCTGTACTCATTTAGTAGAAACCCTACTATGAATTTTACATTTTGATCGTTTCCCAGGGAAGCAATTTGAAGTACCGTACTCTCTCATGATTCTGGGAGCAGCAGCCAGCCACAGCTCCCACTCAGGCATGCGATCACAGAGTTGACAACCAATACTCTGCAGTGATTTATTGTGTTAGTTGATGTTGCCCAACCGTAGGCTAATGTAAGTGTTCTGAGCACGTGTAATGTACACTAGTCCAAGCTATGATGTTTGGTTAGGTGGATTAAATGCTTTTTCAACTTACACTATTTTTGACTTATGATGGGTTTATCGGGATATAACAACAGCCTTGTAAGTCAAGGAGAATCGATAATGTATATAAAATGCTGAGCATTATAGCTAACATTTAGAGAATTTTCAATGTATCTGATTTTTCCTTTCTTTGTTTCCAGGAGGCAAAGCTGTTTCAACTCATAAGCCGCCTTTTCTAATTTTTTACAGTGATCTTTCACTTTGCTATTCTCAAAGATAGTCAATAGGCAAGAGCAAATTAAAAAAGTCTTGAGTAAGATAAATAATGTTTAAGAGAATAAATAAAACGATACCTACCTGAAAATACCACCACTTAACCGTTGTATGTCTCATTTCCTAATACATACAATTAAAACATCAAGATAGGTGATACATTTCTAAGATTTATGATTTTTCACAAATTACTGGGTCATTTAGATGATAATAGGTAAAACTTCAAAGCTATAACCTAAGCAATGACTTCCAAATCCTGATCAAAACTTAGATAAAGATTAAAAAGACGTTGTGCAAATAATGACTCACTATAATTAAAAAGGTGAAATTGTCAATTATATTAAAAACCTCTGCACAATATACTAAGATTAAAAAAATCTGCAAGTTCTATTTGACTTTTAAAAATGAATTTGATTCTTTTTCCTTCACCAAATGAAACATCATATTTGCTTTGAAATAACATATTTTTTTATTTTAAATTATTCAGAAAGGCAAGATCTATCTTTGGCATATTTTCATTATAAGAATCCAAATAACTTTATCTTATAAGAAATGTCATTTTCAAATTAACATTTATAAAAGATGAAGGGATTTAATCTTTCCATCTCAAAATTGGTTTAAATATGCTGGTTTTTAATGAAGACTTTGATGTTATTATATCAAGTTTCTTATGTGATCAGGATCTCTTCATATAGGTTAATCACATTCCCACAATCACAGTAAATTTTATCAATCTTCTTAAAAAGGAGGAATGTAATAAATATTATGACAAGAAAATGTCAGTATTCTTAGTTATCAGACTCAGGTTGACATTGGGTGACTTTGGGTCTCAGGTCTTCTTATTGGCCTGCAGTAGAATCTACAATTAATCTGATTCATTCTCTGTCATTATACGTTCAGATAAATCTATATAGTTTATTGTCCTAAATGCATCACTAGGTTAGAAATCATAAAGAAGAATTATACATAGAATCCAAGTTGTCATGTTTAAAGAGTATCAGTGTGTTTATTAACAGTGGTTGGTAGTTTGAGCTTCCCCACCTCAGCATGAATATTGTCTGTCATTCCAATGAAGTTAAATGTTTTTGAAAGTAGATTTCATATTGATTTCTTTCTTTCTGTAATCCTTTAGGAAACTCCAGTGTTACGACGATATTTTAGTCTTTTTTTTCAGCTGTCTGAAAATTACAATTAGTTATAATCAACTTCAAATGCTGTTAGTAACTGATTCATGACAGTATGATTCCTGGTGTCAATAATTACTAACATATAGCATTGAGCTGATAATTAGTCATTCAATAAGTGGTTCTTGGTGTGAGAGAAGAAACACAAATTTAGTAAAAATCAAGAATAACCTCTCTTTATAATCCTGTATCCTGAAATAAATGATACATTAGATTCCTAAGTCCCTGCTTAGATATTGGCCCTGGAATAGTCTTAATTACTTGTAAGAAAAAATATTTTGAAGACATTGAATTATAATAGTCGAGATTCTAGATTTCTCTTTCTCTTTTTTCCTGTTGTCTGATGGCCCTTCTGCCAAGAGCCTTGCTCGTAAAACATACTCCCTACATCTAAGTGATTTATATACTTGCCCTGGAAGAAGATACTAAAACCTCACTAGCTTCTGCATAGAAGGGAGAATTGCTGTTTGTTTTATTACTACCCGGTGTCCAATATCCAACAACCAAGTCAATAAGCAGATGAGATTAAGGACTACATGTTACTAGCTTTAAGCAGGGAACATGTTTTCAAATGTAAAAAGGGCAATAAAAACAAACAAGTCAAAAATGCAGCGAAGTCATTAAATTATATTCACGGAAATAATAAATTATTTTTTAATTTAAAATAATGACTGTTGTAGGCCTTAGAAATAAATTCTCTATACGTCTTCTCAAACTAGGAATTCACATTTATTCTCCAAAAAGATAAATTTGAGCTATTAAAAAAAAAAATAGCTGACATAGGACAGTGTCAAAAATCAATGTCTAATTTTTACGTTCTTTTTGCAGACAAGTATTGAAAAAATTGTTTTTATATTGATTACTTCATCTGAGCCGCTAAAAATTATAATTTACAAGATAACTCAGTGATGTTTATATAGAAAAAATAATATATCCAATATTTATTTACTGTTAAAATATTTGAAGATATTTCAAATATTACAACTTTGACTAAGAACTAATTTTAAGAGTCGAGATAGCTGTGCCTTTTGAGCTATAAATTCTTCATTTTTCATTGGTACTCTTATTTTTAACTGGGAGTAAATAAAGACCAACTATAAAAGAAGAAAACTTATTTGTGTAAGACTTATTGATGAGGGCAACCATTGGAGAATGGAAGATCGGGGCAGTAAGATTTTTTTTTTTAAACTTTATTTAGCATTCATTTATTTATTCATTCACTTTATATTGAAATGGTTACCATGAAATATGCTAGATGTTAAAGATTTAAGAGTGAATGACAGATTGGGCCTTGGTCATACAATCATGCTTAAAAAAACATCAAAATACAATGTGATTAATGATGTAAAGATCTATGGTTATAGTAATATGGAGATGGAGTAGATGTAACCATATGTACATTTAAGGAAAGGCTTCCCAGAGAAAGCAGAACTTGAGCTGAATCTTTTGTGGGTTTTCAAGTCACAAAAATAATCAAAGCTCATTACAAAATTGGAAACTAATGTAAGAAGAAATAAGAAAATAAAATCTTTGTTAACAGTTTGATGCACTTCGTCCTGTGTTTCCAATGCAAAGGAGTTTTATATTTTATATAGCAAAATTCATGATGTATGTAAAATGTTTTAAAATAAAACTAGGCCATCAGTAATTTTTCATCTTATTATATAGTTTTATAAGCATCATTTTTTTCAAAAACGTTTTTTTATCAAAGAGCAATTCTTATATATCATACAAAATACCGAAAAACATATTGGAAAAAATAAAAGCAGCCAGTGTTACAATGATCTATTTTTCTTTTTTTCTTTCTATGTTTAATAGGGCACATTGTACCATAATTTATATAAAATCCCTCTGTAACTTGTTGATTTCCTAATATTGAGCTATTTTAAATAATTCAGAGAAGAACATTTTTGTTCAGAAATGTTTTTCACATTTGGGATTACGTCTCAAGGGTATTTTCTAAAATGTAGAATTACTGGGCCACAGGGAAACTGGCCCACGCAGGATAAGTATAATTTGAGTGATACAAGGATGAGGAGAGAAATGTACGCATCCTAGGGAGAGGAAAGAACACGCCCAACTTACATGGGTGTTTGTGTAGCTGCCCAAGAAGCTCATCTGGTCTAGCGTACAGTCAACGAACCCTCCTCTGGCAAAAAGTTATTTCATTCTGTACAGGTGTGTAAAATCATATTATAAGTGTTGGGAACTGTTGCATCTTGTAGAGACATTGGCATTGTAGTTACTGTTAGTTATTAGTAGCCTAAGCTGCTGCAAATGACCTATAATACCAGCTGTAGTAATAGGGATACATAAAAGAGTTCTTCTGATCAGAAAAGGCAAGAATTTTCTCTATGTCCTCAAATAATGATGAATAGTCAGATTACCTAATTAAGGTCATGGAAAATGATACGTTCTCTATGGTATCGCCAACTCTAAAATTCTGTGTGGTAATAATATCATCTAATGCTCGCCCCTGACTATAATTCTGCTGGACACCTAGACAGTATAATTACTCCTGCCTTGAATTCTTTTGTATACATATTGTATACATATGTATACAATTTCATATATATAAATAAATAATAAGCAAGCCTATCAGCAGATGTGTATGTGGGGGAGATTAAAAGTATTCCTTATAATCTGTATTTCTTCTAAAGAAATGGGAAGTTATTCATGAGAATAATCGATTCAGAGCACTACTACAAAAATTGTAAAATCATGCTGTTTTTATTTCCCTTAGACTTTAATGTGAGTTGGTATCTTCCAAGGAGATTGCAGCTGTGATAAAAGATCCATTCGATTTTTTTTTTTTAACAAAGTTTCACACTTTATTTGCTAAATGGCAAACTGGGGAATAGCGACTACATTGAAGCAGATAGAGCTTGTCTTACCCTGTAGACCATTCTTCCCAATTACCCCAGCACAGATTTGTATTAAAGAGTTTAGTGAACAGAGGCTACTATATATAGCATATAGTTGTCTGGAAGTACAGACTGCATATGGACACTGAATTACCAAGCAGCCTCAATCCTTAAATGCCCTCAAAGGAACCCTGTTGTTCAAATTTCTTAGTTTTCAAGATTTCCTGCAATTCCAGTGAATAGAGCAATTAAGACCTCCTCTGAAACCTATTCTCCTACAGTGTTCTAACACACTCATTTCCATAGAAATAGGGTGACCGTTTACCATGACCAATACAGTTCTGTTTTCCCAGAATAATTATTAAAAGTGCCCAGTTGCACTAAAAAATTAGGATGATAAGTTATATGCTCCCCCTGCAGAGAAATAATCCTCACAAAAAGAAAAGTTCTGCAGGATGATAGATTGAGAAATGTGGGAGCCACTCTATGAACTCAGTACGTTGAGAAATGCTCAGTAAAATATAGTTAAAGAATTAAAATGCATAGCTGTGCTCAAAGCAAAAAAGCAAAATATCCAAACGCCAAAGAGAGAAAAGAAAGCTCATATCCTTAAAAGTGAGTAAGAATTGAAACACCATGGCTGGCCACCAATGTCCTGGAGCCAGATATAAACCTAAGAACTGGCGTTTTGAAGCCTTTAGATTTGATATCTGAGCACCAGAATCAGCTCCTCCATTAAAATGAAACCTGGAAAAAAAACATGACTTGCCCACAAATGATAATTGGAAATTTTCTATTGGCTGGTGCAGAGCGCTGACACAGGTCACATGTAGAAACGATGGCACAGCATTTTTAGGATGTACACATCGGCATTACATTTACAGTGCTCATGTGGGATAGAAACTCCAGGAAACAAATGTAAAATGTTGCCTTTTGTTAATACCTTTATAGACCCAGACGGAGGTAACTCTCAAACCGTCGCCCTCGACAGATCTCTACAGTTCAAAGGACAGGTCATTTTCAGAGAATGATTTTCCAGAAACCGAGGTCATAGACAAATGTCACAAAAATTCAAGTAAGTCCAACACCGAAAAAGATTGATTAGAGACCTACCAAAGAAGATAACTGAACTGGAAAACTCAAATGAGAAATTTGAAAGAAACTTTATAAATATAATCATGCGTCATATTACATACATTTTGGTTAACAGTGGACCACGTGTACTAAAGAGGTCCCATAAGATTATAATGGAGCTGTTAATTCCTATTGTCTAGTGACTTAGTTGCCTTCATAATGTAGTAACACAACGTGTTATTCATGGGTTTGTGGTGATGCTGATGTAAACAAACCTATTGTGCCTAAAGCATATACAGTTACATACAGTAAATATTTGATAATGATAAATGACTATGCTACTAGTTTTTGTATTTATTATTCCATACTTTTTAATAAAGTGCACTCTTTCCATTTATTTCAAAAATGTTTGCTATAGAACAGGATATCATGTTATGCTGGCAGTAGCCCCATACATCTTATATTTTCCACATCTCTTGATTGCATCATTTTCTCTTGTGCCTGATTTAATCTCGTGTTGTCTTGTACACCCTTATAGCTTAGGAGCAATAGGCTAGACCTTATAGCGTAGGATGTAGTGGGCTAGACCATCTAGGGGTGTGTAAGTGCACTCTACGATGTTCGCACAAGAACAAAATCACCTAAGGATGCATTTCTCAGAACATATCCCTATCGTTCATGGTATATGACTATATATGATCAACGCTGTGATAGTGATTAGCCCAGAATGCCAGAGGGACAGGCTTAAAAGGATGAGTCACAGATAGAAAGAGAAAAATTAATACAGATGCTTAAATGAAAGCTGTTTGCCTCATATGTTACCATTGGTCTCATATATTACCAGCGTGGTGATGGCCTTTCAGAGATACTAAAAGACTTTTTGTGCTCCTGACTTCCCTTCATGTCAGTCCCTCTTTTGCTACAGCCAGGAGGAAGAATAAGAACCTGAATGGCCATATGCAAGGACAGAGACTAGATCACATTTTCTGTGATCGAAACTTTTAAAAAAGTAAAAGATTAGCTTAATTTGATGTATTCCATAATCTTCCTTAATCCTAGGGCTGAAAATGTAGCAGGGCTAGCGCTCTCTCTCTGTCTCTCTCTGTCTCTCTGTGTCTCTCTCTGTCTCGAGACAGAGAGAGACAGAGACCTAGACTTGTTCTTTGTAATCCAGGATTTTTTTCTTCATGCCACTTCTCAAGGGCAGTTCCTCTCCCTTGAAACCGTCCTGCTTGGGGCTACTGCATTAGCCTGCGAAAGTCTGGATTCTGGGACAGCTGTGGTATGGCCATCGAGGTAAACATGCTCTTCTTCTATAAATACATAACCTTATTGAACAATTACTACATGGCAGGCATTAAGAATCTGGACTAAATTCTTTACTCAATTCTTTTTTTTTTATTATTCTTTTTATTTCATTTTATTGCAACCCTTGGTTGACCTCACAGATTGAAAGGAACTTGTCAGCTTACAATCCTTTATTTTTTATTTTTTATGCCTACAGCACCTCTTCTTCCTAGGTGGCCCAACTCTGCTCTTGATTCTTATTTAATTTTCACAGCAAAGCCACAACGTAGAGCCTGATTATTCTCATGGTAGGAAAAAACAGTGTTTGGTCTGAGGCTACTTGAGCTTGCTTAGGAGTGGGAAAATAAAAACCTCCATGAGGCTCATCCTAGATCCTGATATTACCTTAATTTTACCTTTATTCTCTTCTATATGTTTTACAACTTCACAAAAAGAAATAAATATTCTACATAGCCTGCCTAGTTACCTATATGAAGGCAGCCCCTCATTGGGTTTTCCCTTTACCATTTCTAGCAAGAGGCATACTCACGCTGAAAGGGGCAGGATAGAAGCTGGGTGCTGAGACAGAGATAGAGGCTCATCCCTGCCAACCGGGGCCCTTTCTGTTGTGCTGATTCTCTGACTCTTCATGTAATGAGGATGTTTTCCAGAGGAACCTGGGACAGCTTTTCAACTTTGCATCTGATATCTATTTTAACCCCAGCTCTTTGAACAGGCTGACTTTACGTAGGTGTGCCCTGTGTCTTTCTGAATGTACTAGCAAGTGCTCTGCCTGGAATCAGGACTTCTCCATTTTTAAAATGGACTGACCTTCATTACCACTGAAGAGTTAGAACAGATCCCATAATGCAGTGATGGAGATGGCTTCTTCTGTATGTGCTGATGGCATAATTCATCAATTTGGATAGAACAATTATTAAAAATTGAATGCTGGCGACTTGGCTCAACTTACTAGTCTCCCATCTCTTCCTTAAAGACTCTTCTGAAAACTCGACTTAGAGTAGTGGGTTGTTTGAGCAGTCTCCTAGATAGCTGTAAACTCCTCTCGAGTACATCTGTGTACTCGAGAAAAAAAGTAAGAAGATAAAGAGAGGAAAATATTAATATCCCAGCTCAAGATAGCTCCTACAAGCTTCAGAGAACTGATGGTCGAATTTTCAGGAACTTTGCAAACTAGATGTTAAAACAGCCATTAGCAAATAATTAAATCATGTACTTAAAATTAAGTAAGTTATATTAAAAGCAAAGGTAATAAATGTTTCAAAACCATCATTTACTAATTTTTTCATTACATTTTACCAGCATCTATGTTCTCAAGGTTATTTATATTTACCATATGTGAGAGATGAAAATATACAGTATAATGGTATGCTACTGTGCATCTCTTCCCAGTTACACCAGTTACAACCAGTGGTCCTCAAACTGTAATGGGAATCACAAGTACCTGAAGGGGTTCGTTCTGTTTTGTTTACATGCAGATTCTTAGGCATCATGACAAGAGTTTCTGATTCAGCTGGTCTGAGAGAGAGAAACTTGTGAATTTTCACTTTTAACGAATTCCCAGGTGCTACTGATGTTGCCCTTGAGATAGTTCTTTGAGAACTACTAGTCTCAACAAGCCCAGGAAATAATCATTTTTGTCTCACTTTAAAGATGAGGAAACATTTGGACAAGTCGGGCATCACCACTCATTTCCACCCAATAAATAAATTACTAATTATTTAAGACTCAAAAATACATTTTCATAGCACAGCTGATTCTTGGCCACAAAAATACCTGGATGCAGAAAACAGGAGCTATGACATACAGCAAATCACCCAGACAATAGTAAATCGGTACGACCACTTGATGACTCAGATACACAGTTCACAGCCTTATCTACAAATAATTAAAGTTCTTTGCTATTTAATTTGTCTTTTATCGTACCATCCTTCTGTTATAGATTTTACATTTATTATAAGAGCCCTGAAATTCTGTTATTTTTCTCCTTTACAAATGAGGAAATCCAGTCTCATCGATATTTAAGACTTCCCATAACATTAGTTACATGATTACTATCACAAGATTAAAAATTATTTTTACATTGACCTGACACAAAGTCTACCTTATTTTTATTTTATCACAAAATACTTTGTTTCCAAATATAGAAAATATACATGATCAATAATTCAGAAAGGCTTCTATTTTCCTGGGCTACTGCTAGCCTTAAAGTAGATGTCACTGGCCTTTTATCTTCCTCCATGGAAGCCTTATTGGTTATTTCTCAGTCTTTTTTTTTTTTTACATGTCTGTGAATTATTTTCTTACAATCATAGGTTGACAGTTCAGTGATTTTTCTAGCAGTACTCAACAATGAAGTGTCAGTACAATCAAGCATTATTTAAATTCCTGGGGGGGAAAAAAACCATAAAATTCAAATTCTTCTTTACCACTCAGGCTAATAATAACTCAACCTTCAATCCAATCTCAGACATCAGAGATCAAAAGTTTTCTTTTTAAAGGGACAGGCTTAAAGAGACAAGTCACAGAGAGAAAAAGAAAAATGAGTACAGACGTTTATACGAAGGCTGTTTGTCTCATATATTACTATTCAAATCAGCACAATATTAAAGAGTGAGGCTGCCATGTATTCAGGACCATGGTAGACACTGAGCAAACAAAGACTAGCAAGCACTAACACTGACCCATGAGAAGTTATAATCTCACAGGACTAACAAAATAAATATCATAGCAGTCAGACTCAGGTGGAGCTATATGAGAAGGGGTACAAAAATTAAATTTCACCAAGATAGTAAAAATGTGTAGAGATTTGTATTTTTTTTTTTTTAATTCTTGTTGCTCTCTTTTCTTCTAAAGAAAAAATGGTAGGGAAGGTAGGATATTGTGACTAAAGGTTAAATCAATCATCAATGGCCAATGTTTCAATCAATCACGCCTATGTAATAAACCTCCATCAAAACCCAGTTGCTTCTAGGTTGGTGAATACTTGGAGGTGGTGGGGGAGCGGCCCACGGAAGAGGGCAGGGAGCTCTGCACTCCTTCTCCGTGCCTTGCCCTATGCATCTCTTCCAACTGGCTGTTCCTGAGTCATGTCCTTTTATAATAGGCTGGTAATCTAGTTAGTAAAATGTTCCTCTGTGTTCTGCGAGCTGCTCTAGAGAATGAATCAAACTCGAGGAGGGGGTCATGGGAATGAAACAGAACCAGAAATCTCCAAAAATGAATCTCAAAATGACCTAGGGGCCAAACTGTCCAAAACGTATTTTTTGGTGAAGAGAAAACCATCAGGAGTTTGCTTGTAAATATTCTCAATTAATCTCCACTTAATTTATATATAATATATACTACACACTTTTTAAAAAACTATTCACTCTTTCTACTCTTTCATCTTTCACTTTTTGAAAATCATTAATGTATCACTTGTGTTTATTAAGAAAAGCCCTTTTATTTGTTTGCTTCAAATTTAAATCTAAATTCATCTTGGTTTATCTCATGGTGCCAGTGAAATCCTTAGATATTCTCTAGTCTCAGGCTGTATTTTAACACATATTAAATAATAAGTATAAGAGAATGAGCAAATATCTATAAAACATGTATTATGTGAAAACACATATCAATAGTTTATCTTTTGATGTGAGCCCATAATCACTATTTAGTAAATGATTGGACAGATTAGTTCATCATTTTTCCTAATCTTTGAGAAAAACTTCTCTTAACAAGAAAAGATATTTATAAACTGATGTGACCAATTAAACTTTGCCATGTGAAAAATATATCCTCATTTCTGTTCAAGAAAGGAACACCTCAACTCCTTGAATTGATTTACAAAAGGAACTTCCCTTATCTCTAAGTCCAGCTTCTACAAACGAGGTACAAAAGTATGAAAGAAGGTGAGAATATGTGTTAAATTTTCTTGTCATCAAGATTGGTAGATTTTCTTTATTGTCAACTGATTCAATAATGCAGACATAGCACAATATAAGAAGGTTCTTTTAAGACGTATAATCAACTGTGTGTTTGCACATGAACTTTACAGCTGACTACCCTCTATAGTCCATACAATTTCAGATCTTCAGTTTTATTCAAATTTCCTATGGAGTGTTTAAGTGATGGATGTGTCTGGGACATTTCAACCAATCTTCCAAGCTCCATCTGCCAGGCCATCTGGATTTTGCATCCACAGAGAACTACTTGGTGAATGATTACAGACTATGACTTAAAAAAAGAAAGAAAGAAAGAAAGAAAGAAAGAAAGAAAGAAAGAAAGAAAGAAAGAAAGAAAGAAAGAAAGAAAGAAAGAAAGAAAGAAAGAAAGAAAGAAAGAAAGAAAGAAAGAAAGAAAGAGAAAAGAGAAAAAGAAAAAAAAGAAAATAGTAGCTTGTAACATAAACACATGTGGAACTAAAATCATTTTTGTTCAGTGTTCTATAAAAGTAAAAAGTTGCCAAGTAGAGAAGAGAAATGCATTTTTTTGTTTGTTTGATTTTTTTTTTCCCCATCAGTCACATGTATTACGATAAGTGTCTGACCTTTTTCCATAAGATGTTTAAATGGCAGCTATTACGGCTACAGTATACTGTTTGATCGAAAGCTCTAGAGGACAATAGTTTGTTTGGCAAAGGTCATGTTCCTTATATACTTGTGAATGTGTTCAAAAGGCTTACCAACTAAATATACAAGATTTTCACTGAGAATAAATTATTTAACAGCTTTCAAATTAAACGGAAGCCAAGAAATCTATAGGGAATATTTTAAAAGAACTAAAAATCTCTCTCATAGGTTATGAAAAATATTCTTCTAAAACAAGTCAACTTGAGTTAATAGGAAACATTGGGGCTTGTTTTAAGTGATTTTTAAAAATTATTTATGTAGAAAGAAGACACTGATTAAATCTTACATCGTAAAAATGTGGAAGTATTTGAAAATAGAATGTATCTACTTGTGGCAGAAAATAGGAAAGAAGAAGAGCTAGGGTCTTCTTACCATGTTTTTAATAGCACTTGTAGTTTGTTACCATTAGAATAATAAAATCTAGAGTAAACTGTGTAAGTAACACTAACAAATTGGTCTTTCTAAAAATTAGTTTTGTTTTGTTCTATTTTGTCAGGTGTACGAGGTATAACATTCATACATTAAAATTCTTTCTTCTGAAGTATACACTTTGCAAAGTTTTGACAAATATATACAGCCATATATATGTCATTTTCATCAACGTATGAAGTTCCCTTCTGCTCCTTTGTAGTCAATTCTATCTCATAACACCAGCCATATGACTTTAGTTTTGCCTTTTCTAGAATGTCATATAAATGAAAACATTCAATGTGTAACTCTTTTGTGCCTTGCCTCTTTAATTATCATAACACTTTTGCAATTCATCCGTGCTGTTGTCTGTATCAGCAGTTTGTCCCATTTTGTTGCTGAGTATTATTCTCCAAATTAGATGCATCACAAATTGCGATCCATTCATCACTGATGGACCTTGGGATAGTATCTAGTTTAGGATGATTAGTTGTCATAAACATTTGCATACAAGTCTTTAGTCATAATTACCAAGGAGTAAAATTGTTGCTCGTATGGTAAGTGCTCATTTAATATTACAAGAAACTACCAAATTATTTCCCAATGTGGCTGTACCATTTGTATTTTTACCTGCAAGTCATCAAAGTTTTAGTCAGTCTCACATTCTCATTAGCACTTGGTAGTCCCACAAATTTTGAATTATAACCATTCTACCAAATGTGTAATACCAATCAAAATCTCAGGCTTTTATGTTTTAGTAATTGGCAAGTTTATTCCAAATTTGATAGAAATGCAAAACACTAGAATTGCCAAAAAAATTTTTAAAAGAAGAACAAAATTGGAGGACTCATATTTCCTGATTTCAAGATTGCAGAAATCAAGTTTATGGTTTTGACATAAGGACAACTATATAAATTAATGAAACATAATAGAGAGTCAAGAAACAAACCTACTAAGGTATGTTCAATTGATTTTTGATGAAGATGCCAAGAAAAGTCAATGAGGAAAGGATAATCTTTTCATCATATGGTTCAAAAATAATATTTTTATGATATAAAACCTTTATCTCAAACCATATTAATTAAGTCAATATGAGTCATAGATATAAATGTAAGAACTAAAATTATAAAAAAATTATAAAAATATATAACTATAAAACTTTTGTGCCCTTGAATTTGGCAAAGACTTATATGGTACACAAAAAGTGTGAAACATAAAAGAAAAAGAGATATCTTGAATCTCATTAACAATTAAAATTTTCTGCCCTTCAAAAGATAGTTAAGAAAATGTGAAGACAGGAACAGACTGGAAGAAAATATTTTCAAAACACATATGTGATAAGAACTTGATTCCAGAATATATAAGAAACTCATAACTCAAAAATAAAACACATAAATTAATAAAATATTGGCAATAGATTCACAGAGACTATTTAGCAAATAAAAATAAATGGATTGCAAATAACTATATGAAAAGATGTTCAACGGAAATGCAGATTGAAACTATGAAAAGATACCATTACGAAATATTCCTAAAATATATTTTCTTAGAGAGTAAAGTAAAAGATACAGGGGAGAATTTAGATCAGGGTATGATTTTTAGTATGCTATAAATAAAACATACATTAGGAAACAATTTTGAAAAAAGACAGATGTTGTCATTAATATATCACATAATTGCCTGTAAACACAACTAAGTCTCAGACTATTTTTAAAATGAATTTTAAAAGGATACTTTGATATTTTCTATTTCTTATTTTTTTCTTTGACAAATTTTAAACTAGAGTTAGTATCTGTAGTTCAAAAAGATAAATTATAGACTCGGTTTCAAATTCCATGCTTAATTTTTATAGTGGTAATATATCCATTATTATTATTTAAAATAAACAACATTTTTATTGTACAACTTATGTAAGAGAAATAGAATTAATAGTCATGATGATGTAAAGTAGAGCATAAGGAATATAGTCAATAATATTTTAATAGCTATGTGTGGTGTCAGATGAGTACTAGACTTATTGGGGATCGCTCTGTAAATTCTATAAATGTCTAACCACTATGCTGTACACCTGAATATTCAATGTCAACTATAATTTAAAAATAAAAATAAAAAGGAAATTGAGTGAAAATAAAGTAAAAATTATAAATAATAAGTTAAATATCATCTAACAAAGAAAAATGTTTTATTGGCAGTTTTAGTTTAAATTTTTTAATAATAAAGTTAAATATATTTTTATGATGTACTTATATACTTTTCTATAAAATGTCCATCTTTTTTCTATTGTAAGTTTGGAAAATATTTTTGCCAGGATTTTCTTTGCCACAATTCCCTTTGACAGATCATTCTAAAGCTGGAGTCCTTATGTTCTCCATTATAGAACAATAAATCTTCCTCATAATTTTAATCAGTCTAGAGCTTTGGCTGCATGATGCCAAAACATCTGGCAGAAAAGGAAAAACTAAAAGCAAGCTTAATATGTTGTTTAAGTCTTTTTGAATGCAGATAGTTGAATTGAGAGCTTTCAATGTAGTGTTTAAATTTGTTGAAGGTGAATTTACATCAAATAAATTTTGTTCTTTTTAATTCAATATTTGATGAATTTAATCAAATAAATTTTGTTCTTTTTAATTCAATATTCAATAAACATTTTACAGATACATATACAATTGCTTCATATTGCTTGTGGTATGTATAAAGTTTAGCATTCAAATTTACAGGAGGCATTAAAATGTTTTTAAAGTTGTAATCTTTGTAACCAAAAATATAGTTCAGGTATGTTATATGTGGTTAGAAAGATTTAGACTGGATTAGAAACATATGGCTGGATTTTATAGATCTAGAAGATTCCTATTCTATTAATTATATTAAATCACAAATTTTACTTTTATAATTTCATTCTTTCCTCAGTGGAGTAACAAGGGCTGGATTTTCCCTTCTGTCCTTGAAACAATCACATATTGTTTGATTATATTCCATGAAATTGTCCAGAATAGGCAAATCTATAGAGATAGTATATTAATTATTGCCAGTAGCTGGGGGTATGGGAGAATTAGCAGTGATGTTAATTGATACAGGTTTTCTTTAAGAGGTGATAAAATATGTTTTAATTAGATAGTGGTGATAATTATGCAACTGTAAATAATTAAAAACTAATGGATTATACACTTTAAAAGGTGAATTTTATGTACATAAATAATATCTCAATAAAACTTACAAAATACATGAAAAATTGAGAAATGAAGAAAGAAACACATAAATTAAAAATTTTGCTCAGGATTTCAATATCTACCACTAAGTAATAGAACAAAAAGATGAAAAATAAGGATATAGTAGAATTAAATTATCAATAACTTGATCTAATTAACATATGAAACGCTCTACAATTAAATAAATACGTTATTTTCAAGAGTAAGTGGTACATTTGCCAAAATAGACTGTATTCCGAGCCATAAAGTAAATAAAAAATTTTAGTAGGGTTGAAATCATGCAAAATATGTTGTATGGCCACAAAAAAATTTAAAGTACAAATTAATTTTATAAAAAATATACAGAAACCAAATAACATAGTTCTTATGAATTCAAAATATATGGAAACTAAATAATATATTCCTCATGAGCTCAAGGATCAAAAAAGAAATAAAAGTAGAA
The DNA here is from genome assembly GCF_902729225.1 of Pteropus medius. NCBI lineage: Eukaryota > Metazoa > Chordata > Mammalia > Chiroptera > Pteropodidae > Pteropus > Pteropus medius. The sequence goes on from NW_024354875.1 coordinate 5,654,407, forward strand.
ATTAGAAATTATTTTGAATTGAAAATAAAATTAAAAACATAATATATCAACTTCGCTCCAAATGCGTATATAAGAACAATCTCAAATAATGAACTCAGTTTTCACTGCTCATAGGGATGAGAATTGTACCTGTGCTAAGGATGGTAAAGCAGAAACACTAGCTTAACTGAACACTGAAATAACTAGATTTCAGGGGAAATCATCAAAGTGCTGAATTAACCTACTCAAGAAGCTTCCTTCCTCCACAGCCATTACTATAAGAGAAAATAATTTTGATATCAAGGAGCTGCCTTGGGGTTTTTAAACACATTAAATATAAATATCAAATGCCACTATCAAAATGGCTAATACAGTTTGAAAATTCTCCTATCACTAAATAGTAGCTTTGACTGAAGTTTTACATTATATCTGGCATCATTGTAATGCTTTCTCAAGCATGTCTTCTTACAAGGAAGCAGCTGTACCTCAGCTTTGTGATGCATTAACGTATACCCAAATGTGTATTCTTCACAGATTAGACGAGAAAGAAGAAACACACAATAACCAATTATATGATGGCATATTTCTTGACTCCTATGATTTTTTTCCTTCTTTTCTCCCTTAACGCCTTTTCTCCTCATATACATGCAAAGGTATATAACTTCTCTTTTTGTAGCTGTGGCATGGTATGGGGGTACAAGTATGGGGTTGGATAGACCCATGGTGTCCTCACAGAATTAAAACTCTTTTTTTATCTAAACAAGCTCTTTTCTTGAAGACGGTTTTTAAGGTGATTTATTTGTTTGCCCTGGCTTCATCTCTGGCCTGATGGAATCTCTTTTGTCATCTATCAGCCTTAGCCAATGTTTTTCTTAGCCCCAATATTGGTGTGTGTGTGTGTGTGTGTGTGTGTGTGTGTGTGTGTGTGTACAAGCTGACCTAAGGTTGGGAAGCAGGAAGCTGTTTTTCTTTACTCCTTGTCATTTTCTATTCAACTCTACCTGATCCCTTAGTGAAAAAGAAACATATTATGTGATCCAAATGCAGATCTGTGGAATTATTTATGTACAAATAAGCAGATCATATCATGAGAAAGAAATCAAAGAACTCCAAACTCATAGAAAGCCAATGGCCTATTCAATTATGATAATTGGAAGTGGGTGATAGGAAGTGGGTGAAATTTCATCATTGAAGCTATTGCAAGTTCGATGTGTCAATTTTTAAAGCTCACACCAAAAATTAATGGAAATTTTGTAAACATGCTTGTTAGCAATTTCTAATGTATTAAAAATGAGCAGTCAGGAGAAAAATCATTTGGAGAGGAATCTAATAATTGTCAGCAGAGACAATTAAAACTCATTTGTGACATCGCCCATAATGACTACCCCATCATGCTTCCTGATAAATTAGTTTGGTTTTAGCTATTATGTTAGCAACATGGAATAACTTCTCTTAAAGAGAGTATGAACTATTGATACAGAACCCCAGGAACTGAAAAATACAGATTAATTTCTAGTAATGTGCAATCTCTGTTGTATTTTTGCTAAAGTAGATTTACAGGCAACCCAATCCAACAGCTCTCAAGACTGGCCATGGCATTGGGGTGAATCATTGTGTGTAGGTTGTGTACAGAGCAAACCAATCAAATAGAGTTTTGTTTTCTTTTTTTTTCCCCCCTAAAATAACATCTGAAAATTTGACTGAGATTAGACTTATCAGCCTGGCTGGAGCAGAATTTTTAGCTGCTCTCCCCTCTGGCTGCCTCAACTAAAACAAACCTCGGACTTCCTGGGAGTTTATATTCAGTTTGCAAAATACAACACCGAAATAAAAAATAATTGATGCCATCAGGAAAAATAAAAATTACTTAGGAAAATAATCATTAAAATATCCTTAATGAAATGTAATTGTCATCAATATCCTGAATCATTTTATCTGTTCCCTCTTAGCTATAATTACTTATAAAACAATTATCGGTAAGATATAGAAACAGAGTTAATTAACCAGTATTGAAGTGATTTAAATCCAGTGCATCTCTACTCATTGAGAATAACTGGGAAGATGACTAAAATGTGAACAAAAGCTAAATGCTGGGTAAAATGCTTTCGCAAGATGCCCAGGTGAAGTGTCCTTATTTACCACTTTCAGAGAAGATAAAACTCAGATCAAATCTAGTTGGGATTTTCTCTGTGCAACGTCTCCACACTCGTATACATGATTTTCTGTAGAATTCCTAAAATCCTAAATTGAAATATAATTATCCTCTTGCCCCCAACTATGTGCAAACACGACTGATTTACATGAAATTTGTGCAGATGTGACAGAATTACATGAAATAAAAGGTGGACTACACTGTCTCCAAATTCACTGATATGGATCATGCAATGTATATACATTATTAAAACAAGCACTGCATTACAGAAACGAACTAGAGTTTCAACATACTTGCCTAGCTTCTTCTGGCCTTTACAAGTCCCATATCCAGAGGCAAGATCCAAGACTCATGTTCTAAAAGGGATGTAGACATGCTTCTGACAAGGCAGCTCATCTGGAAAGTCTTATAGGCAAACACCCACCAAACACCTGCCTTAGAAACGCCCACCAAATTTCCCTGCCACAAGATCAAACTTCCTTGTAGTTAACCAATTTTGTCTACCTCTCTAGCATCCATTCCTGCTTTTTCCCCATAATTGCTTCTAGTTTCTAATGTTCTTTTCATGTTGTCTAAGGAGGGCTCCCTTAGCCCCAGGGTAGGATACAAGTGTGATCAGAGGAAATCAGTAGTTTCTATCTCTGTAACAGCTAGACACCCAATAGAAACAGATGGCACACTCCAGTCAGGACAAAATGAAGAGGGCTTATTAACAAACAGACTGGTTACAAAGGGCACATAGGGTATAAAGGAACCATAAGGGATAATGTGGAAATCCAAGTTTACTGGAGCTTCTACCACCCATAGACACAAAGTATTTGAAGAGGAAGAATTAGCAGAAACCTGAAAGCAGAGAGAATTATATAGAGCAAGGACCTGTGGGCTTTTGGTGAAGCCCAAAATGACCTCACAGGGGAAGCAAAGTGTAATTACTCTGACCCATTCTGCTCTGTGTCTGTGATTTCCTGCAGGGACACCCTGTTGGCTGAGCTCAAACTAACATGGAAGCGATGGGAGCCTAGTGATGTAATTCATACAGATTAGCCTCCTGCAGCTGAGAGAGGGGATCTAGAAAGAACAATAGAGATCTAGAGGGAATAAGAGGAGATCTAGAGAGCCAAGACATGATATCTAATACAATCTTCCTAGCCACACTGGTTGGAAAGAAGAGTAGGAATCTATGACTCAACCAGACACTGTGATGTAGTGAGCACAAAGCTGTGGGCCCACCACGCGGACTCAGAGAATGAAGCCAGTCCACAGGAGGCCAAGCCCAACGATGGATGAAGTTGTGTGTCTTAATCACATCACATCTAAGGACAGATCTTTCTACTTAAAAATTACTTTTTTATTCCTTAAGCCAATTTGAATGTTTGTTGTTGTTACTCTCAGCTGAAAGAGCCTTAACTGATATACTTTTGTACGTCAGTGAGAGCCAGACACAACTCTGAGACTACTGAAGGCCACTTTTTATCCCATTTTGTCACCCAGCCCTGCTCCAAACGTGACCATCTCCCCAGAGGCCCACCTCCCAGAAGCTACCCTTCAAGTCTGAATCTCCTTTCAAAGTCAAATTTGCGCATGTTTTAACGAAAACAATTCCTTTTAAAAAATATCTTTGTTAAGATTTTATGGGATACCTTTTTTGTAAGCCAGGTGTACTTGTTGTCAGTATTCCCTAAACCCTCAAAAATGATGGCTGACCAAAAACCAACAGCACTAGCCCAGATCTTTTCTTCACCACAGTGTGGCTACACACTGATTTACAGTTGTGAGATGTATCACAAGGAATGCTTTCTAAATAACAAGAGCACCGAATATTTGTGATTTCGTTTTCTGAGAAGAGGTTCGATATTATCTCTGGGGTAATGTCACTCTTACTCACTTGTACTTCAATATGTCTTGTACATTGGGAGAGGAAAGAGATGGAGTCAGAGCTAGATGCCCTCTTGGCTCATCTTCTTTATGGTCCTATCCAGTTAGAAGTCTCTATTGACATATCATTCATGATTGTGGTGAATCAAAATGATTCCAATGCTTGATATTCTTTGTGGGGAGAAATGAGAGTTTGCTCAAAATCTTGGGACATCCACATATATCGGTCTGGGTCCCCCAAGAAGCAGATGCTGAGGCAAAATTGGATGTGCTGGAGACTTATTATTAGACATGTGTAAGTGTATAAGTAACACACTGATGAGTAACAAATTACCACCACATCTTACAGCTTTAAACAAACAAGTATTTATTATATCAAATATTTTCTGAAGGTCAGGAATCTAAAAGTGTCTTAGCTGGGCATTCCTGGCTTAGGGTCTCTTAAGAGGCTGCAGTATGACTATTGGCTGGAGAGGTAGTCATCTGAAACCTGACTGGGGTTAGAAATTTGAACACAAGCTCACTCATATGGTTGTTTGCAATCTTAATATCTTACTAAATATTGCTAAGAAGCTTTATTTCCTCATTATGTAGCCCTTTCCATAGGTTGTTCATAGCATGGCATTTGTTTTCCTCAGAGATAGAGTCAGGGAAATATTACAAGATTAATAAGAGAGCGCACCCAAAACAGAAGTCACACTCTTTTATAACTTAATCTTGGAGGTTTCTACATAAAGACTTGGATACCAGGAGATGGGAGATCATTGAGGGCCACCATTTTGGATCCTGGCTATCATCATATGTGAAGGAAAAGGGAGTAGGAATCAAAAGCAGGTATGAAGGGTCTTCGGCTCATGCTGCAGATCTGACACCCATGGAAGGTTCCAAGGAAGAATGAAGAGGGCAGAGTCTTAAAATGCAGTGAAATACTGAGGAGATTTTAGCCAGGTTGATAGGGAGCACCCAAAGCAAAGCTGCCTTTTGGAAGAATCTCACATTGAGGAGGATGACTAGATTTCAGTACCCACTGTGCTCAGTCACTTCACTGGGAGGAAGTGTGACTTGGCATAAATGTTGTAGTGAATCTAAAGATGTGACCACTGGAAGCTGTCTATCTGTGATGTTCCTGACCACAGATTCCCTTGAAGCGGGTAGCAGAGTTCACATGGTCCCCCTGCCATAAGATGATGTCTTACAGTTGGGCAAATTCATTATATGTGTTTCTGTAAGCCAAAGGGGAACCACTGTCAGTGAACACCCAGACCCTGACAATTTTCCCCAAATCAAAAGCCTTCAGAGTCCAGTCAAGAAAGCAAGATGAGTGAATGAGCCAATTGAGTCGACTCGAAGAAACTAGAGAATGCATGCCCATCAGAATGGGTAGCCCATACACATCAGCTCCGTCTGAAAGTATCTGAGTGGAAATGTCAGCCTTCCAAGTCTCAGATCTTTTAATTTTTTCAAGAGAAGTTAGAAATCTAAAATTTTTCAATGAACACATTAATTTTGAATGTTACTAACAAATTTAATTTAAAAAAAAAAACCACAGGACAAATAAATGTATAAAGGCCGTAAGTAAGTAGGTGGCTACCATTCTGTAATATCTTACTTACAGTAATACAAAGTAATGCACTACAAAATAAAACAAAAGGAATTTCTTGTCATTCAGACTTACAAGCTCACCTAAAGAAAAACTACAACTAGATTCATTTGACATCAATTTTTTTTCCTTTAACATTATGTCATTCTGGCCCATAACCAATGTCTTCCTATGCAAGATCTGTATTTTTTCCCTCTTATAAAAACCATTTGCAGGTTCATAGCATAATTTAAAAAAATGAATTTAAAGTGTGTAATTTTACTAATATTTTACTCTTTCTAAAGTATTCTGCTTCTTTAGATCTATTGAATTTTAACTTGATATTTTTAAAAGCCACTTCTACTTCCTTTAAGTTTCTTAAAAATTAGATCTGTATTACTAGTTATTTTGAAGTGAGAGATTTAAATATTTTAATAATGACCAATGATAAGCACTTAATTACATGTATATTCATAATAAAATGTATTTCTTGATTGGTGATTGATTTTCAGTGTTAAAAATTAAAGAAACTGCAACTTTTTACATCTCTGTATTTTATAAAGAAAAGAAACCTACAAATCTCTCTTCCCCAAAATTTTCAGTCTTACTTAATCTATATTTAATAAACATAATCCAGTCCTATGGTTCAAAGGAAGGATAAAGATCCCACTGGGATTACCTCCATGCAGAGTTTTCTCTGAGCTCTAATTTACTTTCTTTGAAGTGGAACTTAATTCCATACATAAACAACTTGTATCCCTAACACAGATATTAACAAAAAGCAATATACATCTTACTCATTCAAAGTAGCTAAGTTTTCCTTACCATTATTCATAAAAGCACAATAAAAGTACATTTTTCATAGATTTGGTTTCTAAAGATTCAAAATTATTCTACATTATAGTTTTTCATATCATACACATAAGCTAAGTAGAGCTTCCAAATTTTGATGTTTTATTATATATTATTATTTCTAGAAGCACAATATCATTATAAAATTCATCAAAAATGTTCATGGCAACAGATATAGTTTTTCAAAATTTTATTTTTATATTAAAGCCTGAATTTTATCACTAGCACTGTGTTGTTAATTGTTTTGCTTATGGAGAGAGTTTATTTTGTTTACTTCAGAGAAAATATCTACCAAATATTCAAGTCTGAATACTCACACTTTGTCTGCTGGTCATTCTTTCAAGCAAAAGTGATGTTGCATGAAAAAATATCTAATTGGGCTGATGACTTAATTGCACAAGTGCTTTTCCTTGAGACAAACATCATACTTTTGATGTGTAGCAGAAATACTTCATGCCTATTTCCTATTTTGTCACACAAAACATTAAAAAGATTATAATTAATTAAGAGTGAAGATTTAATAAAATATATATATATATACACACATATATATACACACACATATATATACACATATATATACACATATATACACACATATATATAAACATATATATACACGCATATATATGTGTGTGTGTACATATATATATGTATATATATACATATATATGTACACATATATATACACACACATATATATAAATATATATACACATATATATATACACATATATATATATATATAAATTTTATTAAATCTTCAGGCAGTCTCATTTAGGAATGTCCTTAATAAAGCAAATATATATATATATATATATATATATGTGTGTGTGTATATATATATATATGTGTGTGTGTGTATATATATATATATATATTTGCTTTATTAAGGACATTCCTAAATGAGACTGCCTACCTTACTAGTATTTTGCTTTGTGCTAAGTTGCCAGAAGTTTTTCTCACCATCTACAAATGTCAGCACTGTGATAAAGGCAAATAATATCTTACTATTATTATGAAAACAATAGTTTTTACTTCATGGATCTACAAAAGTTTCAAAGGCCCCGGGCTTCACAGACTACCTTTTGTATTGTTAATTTGATAAGAATGACATGAGCCTATTAAATTTATCTGAAGGGCAGTACATTATTTCATCCTAATTTTTGTTATTCTCCATTAAAAATATATCCTAGATTTTAAGATACATTATCCAATTTAAACTCTATAAAATAGACTTTATTATAGTCTTCATTAGTCACTACAATGTAGTAACATTGTGTGACATCCATACTTAGTATAGGTACCATTTATATAAAAGTTGATTCCACCCTACTAGGAACTCAGTGATATCATTAAAATTAAACACAACAGTTAACACAAAGTCATACCTGATCATTCAGAAGAAATTCTTGGAGCTGCCCAATGAAGCATCATTCTAAAGCCGGCAGAGTGAATTGTGTGTAACTAAGACTATTGGCTTAAGACTCATATATATGCGATTTTTCCATGGTAATGTAGAAATCATTTCATTTTGTTGCAAATAGCAAAATTAAAGATTTGCTTAAGAAATCTTTAGAATTAGTTACAATTAAATATGCCTTCTGAAATCTTCAAGGATAATAGCAGACATAATATAGCATAAAAATAAAAAATGGAGCCAAGTGACCTGGAATCAAACCCTCCTTATGAGAGTTAGGGCATCTATGAAATAGGGATAGGATTAATATTTTCTCATGTTATTAGTAGTGACTACTGCAATTAATGATATAGTATTTGAACGACAAAATGATTGATACTTGGAAAGTTCTCAGAACAGTGCTTTAAATAAGTACGGTTGGCTCTCCAACAGACAGGGTTTAGGGGCATTGACTCCTGCACAGTGGAAAATTTGCATATAACTTTTTACTCTCCCAAAACTTCAGTCCTCCCTTGGTGTTTGAGAGGGATTGGTTCCAGGATCCCTGCAGATACCAAAATCCAAGGATGCTCCAGGTTTTTACATAAAATTACATCAAGTCAGCCCTCTGAATCTGCAGATTCCCAGTCGAGGATCAAAATAATTGTTTCCAATCCATAGTTGGTTGAATCCTCAGATGTGAAACCTGGGGATATGGAGGGCTGACTGTATATTAATTGAAAAAAAAATCTATATAAGTGGACTCATGCAGTTCAACCCATGTTGTTCAAGGATCAACTGTAATAAATATTATTTCATTTGTCAGGAAAAATTGTGAAAGACTTTGAAATGGGCAAAAAGAAAATATTAGGTTTCCTATCCAGTCCACCCCTTTGGATGACCTCAGCCTCTCACAGTCTTGGAGTTATAACTTTAGAAATCATAGAAAACTAACAGTAATGCAAAGGATTTTTGTGAGATGGAAAACGATGAATTGTCGTGCTATGGATATCGACTGATATTACAGTTTTGCGTAAATTCGTTACAGCATTCCTGACTGCCTATGGATGTATGCATTCTTTGAAGTTTCCTTTGAGCAGGTCTTTCTGGGCCTCTCATTAATTAATGAATTATAAATTCTTTGATGAGCTTTCATTTTATATTTGTATGAGCATCATGATTAGCATTTTTAAAAATTATTTTTAATGCATTATTATTGCAGAGAAATATGATGTTAACTAAAGGGGAAAGCACGCTATGAGGAGAATTAATGTAATTTTGGAATGATTCAGGACCAGGTGGCACAGCTTATTGGAGAGAGCATTGGAACCCACAAAGAGCATCACGTTAACCACACTGAGTTATTAAATAAAAGACAATTGGGTTAGACTTTTCACTGTGAAAAAAGGTAGATAAGGGAATACAATATTTTTTAAGTTGTTTTGTAATCAATGGTATTTGAATATTTTATTTTAGGCTTAGTTATCCAGAATATTTACTTAGATAGAATATCTCATTTTTTGACAAAACAGAGTGTATAAAATGTGATCTGCAAAAATCTAAATGCTTTTCTTTCTTGCTCTGTCACTGTAAATTAAGTTGATTCCCTGGGAGTTCTGTCCAAGGTTATAATTTTGGAACTGGAAGCAGTAAATCGTCAATTGTTTCCCTCCCACTCCTTTTCCACAGGCGGCCTAAAATCTCACTTAACTGCCATATTGAATTTCTGATTCGTTATGTAATGGCATCTCATTTTAGCATTTTAAAAAATGACATTTATTTCCTATATATTTTATAACTGAATTTTTAAGAATGTTTAAATATATCTGCTTTTAAGAGAATGCTTTATTTTTTCTTTTAATATGGCTCTATATTTTAAAACACTAATACAATAAAACCAGGGAGTTAGAGCTCAGTAATTTGGATGTCTTAATAATTTAGGTAGGGAGAAACTAAATTGGCATTTGCTTTTATGTATCTATTCATATCAGGAAATGATTTAGTGTGAAATAGTTCCAAATATCTGTTTTATTTATTAAAGAGAATAAAATATTTCAAGGGCTTTATGCATCCATTCCTACTTAGTTCTTGTGATAATAACAGATAATTATTATTTACCAATATAAGATATCTACTTTTAAGTTAAGACAGTCTGAGGTGCTGGTATACACAAAATATAGATCAATGTTTTTTGTAAAAATATTCCATATTTCAAAGTAATCTTCTTGATACATAAGCAAAACTCTTGAGTGTTTCTTTGCACATATAGAATATGAAATGTTTTTACCCTAAAATATCCAAATGCCATTTATTTGCGCAAATTTATTAAACACAACAAATTGCTTGTTTTATAGCAAGGACTCAATAACTGACTTTTTTTCTTGCCATTGTTTTAATCCAAGAAACGATTGAACTATACAACCCTCGTCATTTGGAAAGTGAAGCCTTACACATCAATAGGGCAGACGAGGTCTGCAAAGCAACAAGGGAAGTTTCACTGATACATTTCTCCCGCTATCACAGAACAGGAAAGCTTTCATATGGATTTGTACCCTCATGCCAAGTTTCCGAAATGCAATTATGTAAGTAGAAGTAAAACTAAAACCTTCTGGAAAACTAGTGTTTAACCAGCATAAAATTCAGTATTTCCCAAATGATCAGTAATTGCATGCAGTACTTCTGAAAAGTAGATTAACCTCCTGCATTCTGATGTGAGTGTTCTCAAATCATCTCTAATCTTGGTCCACTTGTCCTGGTCAAAAGACTCGACAGATCAATCAAACTCAACCACTCCTACTTACTAACTGCCAATAAAAGAGAGCAGAGAGAGTCATACAGAGAATAAGGGAAAGAAATTCCTGTTTATGATGAGACACTAATGAGATAATGTGGACTTTTCATTGAATTATAAAATCAGCCCCCAAACAAAAGCTTGGTTTATCACTCTCTAATCATAAATTATGCAAGCTTGCTGCCAGTGGAGCATTCTTAACCATGTGGGAAACACACACTGGCAAGAGTGATCTATTTGGAGAAATACTGAACGAGACAGCCTTGGACACTAGAGGTCTTGAATCCAGGAACTGGGAATTAGAGTAAATGAGAGAAGTCTGTGCTACTTCCACAGGCTCACTCTGTGGTTCACTCATTCAGACATTTCTTCATTCATTTCATCCTTTCTTTAACAATGTTTTAGGCACGAATTTATTAAAATTTAATGGGCTTCAGTATTTTTGTAAGAGGAAGCACCATAATGCCCACCTTTTTTCCATTTTGTAAGAAAAGATGATAGTTTTTCACCGTATAAATAACAGTTGGAACTATTAGGGAAGAACAAGTTGTTTCAAAATATAAATTAAAAATATTTCAAGACCAGGAGCAAGATAACCTTTTTATGGTCCTATATGCGAATTGTTTTCAGAATAAACTTGCATTATATTTATAACTCTAACAACCTCCAAAGCATAATGCAACCTCAGTTAATAACATTTGAGGTTGTGATGAGAATAAAATATAACAATTTGGCTCAGTTCCATATACTTACATTTTAACTGTAACATAATTTTATAAATTCAAATAGTAATGTTAATGATTGTAACTGATTCTTACGTAAAGTTTATATTTTAATATAAATATATTCCTTATGATTCTGTTTAAAATATACAAGTATTTGATGAGTAAAATAAGATCTTTTAATAAGTTTTGAGTTTTGATTATTCTAAACTATCAAGAAAGTTTTTATTAATTTTGTAGGTCCAGTTTCACTTTCTTTCACTCCAATTGCTAAAGTCATGATAATAGGAAATGCAAGCAGTAATATGTAGATTTTTAAATGTGATGTTAATTCTGGCATGCTGTCTTCTGACCTTTCACAGGTCAAGTTTGGAAAGCAGAAATCTCATACTGCAGCAACAAATGCCTTATTTATGACTTTGAAAAAGCCAACATCTAAAGAAGGTGGATTCAATTCAATTCCATTTGCGCATGGGGACAGAAAAGATGTTTTTTCATTCGAATGACAAGGACATGTGATCCAGAAAAGCTGTACTACTTTCTTCTTAAAAAAGGCACACACCTTGCTCTATGAATTGTTTTGAAAATTTCTTTGTTGATCAACTTATGAAAAGTCTGATACAAATCGCAGTCTAAAAATGAGGCAATTAGCAAGCCTTTTGTCCAAAAAGGAAAAAAGGATGCATTTCTTGATCTAGAGTCAATGAGTATAAAGTACTACTTACGGGATTCTGTTCCTCTGAAAATCTGTCCGAGTGAAATGGGGGTGGCCCCTTAAGTTTTGTGAATTGAGAGAAATACATAATTCATGTAGTGCTAATAAATCTATCTGATTTATCTATCAATGGCCCGAGGACTAGCCTTGTTAGCATATCTTGAAGACCACATAAAAAAAGACTGTACGTTTTCCTATAAAATAATTTCTTAAATAGTAATTCACTTATTCTTCTGTTGGAGGCATAAATGTTAATTTGACTTCAGTCCTTTTTTTAACTGTACTAGAAATATTGATTGATTGATTGATTGATTGATTTATGCCCCTTTAAACAAAAACAAAAGCCTGGGGGTGGGGAGAATTTACAGTGAACAATAAAGAGACCTAGCTTCAGTAGTAGATGTTTTCTAAAATAAAAATTAAAAGCACCAGGCATCAAATCATTAAAGAGTCATTAACAATAATGGAAATCATGCAATTGGCCTTATTTCTGGCATTGAAAATAAGACAGAAAAATGTGCTCTAAGAGAATGATTCGAGAACAGTCTAAAAGTCAAAACTAGCTAATCAGCTATTTTTCCCTAGGTAGTAGAAGTAATAATACAATTTCTTTCCTGTCATAGTATCAGGAGAATAGAATAAATGTGTTTCAAGCATCACCTGAAAGAGGAAATAGGAACAATTTTAAAACATTCTCATTAAGTTTCAACGGTTTCATTGTCCTTCAGCAAAACACATTTCCTATGAGGGAACTGGATTTCACTGTTCTCTTGAAACTGGCTTGGGGACGGAGGCGTGAATGGCTTGAATAATTTCCTGCCAGCTATATGCTATTTTCTTACTATTGCTTTTCAGGATATTTCATAAAAGTAGACTTGGCTTCACCTAAAATTTAGAGTGTAGTTATTATGTGTATGAATCGAACCACAATTAGCAATGAAGAGATTTTTTGGTTTTTTTTGTTTTTTGTTTTTTTTGAGAGAAACTCGTTAAATGTTCTAGTATAAGAAAGGACTCTTTTGTAATACAAATAAGGGACACTTGATTTATATATTTCAGACTTGGTGAAAGAGACACTCGTGCCACAGGTAGCAGAAACTGATTAAGAACCTCTGCAAAGAATGAGAGCGGCAAGAGAAAAGGAGTATGGCCAAAGAAGCCATGAGGGCAGCGTTTGAAGAAGAGTTTGCTGTAGACCCTCATCCCCTACCCCAGCACCAACTAAATCTTGGAAATTGGCCTATTAGCTCTAAGAGGGCACGCAGAGCCCAACAGAGTCATTTTAACTCTCTGATTCACAAATGGCATCTCTTCAGGGTGCAGGCACAAACTTTTCTATCCATTCCAAGGAAAATAAGATAAAGAAGTGATAGAAAAATGGTCCAAGGGAAAGAAGGTTAAAAAAAAAAAAATTGGCGTGAATCATTGTCTAAGTTTGGCTTAATGAATACTTCTTGTAAAAAATTGTTGTTCCAGCACCTCAGAGGCCATGGTTACTCATTAGCACCAGAGACCATCGTGGGGCATCCCCATCAGAAGCAGCATTGTCCAGGATGGCAATGTGAGGTTGGCCACCAGAGGCAATAACAGAATAGTGCCTTAACCTAACTCCTACACAGCTGATAAGAGAGGAAGAAAATGGTGCTTGGAGAAGCAAGAGAGATCCGATTGTCGATCAATATATCCAACAGCACATATATTTATCAGAAATAATTGGACATTTAAAGAGTGGGTAAAGGTATGTCAGAAGACAATTGAAGTGTTTCTAGCCATCTAGTATTCATTTCTTACTTAACTAATAGCTGCACGATTTCCTCTGTGGAGTTACATCTCCCTGTTGTGTGTTATCTCATTAACATGGTAAGTCACGGCGCACTTCAACTACGAAAACTGAGAGGAACACCAAGGACCTTGACAGATCAAACCTTTTCCTGTCCACTGAAGGAGGCCGTAATGCAGAAACGTGACCTCACTGATAGCAATTAGCCCCTCTTTCCAGACACTTTGAAATTTGAGCTTAATGTATTAAACCATATGTCAGATGATATCTATATTGAGATACCTTAAATATACTATTAAATATACTACGTCCTATTACCTCTGAACAATACTCCGCTTTTTCCTCATTCTATGAGTTTCTATATATCCAACGATAAATCCACTTTATGCTTAAGAGAAAGTTTCTCCTGCCTGCAATAAAAATAAATAGAATACTAGAGATTTTTAAAGTAAAATAATGATTATGGTTGTCAAGTCCTTAAAAAACCTTATGTAGTATATCCATTCTAGCAAACGCCTCTCTGAGCCTTATATTTCTTCTATCATTTGAATAGCTGTTCTGTCATCTCTTCTTCACTTCGTGCAAGCCTTCCTTTTCTCCATCTTCCAAGTGCCAATATAGCAGCATATTTACCTTGTTTCCCAGGGTCCTTGCCAGGGTGTAAGGTTCTGTATGAAACAGTGTTCCTATATGAATAAACACTTTCTTAGCCAACCTTATCTTCTGCCTCTCATCCACAACCAGATGGTCCAGCACCTTCAGGATCCTGTCCCATACATAAGTCCCTGGCTCCAGCTGTTATATATTGAGTGGGTTCTGCAGCTCTTGCAGGAAATAGCTCTTCTACTTTAGCCAAATACAACAGAACACACTGGCCATGACATTTAGTAATCTAGGAGGAGGTAGATCTTGACTTAAACGGCAGTAGCCTCTATACCCTCAAGCAGGTATAGGAGATTTTAATTGGCAAGAAAGGACCATTTCCACAGACTCAGTGGATTTAGGGTTATCTTGGGGTTTAAAGGTTCTGGCATTGTCATTTCAGGTGTCTCCATCCCAGTTCTCAGAATCTAGACCTTTTCAAGCATGACCCTGGCCTTGGCAATAGCAGAGTTGCTAAGGATGAGAATTCAGTCTTCTCTGAATCTCTCCTACTCTTATAATTATGTCCTGATCTGATGCTCAGCTTTTTCTGGCCTCCACCTGTAAAACATGAGACTCTTTTTATATCCTGCCAAATAGGCCCTCTGATTCTCACATTTTACCTTAAATTATCGATCAATCCTCATCAGCCTTTCATTGTTTTTGTCTAATACACCAATAGTATTCTGATTCTATTGCCTTTATAATTGCTACTTTTCCCAATCCTCTGAAAACTATGAGCTATTGCAGCAGCCAAAGCATTACCTTCCCCAGCATCCCCTCCTAGTTCATCACCAGGGGACGTTTTAACAGCTGTTCTGCTGCAGCCCATCAGGGACCAGCGGTGCTCCACCCACCAGTCAAGTGATCCACATTGCCAGCTGGCCAGGTGTGATGCAGTGCTAAATTTCTGTCTTTGAATCTGTTCCCTAGGACCACTCTTGGCATCAACTATGTAAGGCTGGGTCCCCCAGGACACAGACTCCGAGACAAAGATTTGCATGCAGGACTGCTGGCAGGAACAGCACTAACCAAGGAGTGAGGAAAGAAGAATCGGGCAGAGGATAAAGCTTACCCAGACCAACACTGCCATAGGTAGCATGGCTCAAGCTTAGCTTGGGAGCCATCACAGCACCCACTACACTGTTCACATCACACTAGGGGACAGCTACAGACTTGGAGTTAAAAAGAAGTTTTGGTTTGCATCTTGGCTCTACCAGTGACAAGACAAATGACTGGGCAAGGTGTTTAACTTGTCTTGGTCTTTGTTGTCTCTCTTGTCACTATTTTGGTTATTCTCACTTAACTATTCTTTCCATTGTATTATAGATTTGCCTTGTTAAAGCATCATTAGTACTAAAATTCCATTAGTATTTTAAATAAAATTACAACAAATATACTGATTGATTTTTAAAGTAATTATATATTTTCTATTCTAGATTACTAAAATTTTCTTCCTCTTCCTCCTCTTCCTCCTCTCTCCCACACTCCCCGCCCCATTATCGCTCCTGTTCTCTCTCCCTCTTTCCAATAGTGTCTTAGTCAGTCTGGGCTTCTATGTAACAAAGTACCGTAGACTGGTGGCTATAAACAACAGGAGCTTATTTTTCACAGTTCTGGAAGCCAGAAGTCTGAGATCCGGGTGCCAGCCTGGGCGAGTTCTGGCGAGGACTCTATTCTGTGTTGCAGATTGCTCACTTCTCGACGTGTCTTCATGTGGTAAAAAGAGGCAAGACAGCTCTCTGGGGTCTCTTTTATAAGGACACAAATCCCATTTGGGGTGGGAGGAAGCTGCACCCTTCTGACCTAATTAGAAAGACCTCACCTCCTAATCTCTTTATATAGAGGGGGTTATAATTTCAAACATAAGACTTTGGGGCAGAAACAAACATTCATCTGGTGTTGTGAGTAGGGATTTTAAAGATTTTTTTTAACTACTGTAAGGATACATATCTTCTTTTGAAAATTTAATTCTTAATTTGTCAATTTAGTAAGCTTCTATTTCTGTATGAGATGAAAATTTGTTCACATTTTCAAGAAAGAAAATTTCATTTATAATGATATATTATCTTTTTAAATTTATCTACACTGATTTCAATATAATATTTTCTTACATATAGAAACCTCATCTGTACTTACATTTAAATCCTTCTAAATTCTAATTAAATTTCATTTAACTTTTTTTCTCATTAGACTATTTAAAGATTTAAACAATTTTTTGTTGGATTTATTTCAAGAACTAGCTTTTTATTTATTTACAAATTTAGTTGTTTTTTTCTATTTTTGAATTCCATAATTCCTGATTTTTTATTTCTTACAATTCCCTTAATTTTTCTGTCTTACAAGTTAGAATTTTTATTTACTTACATTAATTTTCTTTGTGTATAATGATGAAAACCATTCATTTTGATATATGGTATTGACATTTTTATATATGGTATTGTCATTTTTATTATTTATTTACCCTCAGAAAAATTGTATTCGAATGTTTTAGTTCTAAGTGGCTGAGAATTTTAAAATGTTTTTAAACTTTTTCATTAATTTGAGCATTAGTGCATTTTGTTAGAGGGTTTATGAAATTTCTAAATTTTAAAATATGTTGATTTCTTATAAAGTTGAATATGATCTATTTTTAAAATACACATCCATTATATAAAATATAAATATTTTGTTATCAAATTTCTCTATGTCAATTTTTCTCTGTCTAATCCATCAAACCTTTGGGTTTTAACTTATCCCATTATCTATTTTATGATGCTTTATTTGTCACAAAATAAAATCATGAGTTTTGATTCTCTATTGAGATTTGAATCTTTTATCTTTATACAATGCAATCCTTTTGTCCTACCTGAATAATTTTTTAACCCTGTCACCCACAGTCTACATGCTTTTTATTTGTCATTGTAGATATCCATTACCTAGTCTTTTAACAACTTTGTTGTGTTATAATTTTTAAGTGTTATTCATTATAAATAGCAAGGGATTTGTTTTCTTGCTTTATGCTTAGTACAAATTAACATTTTTAAACCAAGGGCTTAGATCATATTTATTAAGATCACTGATATGTTTATTATTACTACTGCCAACTTTTTCATTCTTTCCAGGGTTTCTTTTAACCTCTGTATTTCCTAATATTTCCCTTTCTGTAACACTTTTCTAATACCATTCCCTACATGGCAAAGGGCATAGCTTTATTTGATCTTTCATTTCTTTAAACAATTTGAAGTAATACTATATACTTTTTTAATTAATAGAAACATTAAAATTTTTCAAATTAGACTTCATGAGGAACAGGAAAAGTGAACCCAGATTTATCAACTCCCTCTAATGAAATTACAAACATTTTTGCACATTTTTAATTTTTTGGGGAGTGGATCTCAAGGACAGTTGTAAAGGTGGAACATAAACATAAAATTGGAGCATAACATTTATGTTGGAGACACCATAGATTTTCACATCATGATGGAAAGTTTCCAGCAGATAGCATTAATGAGTCTTGTGCTAGCAAAATCTGTATATTACAACAATTTCCCAAAGGATAAAAGGATGGAGTAATGGGACCAACTTGTCTTTATGCCTTGAACGAATAGAAAGCCAGGCAAAACGACAGTAGTTTTCAGAACTATGTTCACACAAGTAGCTTCTGAGCAATGAGAAGATAGGTTAGTGATCCCTGGGGGAGAGGAAGCAACCATGGGGGAGCCCTCTGTTGGCCTCATGTTACCACCTGGAGTGTTTACACACTAAAGAGCAGGAAAGGGTCACCAAAACAGAGCCTGACAGTCTCTGACTGGCGCTAAGCAGCTTAAGCATTGGGTAAGGCCAAGACAGCTGGAATTTGTGGAGCAGGTCGCCAGAATGGGGACAGCTTCCTGCAGAAGGTTTCCTTTAGCCTTCAGGACAATATTGATCAGCTGGTGCATGTAAGAAAACTATGGGAGTAAAAGGGGTCAAATATTTGGTGATGGAAGGAAATCTAACTCTGGGTGGTGAACACAAAATGCAATACATATATATATATATATACAACATACATTGAATTGTACCCTTGAAACTTATTGGATTTTATTGATCAATGTCACCCCAATAATTTTTAATAAAAAAATAATAGCCCAAGGTCATATAAGTAGTATATACATCTGAGATTAAAATCCAGCTTGTCTGACATCAAATATTTTACTTTTTTTGCGAGAGATTTTTAATAGTAGGCAGTCTATAGCCTGAGTCTGTTACTATAAATATAAACATATGTTCATTTCTGAATATTGTCTATTGGTCCAGACTTTTTTGCCAAGACATATAGGCAACATCTATGACCTATTATGTTTACCTTTTCCCTAAAGTTTGTCAAGTATTTTATGAAACCAGGGATTCTACGTTTACAACCAGCTTTCATTCAAGATTTTTCGTTGTCATCGGTAATAGGTAGATGATAGGAGGGGGCTTAAACAGTGGGATTGAAACGGAAGTCCAGTTACTTTGGGGGAGGATCTTAACTTTACATAGAGATAGAAATAAATAAATAAATAAAACTATGCCACACCAAGGTAAGGACCAGATATGTAAAAGCGATAGATAGAATTCATCAGCGGCAGATCTGAACTTCAAGGCAGGATAAAAGAAGTACTTCAAGCAAAAGGGAAGTTGTACTCATGGTCACATCTTGGCTTCTCAACATCCTTCTCCAATTAAAGGAACCAAGGCTCCTTAGAGAAATGGCTAATTCTAGGATTCGTACACAGAAAGCATAAGAAGAACGTCTTGTGGTAACGGAAAGTGAGGGAACGCTCGAAAAAAATGAAAGGATGGAGACATTTCAGAGGTTACACAGGGACCAATCTGAAAGAACGTTCAATGGTCGATACTGAAATAATTAGTACAACCAAATAATGTACTGGGTTACATGCCAACATATAAAATAACTATACTTAAGTCCATACTGATATAAATAATTGAATAAATAAATGTAAGGGGTAAGAGGTTGTAGGGTGAATCCAGAACATAGCCCCTCTGCATACTCAGAAGGCTGCTGGCTATGCGGCCAGGAGCCAAGGAAGGCGGGACACAGAGAGAGGGCTTTTGGCAGTGCCTGCTGCCACGGACACTGTCTGCTCCTATAACCAAGCAGCGCATCTTGCTCCCACTCACCTGAGAAGGAGGCTGCCGCCCCAGTGAGATCACCCTTCCCTCTGCTGTGGGCATAAAAATATTGCTTGCCTTCGGCCGAGTGCCTTTTTCTATAGCTCCTACCTGCCGCTGCTAAAGCTTCCTTGTCCCGCAAGTCATAAAGGGCATGTTACACCCCTCTGGTCCTCCTTGGTGGTTTTTCTGGACTATCCCAGGTGCAGAGCTACCTGGCCTGGAGCTCCTGCGTTATAGATGTAAACCTTCCTCTTTGGCAAGGAAGTTACAAATGATAGAACAAATTAGTTACAAATGATAGTTACAGATTTTATATAATTTGAGGGTTGTCCCAGGATCTTACACTTGTTATGTGAGAGACTTTGGGTCGCTCAGTACCCCATAAATAGAGTAGATCATGCCCTGTGCCCATAGTGGGGCTGGGTGGAGTGATACATGGATTCTCCAGGTTCCTCAGTTACCTAAGCTTAATAAAACCAGGAGGAAAAGAAAAATGGTCAATTCAGTCTCTGAGCAGCACTGCTGAGGAGAATGACAGCTCACCTGAGCTAGCCTGTCCCAGGGTATAAATAAAAGAGCAGAAAGAATAGCAGTGTTACGTAGTAGTGCATGGTATTCCACAAGCTTACTCCCCTCAGTGAAAATTGAGTGGTTTGAGGTGGCTCTCCTGGAGACAGCTCAGCAAGGCTCCATTGTTGCTGCCTAAAAGGTTGGCTGAGGGAGTCACACAGAGCTAACAGTCAATGACAAGGACTACATAAAACCGGTATCAAGAATTTCTGACCATCATGTTAAAAGGAGGCTTTTGGAAATGACTGCTCTTAGAAACTATTGGAAAGGAGACCCTCACAGCTCTGAGGAGCTAATGCTGGACACGAAGGAATTACTGGACTCGCAACTGCCAGGAGGCACTGCGCACTCTAGCAAGTTTTCCCAAATTGTAGAGTGTGACCGAGTGTGGTGCCTCCTCAGCATCTCTGCGTAGCACCTCAGAGGCACCTCGAATTCAGCATGTCTTGAACTAAAGTGATAACCTACTCCCAAACTAGCTGTCCTACCCCAAACTGGTTGTATTATAGTATTCCCTACCTTTGTGAATTACAAAATAACTAATAACTGTCATAGTCTGATCATCTATATCTCCCAAACTCAGTCTACTACCATGCCCAATTACTTTTATGTTCTAGATAACTCTTAACCTGTCTACTTCTCTATATCTTCGCTACTCTACCCAAATTAATGGTCATTAACTTTTTTTTCTTGGACTAAAGCTCTATTTTCTTCCTGACTGGTTTTCTTGCCATCTCAAACTCTGCGCTATAGCTAAGGACTCAAAAATACAAGAATAATCATATCACGCCCTTTTAAAAACCTGCCAATGTCTTCCCATTGCTCCTGAAATAAAACCAAAAATGTTTAAAAATCTCACACATGTTTTTCACTTTTCAGACTTTGCTTATTATTTCTAATGGCTGGTAACAACTCAACATCACTACCACCCCCTTCCAAGAACATACCTGTGAATACAAACAGGACCCTGGAATTACATTTCCCAGACTGTTTTTCCACATTTAGAGTTTATAGGTAACAGGCACTCATACAAGATTCTGAAGGCAGAAGAGAGAAAAACCCATTGTTCTCATGCTGTGGGAGCAAAATCATAGGCAGCTGTGAGATGTAGCCCTGAGTTTCAGACCTCCTAAAATAGAGTAATATCTGTTTCCTTGACTAAATCTTGACTGATACATGTTTATATTCTGGAATTGGTTACAGGGCATCAACGTTAAAAATGAGACTAAATTTGGTTTGCAGATTTGATTAGATCGAAGGTAGTAATGACCTCATTGCCAGTGGACATTACAGGTTTGATTTCCCTGAGAAGCACCCCTGGAGACAAAAATGCAAACGCAGTGGTTAATCAGAGAGGTGATCCCCGGGAACATCGTTTAAAAAGTTGGAAAATCAGAGAGCAAGAAAAAGAAAGAATTTTAAAAATCTTTTATTGAGACTTTGCTGCCGTGAGCAACTGGAGCTCAATGGTGGTGCTGAGACAAGGTAGGTATATTGCCACTGGAGAAAGCCCAACGGGGGTGCCTCTGGAGCTCCTGTTCGCTAACAGCCCATTCATTTTGGTTCAAGGTCATGGAAAGGAATGTGGTAAGATAGACGTTACATAAAATTTACCATTTAAATCATTTTTTCCCAGTTCTTTGGCATCAAGTGCATTCATATTGCTGTGCAACCATCACCACATCCATCTCCAGAGTTTTTTTATCTCCCTCAACTGGAACTGTGTACTCATTAAACACTGACTCCCCTTTTCTCTCCCCCTCCCAGCTTCTGGAGACCATTCTACCTTCTGTCTCTATGGATTTGACTATTCTAGGTACCTCAGGGAAGTGACATTATAGAATGTTTGTCTTTTTGCGACTGGCTTATTTCACTTCACATAATGTCTTCAAGTTTCATCCATTTTGTGACATATGCCAGATTTTCCTACCTTTTTAAGGCTGAATAATATTTCACTGTATGTTCATTATGTATATCCTACTGTATTCCACATTATGTTTATCCATCCATCCGTCATTGATGGACATTTAGGTTGTTTCCACCTTTTGAGAATAATGCTGCTGGGAACATTGTTGTACAAATAACTATTCGAGTCCTTGCTTTCATTTTTTTAATTTTTATTTTTTATTTTTTTTGCATACCACTGAGCTTTTGAGAACTGCTCTTTTTAGTGCCTCAAATTTCAATCTTTGACAGGAGCTTCCCTGACGTTTGGCATCCACATCTTTGATAGTTATTTCCCTAGCTCTCCTATGTTATTTTTACCCCTTTGTACCTAAAATACATAGAGTCCTTTCTGTTTTCCTGGCTGATACATCTACCCTTCGTGGCTTGTGCTCTCTCCCACTCATTCTTTGTGCTACAGTGACACCGACCTTCTTACTGTCCACTTTTACCAACCTTTCTCTCTTCTGCCCAGGACCTTAGAACTTATTCCCTTGGGTGTTCAGGTCATTTTTGATGTACCCATCTCCCGCCCCCAATTATTCCTTCATCTGTCAAATCTCAGCTCAATGAAACTTCCTCAGAGGAGCTTTTCCCTTCTCAGGTATCTGTGAGTAGTATGTCCTCTTCCCCTGGAACGGTTAACATCATTCCTAATTTTACATGTATTTGTGTCTCTATTTAATTAACACATCTATTATTGTCCAGAGGCTAAGGTCCAGATGATCGGAGATCCTGTACTCACTTTGTATTCTTGGCAACAAATTGTTAACACCAAGTAGGAATTACTCGCGATTATTTCAAGTCATTTTAGACTATTAAGAAACTGTGAACTTGAATAGATGCTAGTGTTCTCTGGAGGGGGTGCTGAGGGATACCGTGGAACTAAACCAAGTGGGTTAGGGTACTGTTTGAGTCAACAGCTGAGAGCACATGTCAGAATTGCAAACACACTTACTCGTATTGTCAATAGAAAATGGCGCTGATTCTGGTTAGGGAAGGAGATGGCACTGAATCTCTGTTCAGCATGATGGAGATGTGGAGCTTGAATCTTAGGCCTCCCTGAGGAAAGACAGTACTAACCTCTCACTATTTGGAAACTTCGGAGAGACGTAAACTCTGGAGCACTCTAGGCAACTAGAAAGACTCCAAACCAGAACTCAGCCTTCATAAGAGGAAGAGCAACATCTGAAACAGTTGTGACTTTTTTTTTTTTCACATATTATGTCTCTAGATCTCAAATTGCTGTCTTCAAAGATTCAGAAAGAAAACACAAGTGCACAGGAATAGAATAAAAATAAATATTCAAGTACGACGATAGGAGACAAGTTGTTTAAGTATTTAAAAAAGGTAGATTGGTTGCTTCTGCGTTCCTTATGTAGACTATTTCATAAAATTATGTAGATAATTTTCAGTGGTCATTCTCCAAAATTGACACTTTCCAATTTAAAATTCTGTCCAATTAAAGGACGATAGAGAAAATATAACAATACATTCCTAACATAATCATGTCTATAATTACATGTATATGTCCTTATACATATGCCTAACCAACCCCAAAATGTGTGTTTCTACAAAGTCTAAACATTGAAAACTATATTCTCTTCAAAACTGAGAACTGATTCATTAGAGTACAACTATAATTGTACGTCTGCTCATGAAATAAAAAGCCCTATTCATTTATTTTAGATGACTCTCTAAAGAACTTAATTGGAACTCCTAAGCTACTAGTTTTTCTCTTCTGACTCACCCAAATTTGTGAAGTGACTAATGCTCTGATGATAGTTATTCTAAATAATAAATGTAGCCACTGTCTCAGAAAGTTTCTTCAAGGAAAACAAACTTTAATGATACGGTAAGTGCATGATAACTGAGCTCCAACTCATGGCGATTCAAAGTTACTGTAAGGTTTGGTTTTCATTCTTGTTATGGCTATTCAAATCCTATATGTTCTAGGCTATGAATGGAAATAGGAAGAAAGGAAGAGAATGTGACACTGAGGGTACAGCTTAGGGGAAAATCACGTAAGTTGATGCAGGTTCTAGGTAGCATAGGGTAAGAAGCTTCATCAATCCAAGAAAATCAGAGGCCACAGATACTGGGAAAGAGGAAGGCCAGAGGCATCCAGTGACCTTCAACAAGTTGCAGACTCTCAGGACTTGAAGGAACACAGGAAGGCAAGGGCAGAGTGTTTGAGGGTCAAGTACTTATAAGCAATGAGTTGGCATAACAGCTAACAGCCCAAGGGAAATGCAGGAAAAAATGAAGTTTCTGTAGAGCAGTGGCAACAAGCAAAGGATCTGGATTCAGTGGCAGCTGTCTCTGTTTACCTTTTACCCTGGAGAGAGTCTCTCCCAAGTGGACCCCAGCCTACAGGCATTAAGCGATGATAACACAGAGCAGCTGGCAGCATAACCAATGAGCATGTGGGGAACAGATACAATTCTCCAGCAAGAAAACATCTTTTCTGAAAAACAGAGCTTCCTCTGTAATATTATCCTCAAGGTCCACATTAATGGTCCATGCTACAAATAAAACCATGTTATAATAAGTACCTTTGTGCCCACTCCCAGGAAATCAAAACTCCCCTGGAAGAAATTTAAGATTAGCCCAATGTTTGATTCCAGCCTTCTGGATTTCATATTATGGTATAGTTCCACCTTATAAATATTAAATTCTCAGTGAAGCCATATGTAATCATATTGCAATGTGTATATGATGTGCAAACTGTGTTTGTCTGACACCAAAAACGCAAAGAAAATAAACATCCCATCTGTCACCTGGGTATGTGGGCTCTAGGATGGAAAGCAAGTGTATATTTGGAACGACACAAAAATTATCTGATTAACAGAATTCTTCTTATTTTGGTACATTGTTGTCACCTAGATGTAACCTTAAATGAAGGCACAGGAACTTGGATTTCAAACGAGACTATTCTTGCTAACCTCTAAGTATTTAATCTACATTTAAGGGTGGGTAAAAGCTTAAATCTATAATGACGAAAGTGGAAGGTTTATTTGCTTCCACCTGACTCTAGGTTTCTTCCTGTTATCGGCTTCCCATAAAATAGTGTTGGCCATGGTTTATGAATACACAATGCTGAAAGCACGTTTGTCCCTCATACAGATTCTAGTCCATTTTTCCATCCCCAGACTAGCTAAGATTGGTTAAGAGGAAGAACAGGGAAAAAGTAGTGAAATCTAGACAATCATGGATATTAATAAAAATGAAATCATGCCATGGTATGAAGTTGAAATTCCTCAGTCCTAGCCACTATATCTGTTATGCTAATATAGGGATAATGTTATTTATTGAAATCATTCTTACCATTCTACTCTTCAACAGCAAACTCAACATAGGTACTTGTTGATAGACCTAAAACAAGAACACTCTCCAAAAACTCATTAAAACCGATTACGCTGGAATAATCAAACTGTTGTAATGCATGATCTAAACGAAGCCTGTATCCGGTTTGTTTGCAGCTATCCCAATTACTGATGAATTCTCTAAATAATCACCAAGAAACATTGCAAAATGTCTGGCCGGGGACATGCTAACCCAGAACAAATTTCCCAGTATTGCCTCTGAGTACCTATCTTGTACTCAGATTGAACTTAATACATTCAGACTTCAGTACAATAGCGGCTAAATCTTCCCCAGAATACTATCAATGGCCCACGGTTTTATTAAACGTCTAATCAAATGAATATGGTACAGATTTATCTACGGTGATTAATCTTATATGACACAAGTCAAGCACTTAGAATACAAAACTCAAGGCGGAAAACACATAGAGAAAATGTTTTCCCCTGAGATAATTCTATTTGTTAAGTTGAATACTCTCTTAAGTTACACACAAGATAGTTGCCTTCTCTGAGATACAGGCCAAACTAACTTTATCCAAATAACGCAGCAGGTAATCCAGTCGGTGGGAGGAAGGGTTTGCAGACTCCAGTGGCATCACACGCTATTTGGAAAATCAGTAAAGCGTTGATTGCCCGGTGCAGCTGCGGTTGCCATAGGGATGGACTCCTGTGTGTATTCCATCTGCTACAAGAAGGACAGCTTGGAAACCCCTCACAGGTCTTAAGAAGAAATGAAGCAAACAAATGACTCATCTGGTTAGGAAGGCTGGTTTGACTAAGTAGCCATTTCAGCAAATTTCCAGCATATGCATGCCACAAATATTTGGTCAAACCAGAAAAATCTCAAACTTTAAAATGAGTCGTAAAAATTATGCGAAGTTCCGTCAATTACTTTGAACACATGCGTGTTCCCTAAATGCAACGTGATGCGACCTTTCCATGTTAAATTTAGCAAATATACTTTTCAGTGTTTAATCCACATTTTCCTAAACAATTAATATTAGCTTCTAAACAAAATAAAAACCTCATTTAACAGGTTTGTTTTAGAGAACATGACAAAACCAGACTTGCGCGATGAGTCCATATGGAATGTGGGGGTCTCACCCACGCTGAAAAAATTAACTCAAAGTTGTCTGCAACTATATTTTTAGCATTGTCCCTCATTAAACAGAAAGATTGATAGAAAAGCTGCACAGGTGCTAATATTACTTTTAAGACAAATGTACAGAATTAAATCTGATGCAGTGCATTTTGAAAACTTAAAAAAGTTCTCATTTCTTAAATTCTTGAAAAGGAATCGAATATCTTAAAGAGAAATTGGGCCACTGGGCAATGACGTTTCAGAGAATACAATGTATCTGAAGATATGGGTGATAGTGGCCGATACTGTGCATTTCTCTGACCTATTAAAATGAGGTTTTGCCAATTTATCTGGTGGTAAATATTTAACAGCTGGCTGCTGACTAATGTCATTTTCATTTCATATAAGTTTAAAATTACAGGATATCGTTAATGAATCAAAAGCATGTTTAGATAAACTAAATCCTCAAAGGTTTTTCTATGCAAAAGGTAAATCTGAGCAAAACACAATCTTTTAGAAGTCATCCCCTAAATAGCCTAACTATTCCTATATCACTACAGAAATTAAATGTCATAGCAGAGTTTTATGACTCAGAATGGCACCTCCATAATCTGCTCTACTAAACAAAATGACCATGTGGCTGCCATACTTTTTAGATGGCAAAGAGTTTATCATCAGAGACTCACAGAAGGAGTTGGTAGGCCAAATTCATGCTCCAACATTTTTGTTGAATCAAAAAAAAAAAAAAAAAAAGAGCTAAAAGACAGCTAAGTGTCCATATAAAGTTTATAACACATACAGATACTATCTCACTAATCTCGAACTGAGTGTCTTCAGGTGGCCCTGTTTCCTATTCTTTTCCTGAAACTGTCCTCCTGGGACTCTGTCTCTGCCACTGCTTTCATGCCCATACCTTCCCCAGCTCTCTGTCACCCTCAGATTTAGCCGCCATCTTTCTCGCTTTCTCATGGTTTTCCCACATCATCTAATTCCTGCTAAATTGTTAATGAATGATAATGAATTTGTGTGGCCTCTCCTACATGATGTATTTAAGGCTTTTTGCAGAAGTCTTGATTTTTTAAATATGTTAATATGTTAATAACAAATGAAATATATTCAGGTATCATGAAGGAAGGACTGAGAGATATTTTGGAGCAAAGTGAGGGAGCAAGGGAGGTTTTCAACCCCTCTCATTCTGTCACCTGCCAAATGCTCTATTCCACTTAAATACAGGACTGAACTTTTGCTTACCCTGCATACAATGAATTATATAATTTATATACTGAGGTAATTTTGAAATCATTAAAGGAATATTCTCTAAACAGTATTACATATACATTTTACATAAACGTAACATACATTTTACTTTATTCTCTGAAGATCTACTCATGACTGAATAAAACTTAATCTGTTTAATGGGGAAGAAAATCAGAAAGACAGAGCTGAAAAAAACCAGGGACTAAGAGATAGCCAAGTCATTGGTTTGACAGATTTGCAAACACGTAAGGCAAAGATCAAAGAAAAACATGGTAGGCTAACTGTGAAGCAAATAGTGAAAAACACAATTTTGTAGGATTTCATTTTAAACAAATATGTTTGACCTTCTTCAAAAAAATCAAAACAGCAGCAAAAGACCTTAGTAGAGATTTGACACACCAGAGCAGAATGAGCAAAAATTCAGTGATCTCAAGATTCTAGAATCAGGGTCAAAGTTAAGTAATAAGAAGAATATAAAAGATTCTTCCTCTCCTTCTCCTCCTCCTCATCCCCCTGCTTCTGCTTCTTCTGGTGGTGTTCCTTCTCCTTCTCATTCTTTTCCTTCTCTCTTTCTCTCCTTCTTGCTCCCTCCTCCTCTCTCCCCTTCTCCCCTTTCCTTTCTTTCTTCCTTCTTTCATTCAACAAATATATCCCTAGGACAGACAGTTCTTGATACTAAAGGTACAACAGTGAACAAAATAAAGTCTCTTTTCTCCAAAGTTATATTGTAGTCGTGGGAGACACCCAATGAGCAATATGTACTACAGTGATAAGTGCTGTAAGAATCATCTCTCCAGGTTAAGTTGATGGAGAGTATTGGAAAGGGAGCGCCCTTGATCCTTTGTCACAGGAGGTCTCACCGGTGAAGTGATATCTGAAGGAAGCATCCAGAATGCAGAGGGAACCTAAGTGAATATGATTGTCTCTTTGAGGAAGAGCCAAGAGACCTGCAGGACATTGAGCAGGGAAGCAGAGACCAGGACAAAGTAGCACAGGTTGGTGAAGGTCAAAGAAGCACAGGTTGGTGAAGGTCAAGTTGGTGAAGGGCTTTCCAGGTCAATGGAAGAATTTTTTTTTTTGAGGGCAAAAATTGTTTAAGAGTTTTGAGTAGAGGAAAATTATGTACTGGTTTGTATTTTCTATGGATCTTAAAATTTTTAGCTAATATTGTTAAATCCCAGATACATTTATCTAACGTCTCATAGAAAAATATCAATCAAAATGATTACTTTATTAAAATAGGTATGAAATAGTAATGAATGTCACAATTTGCATACTAAAAAAGTTCTGAAGAAATTCTTTTTCAAATATTAAGACAGAGACTCGAATTAACAGCCAAACTAAGGCTGGTTTAGGATTTTGCTTGTTGTAAGGGTCTAGCAAGAAGGACGCTATTGATTACCTCCTCTAACAGTCTCATTTCATAGAGGAGCAGGCAGAGTCCTTAGGAAATGTGCTACTTGCTTGGTGACACAGAGAGATCAAGGAAGAACTCAGACAAGCACATAGAGTTCCTTGTTCCTCTTCAAAAATGTTCTTTTATACTTTAAATGTCCTGAACACATAAGCTGGAAAGCATAAAGCAGATACAAATTAACTCGAAAGCTAAACTAATGTTTTTGAAGGAGATCCATCAAAGATCTTAAGGAGTTCTATTAGAACCCAGATGTTATGTAGAGAATTTGTTTGGTTTGTTTTAAATGGAACCAATTAATAGAAGCCTGGAAACTTCTTAATTAATAGCTTGCACGTTTATTTTTGAACTATCAAATAAAGAAGACATTCAAGAATCTCTGTGTAGGATAACTAATAGTGACGTGCAGGCAAGAGTTTACCAAGGACCGTGACAAAACTAAAAGAAAGAAAAGAGTTGAAAAGAGAAAAAACAACAACAATGAAGCATGATATTTGAATTATTTTATTAATTTAAAAATAATGAGAGCAAATTTATTGAAATGATATTATTTTATTTATTTACATTTAAAAGAAAAAATATTGATTATATTGATGGGCAACATTTAACAACTTATTTAAGTGGTAAAGATTTAGAGCTATTTCTTTAAAATCAAATTTTAATAAATCACTAATTATAAGGAATAAGCATGATTTTGAAAGCTTTTTTGTCAGGCAAAATGAATATTATGGGTAAAAGATCAGTTGTTACAATAAGCTATCATTTTCTATCCTAAATGTGTATTCAGCATCTGAGCACAGAACAGCATAAAAAGCATCCATCCATTTGTGGACATCAGCCAAAACTTCGGAAGTACATTCAAGATGTTATTTGTACTTATGATTAGATATGACAATGAATTCACTGACTTCAAGATATTGAAGTTAGTCTTCCAAATATTTAGAAGCAGATAATTTTTCCAGAACATGGATTTAAAGAAAGGTCATTAAAATTTGCAAAATATATTAGGCTCATAATGATGCAGAGGGTTTACTTTTTCTAACTATTTATCTATTATTTTTTTATTAATTGTGAAAGTTAAAATAAGACTGGAAATGTTTGCATACTATTTAATACTTTTCTAAGGTTGGGAGGAAAACCTATTATTTGTGGACCTAAGACTTACTCCACTACAGTCTTGCGTTTCACAGATGAAGTGTCCAAGCATTCTAGTAAATATTAGTGTACCTATAAAATTACATGGCATGAGCATTTTATAACTTTCAGATCTGTATTAATTATTTTCATGTGTATAGCCAATCTATGTGAGTAGAGAAAAGAAATGACTTACAGAGGTCATCACAGGGAAGGAGAATGTAATATCTTTTTCATATCATCAGGGTTTCGATCTTATGTTTATAGCTTCAATTGATAGTATTTATACTGTTATTATTACTATTATTACACTACTGTTATTATTTTAAATAAGCTTGTATGGCCCTACATGTTTTAAAACACTTTTTTATATATTCTCTCACATGATCTTTAAGATAAACCTTAGGAGTAGATATTATTATCTCCATTTTACACACAAGGTTACTGAAGTTGGGTGAATAACTGATAGAGAAAGAATTCAAAGTGAGGTTCATAAAACCGTTTTAGTGTGGATGTTTAATGGGAATCTCATGATGGCTGTAATAGATGTGAAAGTGCAGATATATAATCCACAGCATCCACATTGAATTAGTTTATAATAATAGTTGGGGAAAATTCACAAAAAAAATCCATTTGACGAAATATACTCAATTAATTTTTTCAGTTAAAGTCTTTGGTAATAAGTGATTATAGCAAATTTACAGGATATAAGGTTAACATATAAAAGTCAATTGCTGTTCTATATGTCCACAATAAGCTATTTGAATGTGAAATTAAACACAATTTATAATAGCACCAAGTAATGAAATATTTAGGTATAAATCTAACCAAAAATATATAGAATTCATTTGTGGAAAACTAGGAAACTGATGAAAGAAATCAAAGAAAATCTAAACAAATAGAGAGCTATTCTGTGTTCATGTATTGGATAATTCAGCATTGTTAAGATGTCAGTTCTTCCCAAACTGATCTATATATTCAGTGCAATTTCAGTCAAAATTCCAGAAAGCTATTTTGTGTATATAGGCAAACTGACTCTAAAATTTATATGAAAAAGGAAAAGACTATAATACCATCCTTCCCCTCAAAAGAAATAAAATGCTGAAGAACAAAGTACAAAGACTAACATGAGCCTCAAGACCTAGTATAAAGCTACAGTAATCAAGATAGCATGGTATTGATGAAGGAATAGACATGTAGATCAACGGAACGGAAGAAACAGCCCAGAAACAGACCCATGCAAATAAAGTAAACTGATCTTCTACAATGAAGCAAAGGAAATTCAGTGAAAAAAGATATTTTCATTAACTGTTGCTGGAATAATTCAATATTCATACCAAAAATATCTGTGCATAGACATTTCACCTTTCACTAAAATTACCTCATAGTGGACTGTAGACCTAAATATAAAGTATAACACTATAAAACCTCTAGAAGAAAACAAAAAAGAAAATATTTCTGACCTTGAGTTTTATGATTTTTTTAAGATAAAACACCAAAAACATAGTCCATGAAAGAAATATTTATAAATTAGACTTTATTAAAATTAAAAACTTCTGTTCTGTGAAAGCCGGTGTTAATAGAATGAAGAGACAATCCACAGACTGGGAGAATATATTTACGTAATGCATACCTGATAGGCTAATTAACTATAATCTCAAGGCATGGAGTCTGAGCATTGATCTTGTTCTATCCACTTAACGAATTAATTTCTATTTATTTATTCATTCATTTATGTTCATTTTACAAATATTTATTGAAGAATGACCTCTTCTTAGGTAAGTTGTTATAGGTGCTGAGGAGTTGGTGCTGAATAAGATACACATAGTTTATGTCCTCATGGAGCATTCAGATTTTGATGTGTTCTAAATAAAATATTGATGAGTTGAATTTAGGGTATCTGAAAGGGTAAGTGTGATAGTCTTTGGTAACAAGGGATGTATGTCCGGGCTCCAGGGTTTGCACCGGGGTGAAAGGTCAAAAAGATATGTTGTGTTCTCAGGGAGGTAGACCCTAATGGAAAACAAATAAATAATATCGATATTAAGGAGTTGTAATAAGTAATATAAAGATGGCTACTTACATCTTTTTTGGAATATACAACACATAAAATTTGCTTAGAGTCGCTGGTAGAGCATTCCAGAGAAGGTAAGACTTACGAAATTTGCCAGATGAAGAAGATAAGAAGGATTAAGATTAGAAGATTCCAAGTAGGGAAAAAGGCAAAACTGAGGAAATGCCAGAATGACCCGTGCGAGCAATCTAAGTTGTACAATTTACAGACGTTTCTATCTAGACGCACGCATTTCCTGGGATACCTGCCTGGAGAGGATGAGACTGTTCCTGATGAATCATTGATGGACAGATGAACTACTGAAGAGAACGGAACATATCCAGCTCTCTGATTATTATATATTCTCTGTGGGAAAAAGATTTCACTTGAACACAGAAAATATTTAAACACAGTTAGATCCTCAAAGCTATAGGTTGCATGAACTTTTTGAAAAAGTTGAGAGTATATTTTGGATTAGCATAAATTCAGCAAGATCAAGGAATAGCATGTTCAGATGGCCTTTAAAATGAGAGGTTCTTAGAGGGAAGTTAATAGGAAAATACTTGGAAAATGAACAAAGCAGAATGTGAGAAAGAGGTAGATTTTTTTCATGGAAAGATCACTATGAATGGAGTAATGAGAAGTCATGCATAATCAAAAGAGAACAAAAGACACTTAAAAACATTGTATGTGTTTTACAATCTAATTTTAAGGGCTAGAAGACTATCTTGAAGACTATGTTATTGAAAGATAGTATTTTTTCTCTTAGTAAATGATTATACAAGTGAATCAAAGTAACTTGGCAAATCAGTAGTTGTGTCCTTACTAAAAATAATATTTTTAAAAAGGACACAGAAGAAATTCACAGAAAAATATTACTCTAACCATAAAGCTTACCCTTTCTAAATATGAATTACTTTGTGATTCACTTTCTATAGTAAATTGTGGCAATGATAATCTACTCAGCAAGTGTTCCCATTCCCCTTTGGTTTTCTTTGGGAAATTGTTCTTTTCCCCATCCCATATAATTCTAGTAATACCATGAAATTAAGTGTCCACTCATTCCCTAAACAAAGAGGGAAGCATGTTCCCCAGGTCCTGCCAATCATGGCACCATATGTCCTTGTCAGCAGTAATTGGTTCAAGAGGTGAGTGTATATAGCACAACCAGAAACAACCTGAGAATTTCTATTCATTGGTCCTAAGAAATAAGGAATTTTACTTTCTTTTAGCTCTCCATTGTAAAGATATAGTCTTAGGGTTCTCCACAACTCTCTTTCCTGCAGCAGGAAAAAATAAGATTAACCTGGGAAAAATAAATCTGAAAATGGAAAGAAAAAGATCCTTGGTAATGTTATTTTGATTGAGCCACTAGATCAATCATGCTTAGACTACCTGGCTATGTGAGTCAAAGTCTGTGTTCGTTTCTTGTGTTTTGATTTGTTTTTGCTTAAGCCAGTTTAAGTTGAATCTCTGTCATTTTCACCAAAAAATTGTCTTGATCAAAATATGCTTTTCCTTGAAAATATGACTTTTATATGGCAAGATAATAACAGAGTTACTTAAAAAGATAATTATAGAAAAAAACTCACGCTGGTTCTGTATAGATATTTGATCATTAGAACTAACATCTGTTCTCATGGGTTAATAACTATGCTCAACCAATTATTTAAATAGTTTGGACATCATCTCTGAATATAAACCTGAAAAAAGAGAGGCCAAGTATCTAAATGTGAAAATGCTTTGTAAAATATAAAATGCTATAGAAATATTAAGTACTGACAATTTCCTTCAGATAGTACATGAGACCTTGCAGCTGTTTATTCATTGAGAGTTTGATAACAGAGTTTCACCTCCAAGAGGAATCAAGTTTCTCTTATAAAGTTCCACTTGTTCCAATGGACTGATTCCATGAGTTGGTTCCCTGATGTCGGTGTAAGTCAGTGAGGTCAAGCAGAAAGGCTCATTAATTCAAGGGAGGACTGTTGATAGCTTGTGGCCCAAAAAGTCTAATAAATTCTTCTAGGTTCTGTTCTTTAAAACATACCCAAATAATTTATCACTATCCTACTTATATCAAGGAAATTAAGACTTCCTATGAAGTCAGATATTAACCCCACAACTTTCAATAAACTGTGAGTTCATACCTACTTTCTCTTTCTGTATTAAATATGCTATCTGCATATTTATTTCATAGTTATATTTTTTATCTTGGTAATATTACCAAATTTCTCCTGTGATTTCTTCTCTACCTCTGTATGTAACTTTTATACATTCATGTATGTATGTGTAATCTTTATAGTCTAAAATTATAAGGCAAAACAAACTCTTCTTTTTCTTCAATCTAGTATATACACTATCTCATTATCCCATCCAAATAATCATTTTAAACTAAAACTTTTGTATTTATCTCTATATCGCATGTGTATCTTATCTTTACATATGAAAACATTCATTCATTTTGCTTTTTGCAAGTCTTTACACTGTACTTTGACCCTATTTTTACATTTTCAGAATTTCCAATATGAAGTCTGAAATTCAACCTTCATATAAATTGATATATAAACCTAGATTTCAATGATTTGCACAGGATAAAAATAATTTAAAGCCTATTCATGAAGTTACCATTATGCTTTTTAACATTTTCTCCTCTTTCTGAACGACAGAAATATGATATGGTTTCCTAATCCTTTGTTCATAAAGATAAATGCCATCTTTAAGGAATTCAATGTATTTTTACAAACCTTATACAGCTGTAAGTATATTTCTAATATATGTCTGTCTCATTGGGGGTCCTTCCACGCAACCTGGAAGACTGACAATACCACCTGAGCCCTGTCTCATCAATGGTCAATACTCAGTTGGGTTTTCCAGCTTAAAGAAACTGAAAATTAAACCTATAGCCTTTCATGTTGTGTCTATGACACCTTATGCTAAGATACTGAATAAAAGCCCACAACATCACACATAAAATCAAAATCAAATAAAATGAATAAAGGAGTTTTCAAAGAATTTTTTTAAAGTCAGAAACACATAATGATCACAGTCTGGCAGGAGTTCAGATTAATATGAACACATAGAATAAAGACCATAGTGGGCTTTTGTGTATGAATTTATGTTTTGCCTACACAAGCAAGCAACAGAGTCAGGTTCTCTTCCCACGGTAGCTCTTGCCAATTCTTCCTGCAGAGACAGAAAGCAAAAATTAGACATTAGATGATTTATGTTCCTGGACCTTCCAATCGAAGATGTCCCATGCTAGCTTTAAGTCAAACAGCAACATAAAAGAGACTTCTGATGTTAGACACGCTGAGTTTAGTCTGCAAGATATTAAAACAGTTAATTGATAAAACAAAAAATTTGCTTGAATTGGTTGTTTGGTATAAAAAAAGTAGAAGAGCATTTGTATAGGGACTTATTCTATAGCACATACTATGTTTACATGTCTGCCACTACCACTTAACTAAACTTTCCAAGAAAAGGCCTACGTATGACATTTTTTTTCTATCGCTCATTTGCCTAACAGGATGCCTGGTTGATTGTAAATAATCTATAGTTTGCTATTTGGGTGAATGGATGAATTAATGAATGAATGAATGAGTGAAATGTTGCTCTCATGCACCTTAAATTTTTTCCATATTTTTCTATCTAGTGTGGCTTGAGAATTGTTGTAACATAACAATATGCCCAGGAACCAATATGCTGGAGTCTAGGTAACCATTTTTAAGTGATTCAGAATGTGAATGTCATTATGAAGAGAAAAAAAATTTAAACACGTCAAGCATCCAAGTGAAGTATACACCTTTTTATTTTTTCTTTTTTCATTAGCCATGAAGGGAAAGGGAAGGGAAAACATTAAAAGGCTCATCTTCAACCAAATCAAATATGAAACGTTCGTACAGGATCTATTTAAAAAGGAAATTGTCTTCTCTGACCTTTGCAACGTCCATAAAAGATAATATACTTCAAGTTATCAAAAAGATTAAAGGCGTGTTTACTAAGAATTAAGACTACTGGCAAAGCAAGATTTTACTTTCAAACTTTGTTTTGTAAAGAGACCATTTCACTCTGACTTATGGAACATTAAATTACAGGATGCTGTACCCATCTTTAAACAGCATAGAGGTCACACAATGCAAAGAATAATACCGTATAAATATGGCATATCTTAGAGAGAAGAGAATATTTAAAAGATAATCAGCAAGCCTGACCTTTTGAAACACCCATTAATTTTTTACAGTTTAAAAGTGCTGATGTATACTTACTTCTATTTCACTGAACTTAGAATCTTTCCAATAACAGAGGGGAGAGAGCACATCTTGGCCCCACAAATGTCAGAAGTGAGTTGGAGTAGGAGAGAGAAGAGGTGGCAATATTCACAAACATTACATTACAAAGAGAACTCAAGCCCTCTTCAATGTCTATGATCATATTTTGTAGATGGTTTACCTTTTATTACCCACATGCCATCCATAGAAAATACTTGGACTATAAGCACCTCAGAAATAACTTTCTATGACTCTCCAGACAAAGAAAGATCCACAGGAGATTGATGTAGGTATGTCTCATTTTATGAATGCATCTGTATTAACCAGAAAATTACAGAGTGCCTCAACCTGTGGGTGCTGTGACCATCCAGAAGACGTATGAATCATAGTATTTAAATAACAACAGATAAGTTTACAATCTGGCTGGAAGGAGAAGCTACAGAGAAGTCAGCCAAATAGTAAATGGCACAGGTGAGACTCCAGCCTTCAGTGTCATCATACGAATTACAGGTACAAATTCATCTTCTGAATTTAAGTCATCCTGTATATAAATCACTATAATGCACACATGTGATGTTGCATACGCCCTCAGCTTTCTAGAGGAACTTGGCGGTCATTGGGTCACCATGACAAGCATTGGTAACCCTCCAAACACTGCTCTCTCCTTTCCCAAATCCAACTTGTGGCTCACCCTTATCCTTCAGACTGGTGTGAGTGAAACCTCTCCATTCATGCTGACATTGGCTTCCATGTTAATTAACTCGGGAATGAAAAGGAATTTGTTTCCACAGACGATTCAAGCCCTTTATAGGAAAGGTTGTAGATAATGGCATAATTTTGCTGATGACAGTAGTTCTTTTTTCAGATATGAGCACTTAGTTGTCTCACAGTAAGTGAATTAAGATTTGAAACCTCTTTTCTGAAGGAAATCAAATAGCTTCAGTGTCCAGTCAGTATCAAGCCTTGTTTCCAGCAGCCTCTTTCCCAATGCCTCATCACCAACCTGTAGGAACATGAGCAGAAGGCCCTTCTCAGGACTCCTTTTCATCTCTTTTGTTCAGACTCCACTGGCTCCCTGTAGAGCTTATAAACATTTATAAAATATGCATCCAAATCTGATATTATAAGACCTTCTATTTCGGTTCACAAAATATTCAATGAGTATTTTTCTCTTGGCAAGGAAAATAGCAAATGATACAAATCTAAAATGCTACACAGTAGATCGCTGGTCTCTCCATGATCTTTTGACCTTATAGGAGGATCAGGGACCATAACAGGTATTTTCAGGAGGGATGATAGCATTTCCTGGGTAGAATTTTCTCTCTCTTCAATCCTGCTCCTACATACAGTCATTCAGAGAAGCGTAAGGGAGCTGTGAGGATTTAAATCCTTAAGATACTAAACAGTTTATAATAAATTAAACCCCATTAAGCTATAACACTCTCTATATCAGTGTGAAATTCAGATTCTTTTAGGCTAAAATTTAAAGCAAGGCAACAAGGTATACCTGAGAGCTCCCACCTCCTGAACCCAGACAGAGACCAGCTTTCTGATCCATGTTTATCTCATTGTAATTGGGGCTGTTAACCCTAATTTCAAACTTTCTGATACATGTTTATCTCATTGTAAATTGGGGCTGTTAACTCTAATCCAGCAGAGTCGTGAAGTTCAATGATGTGACATAAAAATGTCCAACACGACACCTAATATTAAATGGAAGTTTCAATTAGAAATAAAAATAACTGATATGTACTAAGTAGACATCATCTTAAAAGCATTTCACGCATCATCACAGTTAACCAAATAAGAACCTCATGAGGTAGATACACCTGTGACCTATTTTGCCAGATAAATTCCAGGATGTCTTGTTAAATTTGAATTTAACATGCCATGTGATATCTGGGACATCCTTACACTAAAATATTGATTCTTTATCTGAATTCAAATTAAACAAAGTGTTTTGTATTTTTGTTTGCTAAGTCTTACAATCCTCTATTATTCTCATTAAATGACTAGATACCAATTACTGAAGATACTTGCCCAGAGCTAGCAAGTCATTGAAGAGATTCGACTGCATCAGGGTGTCTACAGAGCCAGGATGCCGACACCTTACACTATACCACTGCCATACCCATTACTGAACTTCGCGGCAGGGTGCCTGCCTTACTCCGCACTCTTACTTAGAATGCCAGAAGAATGAGTCTCTATTCTTCCCAGTCTGGAATTCCTGATTTATAGGATTCCAATAAGAATCTAGGCAATGATGCCAATGAGAACAGCAGAGATCACGTGAGTAAGCTTCTATAACATTCTT
This sequence comes from Pteropus medius, assembly GCF_902729225.1. Taxonomy (NCBI): domain Eukaryota; kingdom Metazoa; phylum Chordata; class Mammalia; order Chiroptera; family Pteropodidae; genus Pteropus; species Pteropus medius. Next base: position 5,693,435 of record NW_024354875.1, read on the forward strand.
TACTTACACTGATTTGACCAATGGGAAAAAGCAGGAGACTATCCGTATAAGGAAACTCTTTATCCTTGGCCTGATACTCCAATTTCCTGCCACACGCTCCAACTTCATGAGAACTATCAAATACACCCAATACCACCACCAGCTAAGTCACTAAGTAACAGTGCTAGGACCCAAACAAGTCTGTGTACTTATCAGTATTGATCTGGGATAGTCTTCTTCCATTTTAAGAAACACAGCCAGAGCCAAAAACAGTAACTCTTTTTAAAATTTACAATAGTGGGTTGCATACTAATCTTCGCCCAGCGTTAATACTATATAATAGACGTATCTGGAAATCTATCTCAGTAGCTATATTGGGTCGACTGACAGTTACAATGAGTCTTATTTGGGTTCAGTCGTTCTGTTATACCTCAAACGAGCAATTTTTGAGAAGGAAGAGAATTAAGGAATAATATTTTACTAAATGCGATACTTACTGCAATTGGTGAGGCTGCAGAAAAATGCTCTGTGACCCTTCTTCGCCCTTTTGTCATTTAACCTTGCTCGGTAACCCAGCCTGTGGGAGCAGCGCCTCTCCCGTGGCTGCGGCAGACTCGTGTAGGTGGAGGCATCTTCCTGGACAGAGAAGGTGAGTGATCAATGCTGTTGTTTTCTTGACCTTGAATGAAGTATGAAACCACTAGTGCAAGGAGACACCACAAAACTTTCACCCACAGGACAACTGCTGATTCTGCCAATTGTGAATGGCTACGAATCGACAGAAAGGGAATGGAGATCCAGAAAATGCCAAGAAAGCTTCAAACCCCATTCTGTGGCCTGTTCAGTCACAAAGGCAAAATAACCATTGGTTTCCAGCTTCCTATATTATGTTTATTTGTTTGTTTTTTGCTAAAGGCAAAACCACAAGCTAAAGCCAACATAGATATTTTTGTTTCTCTTTTCTTATCATAGTATAAATGATAATAACTTTGTCTAAAGAATTGGCTTATATTGAGACAGTCCTTTAATTTCATAAAGAATGTCATAAGCACTGAGTGTATATAATAACTATATGTGAATACTACATGTATATTTACATAATATACCATTTTGCATATTGTATTATATATAATTATATTATGTCATATTGAATATCCAATCTTATAATTTCACAAGTTTGTAAAACAGACAGTATTTAAAAATTACAAGTAAATAGTCATATTGAATATAAGACATAATATTTTATATTATGTACATAATACAATATTTTATACTCGTGAATTGTGCATATATATGCATATATATAGATGATAGATTAGATAGATAGATGATAGAGAGATACATACATACATACATAGATTAAATAGACAGACAGACAGACATAAAAATATAATGCACCTGAGCATGCAACCAATCTGCTTTCGGTGGTATTGATGATTAACAGACAATGATTTTCAACAAAGGTTTTGAAAGGATAATACTGAGCTCAACGCTGTCTCAAACAGAATACACTTTGGTCTTCAATTTTCCACCTGTGACTAAAATTTCTAATATCACAGAGGTTATTTCGTTCATCTTTACAACGTAAAATGGAGTAAAACTTTTAACAAATCCTTTGGAGAAGTTCTATCACTAGGATTTTAAGGGAGGAGGAGAAATCTGTGGATAAAATGATACTTATTTTTATCTATTCAATAAAGCAGATTTTTTTTAGTGCAACGGTCATTGTATGAGTAGTTTTCACTACAAACTTGATCCATTGTATCCATATCATCATAGAGAATATGGCTTAAATCTCATAGTATGGCCCAACCTTTAGTTATGCCCTATTATATCTCATATTTTTTCTCAATTATTCCCACCATTTAGAGTCTGTAATATTAATGGCATGCTTGATATTAAGGAGAGACTTGATATTAACTATAAATTGGTTTAAAATTCAAGAAACTTTGTCTCCTTCGTTTGCTGACATTTGCATAATGGCTTTCTTTTGTTCCTTTTATCCCCAGATAATTGAGTTAGAGTCTCTCTGTTAAACAAACAACCTTTCAGAAAGACTCTTGGACCTAATTATAACCCTTGGTAAAATAAGATTACATGTAACAAAGAAAGGAATGTCTCTTTCCCCTTATCTGAAACTTACATTTTAGAATTTAAGATTTTGAACCTCAGCATGGGGAATGGGAAAAAAAGAAAAAAAAAAACTGTATTGCAGCCAATTTGAGAAATATATGGACAAGAGACAAATGTGACGATTATCAAGTTGTGTATGCTAATAAAGTGAACTCAGTTCCCCCTCTCTCCAGTGAATGTGGATGAAAGAGTGCTGGGTGGGGTGTGGGCACATCTCATTGGTGAAACTTGTTCTGTCTTTTCAACATTCAAGTGAATCAAGAGGCCCCAGAGTGTAAGAAAGCACAGCTACCTAAAAATATGCTGTCTCTGAGCCATCAATGATATTAATACTATTTTTAATATTTAATCAAATAATAATAACCTCATTCTTAAAATTCTAAAAAGTGTTTATGTATTTTGAAATAAATCTGTATCATCAGTTCATGGTTCACATTTATCAGTTCATTTTCCCCTCATTTTTAGATAACATTTGTCTTTGTCATGTTGATTTTTCTTATTTAAAAAAAAAGAACAATACTTTTCATCTTTAGCATTTATATTCTTCATGCGCTTTTGATTATTTTCTGTTTAAACTTCAAATAATGCTAATTATTTGTTTTACTCATTTCTATATTAACTTATTATTCTTATATAAGCTTCTCAAAGTACCTTTTACAAAACATTGTAAGGTCTCTTTTGCTATTCTACTTCTAAGTAATCAAATTGCTGTTTTAATTTTATTTTCATTTGTTTTACTGCTTCCAGCATTTTTTTTCAGGACTACAAGTCTAGTTGATTTTCACAATTCATCATTTCCTCCAGGCTCCTTCACCAGAGGGATCTATGTCCCATATTCCATCGAACTGTTTCATGTATTTTTATGTTAATTTTATGTGTATACTACACTAATTCATTAATCTCTAGTAACATTATGTTAGTCCTTCTCTTTTTATATTAACAAAGATATTTAAACCGCCAATTGCTAAGCAACCTCCTAATTATTATTTCATCATCAGCATTCAGTCAGCTCCAATTCAGCTTAATATATTAATTCATTCTACCTGTGAATGAAGAGTATATAAATATACTTCCTAATAAAAAAAAATACCACTACAAAATATAAAACCGATATCAGATTTGGGTTTTAAAACACTGGGGGAGAAAAAGAGAAAACTATGAGGTGAAAAAAAGGAATGCCACATAGAGTCTTGTAAAATATGCTATTTTATAGCAAAATGTAATTTTCTTGCATGCTTTTAAAATTCATATGTTCCAACAAGACTTAAAAAGGCAAGTCCTAACCTAAAGATAATAGCCATTTTGTTCAAGACATGAAGTCTCTCTCCTCATGAGCACTCAGGGCCACACTTTTGTGGGCTTGCCAATGAAAGATGAGCCACTTTTCACAGAATTCAAGGAATCATCATTCAGACGAAGTCGCTCTATCTAGTACTGCCACTTATCACAATGATTGTTCCATACAACAAGTTAATGTGCTATATTACTTAAGGTTTTATCTCATGCTCAGTAATAGTTTCCTCTGTTTAATTACAAAACAAAGACTATAACTTTCACTGTAAAGCACTGTCTGAGACCAATGAATTTCCTACCAGTCACAGAGGGAAGCGTCCCTAATCTATCTCTCCTCCAGACCAGGTTGAGTGCCTTTCTTATAACTTCTCATGACACAGCGTCCTTCTCTTTCAGAGCACTTAGCACAAGAGTAATTATTTTAAAGATGGGGGTAGTTATTAGCTGAAGTCTGCTTTCTCTCCAGCTTTGCTCTGATCCCCACGTGAGCAGACCTAGCCCTGTCCTGCTTAATGCGTGCCAGTGACAATAGCTCAATGAACACTTGTTGCTAAATGAACTCCGGTGTTAGATACCCAAAACTATCGCTACAGAACTTTTACTACAGAACACTTTCGAGCCACTGAAGAATGACACTTTTGTGAATTAAACCGTAAGTTCAAAACCTTCCCACTTAACAGTAAACACACAGATTCAAAAACCGCAGCCAAAAATCAACACCTATCGTATTTCTCTTGTAAGGAACGTTGTTTGGGAGGCTTTGAGTAAATGCTTTTAAATAGATGGAGCAAATGAGCAAATTAAAAAGATGACAAATTTTATCTTAGGCGCGTTTTAATTAATCACAGTGACAAACAGTGTATGATTAAAGTACACAGGTAGCGTTATACCTTGAAACAATCGTTTTTGAATGGTGATCCCATTAGGAATACGAATCAAGTTTTACAGCTGGTCACTCTCCAGAACTGTTCAGAGAGAGATTCATTAGTTCTTTTGTATGGTTTGCAGTCGGCTAAGCACTATTCTTGACACTTTTCTCTTCCTTTTATTTTCTGTGTGTGTGAAATCTCAATATAGATGCTTATGTAGTTCACTCTACAAAGCACAGCTGCCAGATTATTGCTTACTCTTACATTAAAGAAAGAAACACAATTGGGAGGCCTGGATACAGTGAATAACTGATGAGAGCTGAGATGGATACGCCTTTTCCCAGTTCCACGGTTCCAAAGGAAGCAGCAAAAAGGAGGTCATTTGCATATGCTGTGGGAGTGGGGCACGGTCTTAATACTTTGTGTATTTTAAACCAAATCTGCGTTTTGCTATTATTATCTACGTTCATCAAACTGTAAGTTCACAATTTCTTGTTAGTATTACTCTAGTCTCTATCCTATTTAATAAAAAAAATTAGAAAGTAGATATCATGGACATTATTTAATATCAAATATTGATATATAATTTTATTACTGAGCCAGCTCCTCCACTTACAAAATAGAACTGGGTTTCGTACTTATTTTGTAAGAGGAAAGAAATGAGAAGGAAGGGAGGGAGGAAAGGAAGGAAGGCAGAAGGAAAGAAGGGGGAGGAGTGTTGGGAGAGAGAGAGAAATTGGGTGAGAAAGGGAGAGAGGAAGGAAAGGAGGAAAGAAGAAAGAGAGAGGAAGGATTTTAACTTCTTTTAACATGCTAATTTAAATCTAAAGCTAGCCCTCTGCTGCAGCCTGCTGACAGACTGGAAAACTACAAAGGAGAAAACAGTACTGACGATAACAAATTTATTATAAATGCTTCATTTTAAATAGAGTAGTCTTCATAATTTTATTATGACAATCCAATGGAATATGTCTGAAATAAAGCATCTATGTTGTTTCTCAATTAGAAAATACATGGGCTCTTCACAATAGATTGTATAAATATTGTAATATGCTTCCTAATACAGGATGGAGATTGATATTCCAAATTAGAGAGTAATAACATGGTTCCTAGCCAATCTCCAGTTAGATAAAGAGTCACTTTAAAAAAGCTCATTTTTCAACCAAATATAACTATGATGGGGGCAGAGCACAATGAAAGTCACTGTAGAAGAGGAGACTGCACTCAACATCCTTTTGAAGATCTGTATTTGACCAGAAGCTCTGAGACTACATCCGAATATTTAAAATATGGAAAAGTTTTGTAAACAGGACAAAACATCTATTGTAAAATGGCCAGAAATTTGCTTTGTGGAACTCCAGGCGGAAGCAGATGTGAGGCTTTGGGCTAAACTTTTTCTCCCTTTGGCAAGGCTCACTGGTGAATTCTTTCGGTCAAAACTCGAAAACTCACTCTCTCACTGGACACTGAGCATGAGATGCTAAGTATATGTTTAATAATCTAAAAGGCTTTTTATTTGGGGGAGAAAATTTGTCAGGGATACACACACATTTATTATACAAGACTTTATGTTTTCTCTAGTAGGCCGAAGGATAAGACTTTACAGTTTCTGGAACAGAAGGAAATAAGTATTGAAGAAGAGAGGCTGATCTTGGTTGGAAAGGTCCCCAAAGAGGTGATGGTGCTCAGAACTCCAGTTAGGAAAAGCACGACAGGTGTCTGGTCTACAGGTGTTCGGTCTATAGGCGTCTGGTCTATAGCTGTGGGAGCAGTGACTTGACACCGACAGGTTTTCTTTTCTGTGTGATCTCTTATGATTTCTCTAATTTTCACTTTAGCTTTCATCAATACAACTAGTTGAAGTCTTAATTTCCAGAGTTAAAAAAAAATCCCTTAGAATAAACATTTAGAAGAAAACTTTTAATGTATAGATTGAACACAAATTCTGAATTTTTTCTTAAATTTCCTTAAAAAGTAAATTATGCGAGAACCTTAGAAATGACTGCAGGAGTCATGGATAAGGAGTTGGTACAGAATGACTTTATTTCAAGAAAAATAAATGAAGAGTGTAATCCTTGGTGTATGATTAAAGAAAGAACTCTTCGTGACAAAGAAGTTCTTGGTGCTTTAAAGAGCGAGAATTCAAATAAAATTGTTAAATCCTCTTGTTCAAAAGAACTATCATAAAATAATACAAGTAATAATAATATTTGATGGCTAAGTAATGTCTGTTCTTGAACTAGGTTCTTAAAAATCCTCGCGCGTGCACGTACACGCGCGTACACACACACACACACACACACACACACACATACAAATTTTCTGAGGTGCCCTTTTTACCGATTAAAAAAAACCCAAACATTGGAAGGACAACACTCTTGCCTTAATCTCAGTATCTATTCAGAATATTTCTTGTAGTACCGCACGGGTCGTACTGATTGGTTTTATCCAAAAGAACCTGGGGTCGTTCTGGATTTTCCATGAGACATTATCACCTCAGGCCCTTTTAAAAACTAGGGTGAGAAATCCATATATATATATTTTTATATGCTTATAAATATACATATACATATAATTTCTCCTAGCACTATTTGGAATAAGAACATAATATATAAATGATTATAAATATATAAATGATTTACGGTGTATCAATTGAAACATTATATCGCCCATAATTAAGCTTAAGAAAACTATATAACCAATAATCAAATAAATTACAATAAAATGATAAGCAATTCAAAACTATTTTTAGACAATTATTGATAATTAGTGAAATATTGTCATTATATAAACATGGAAAACAAGTAGAAAGGAATGGGCTGATACTTTTATAATTTTCTCCTCTTTCTCAAAATCTTGCTTTATGCTATAATGTTTGTGTAATAAATACATATACACAAAAGTATCAGTTCAGGTCCTCTGAGAAGGAGATGCCAAGACAAGATTCAACACACGAGATTTACTGGGAGAATCCTGTAAACGATGGAGGTGAAGGCCCAGGCAGGCAGGCAGGCAGGCAGGCTCTTCCGACAGTGATACAATCTGACACCTGTGAACAGAGAAGGAAAGGAAAGAATATTGGTCGGAAGAGTCTCAGGCTGCTGGGTCATTCTAAGCAAGTTTGGATCATGTTAATGCAGAGTTCTTGAGCTAAAGTTACCCATTAGAGGTGTCCCATGTTTGGCAGGAGCGAACCTGCACATTTATTGGCAGGGAACAGCCCCTCCGGAGAAGGGTGGCTTCAGTGTGAGAGTAGTGCTGGATCCACAAAGGCAATTCGGGCTTTTACTCACTGGGTTCCCCAGCAGAAGAGCTGGGCTGGGCAGTCCTGGCTGCCATAATGGCCATATAATCCGTGCCACTTTTTCTAGTGTCATTTTCCCCCTTTACATCTTAGATTCGTGTCCGCCATTCTTACGCTCTGTCCCAGTTCTTCTGGGTTTATGTTTCTTTCTCCCACTGTTTAGTTACTAGAGTAACAAGGTTGGGAATTGTATAATATATTGTGACAGCGATTTTCCATTCTCTCCTATTTCTGTCCTATGACCTGGTGTATCAATTGAAATGGTATATCATTTATTAAAAATGACAGTTTTCTAAGCCTATCTGTAAGAGGTTTGGGGAAAGAAACATTGAGTCAACTTGAAAAGAAAAAAAAGTAAAAATAAAAATCAAGAAATCAAGTAGAAATAACCTATGTTGAGGGCTTAACCTCACAATGTAGGGAGGAAAACATCAGTTTCCTATTACATTCTACCGCTGTTATTTCCAATTGACAAAAAGTCTTGTTTTTACTACTCTCAGGTAAGAGAGAACTTCTATGTTCCTTGGACCCTACAGTAATCTCCTGCCAGTAATACTGGATTCTGGACGTGACCTAGAAAGTACATTATATACACATTTCTCTTCTCTTCCCCAGATGGAGAGTCAATTACAATGGAGAATGGGATCTTGTAAAGTTTTTAATATAAGACTAATCTTAAATATCTTTCATGTACCTTAAAATACTAAGTAGGGAAAGCAAAGGTAATCATTTTCTCCTCCTTATATTTATTATTAACTTAAGAGAAATATTTCCTACTTAAAATAACCTTAATGGGTAGCCAGATTATGAGTCTTCTTTCTTAGTTGGATTGTAGCAAATGGAGATTGATAAGGGTTAGATTCTGTACAGTTTTAGACATTGGAAAATCCAGTCAAGGGAACTTAGCCATGTCTTGAGACCAGGTGAAGGGACATGGGCCAAACTAGTTATGTACCTGAATGGTCTGTGAACTTCCAAGTGCTTATAAGTGTATGCAAAAAGAAAAGCCACTCTCTGCCAATTGATTTGGTCCACCCCAAAGGGGAATATCTGCTAGCATGCACAAGAGACAGCAGTTACCTTTCCACATGATACACCAGTGGTGTTACATAATGTCTGACAGTGTCATTTGATAAAGGAAGTTGCCTGTGGCTCATTATGCTTCCTCCATAAGCAAAATATTTGTCATTAACTTTAAAGGTAGTTTTACAAGCTTCTTGATAAACATTTCTGCCTGTCCTTGCCATGGGAAATGCAATCTTGATAGTGCCATCTGTAGTTTTTGACTCTTTTTTTTAGCAAGAATAAGTTAATTAACTTTTTTTTTTGCTTGATCTAAACGAAAATGTTGATTGATTCGCCAATGAGGTCACTATGCAATTTTCTGGAAACAGTTCATAACAGAAGAATTTGTCCTATTGATTAAGCAAGTTCATGGTAGAGAGAACGATGGTGATCAGTAGAAATGAAAAGAATATACAAATTATCCGCATTTTAGCTTATTTTTTCTTTTCTTTTTCAGCTGCTTGTGCAAGGTCTTCACACTTGCAAGTTTACTTGTCATTGTCAAGTTCTCACGCACACATTTTATGTTTACTAAAGTCTTAGGCACTTTTTGTGTATCTAATGTGATTTTGCTTGTAGCCACTATTTTCATCACTGCTTTTACGTTTCACTTAAATAATTTTATATATTGATTCATCTTTGAGAATTGTGGTACAAGGAATTAAATGGCACCTACTAAAAATGTAAAATTACCAAATATAAACAACAGAATGAGGATGACCTGGAAAATGTATTAGTTAAATTAAACTTTTTTATGTTCTTTGGGGCTATAACGTTAAGTGAGACTTAGCCAATGCGGTCCTGGCTGCACGTGCTCTGTCTTTTTGTTAAGAATATAAGTAAATGTCTGTTAACATCACAGCTAATCTTATAGTTAATGTTATTAAATGTATAAGAAAAAAAAAGTTGTGTTTTCTTTATTAGAGAATAAAACTCTTACGTAGGTCTTGATAGAACAAATAGAATAACCATCAGCTAGAGATTCCTCTTTAAGTAGTACTGATGTTGAGCAAATGCTAATCTTGGACACATAATTTGCTGATTAAGGGGAGAAAAAGTGTCCAGAACAAGGTTTAAAACTTATTTCTCAGCAGATGCACCAGTTAGACTACGTTTGTTTGCCTGATTAAAATGAATTTAAAAATAGGAATAGAATAATAATTTTCACATAAAGATGAAGTCAGAAATAGGCTGTATCTGGGTCTATTCAAAAATTAGTGATGTCATAGCTCTGAGTTGCTTCTCTTGGCCTTCAGTTCATGTTGGCAAGATGGCTATGCCAGCTGATACCATTCCTTCCTCATGTGACAGATCCAAGGCTGGGAGGAAGGGACAAAGCTCTCTCCTTACAAATCTCTCTTTGTACCAAGGCAGAAAATCATTCGCAGAAGAATCTCAGCAGATGTCTGTCCCTTTACATCTCTCTGACAATAACTGGATCATTCGTCTACACCAACTTCAATTACTAGCAAAGTAGGATGACAGTACCCCAATTAGTTTAGGCCAATCATGATTCATCTCTTTGTCTGTGAACATTGCCCAGAATACCAGTACAACATGGCTGTTCTGGCACCAAAGAGGAATGGTGTTTAGCAACCATCTTTCAATGTGAGCAATGAACGGTGCCTCCTGCAGCAGAGAGCAAGTTTTCAAAAATAAAAATGCAAAAAATGAAACAAATGAAAGCAGAGTAGCATCGATGGAAGGAGAGTGTGGCAGAGTCTCAGTTTCTCCATGTACTTCTTCTCCCCTCTTGTGGCTCCTGGGGCACCTATGCTCAACCTGTAGATACAACTTGAAAACCACTGTCCCAGGAATTGAATGATTATGCAGGGAATTAGATGGAAACTACATCGTAAGCTGATGGGCTTCATCCCTAGAATGCACAGGTGGTTAACTTAGAAAGTGAATTAATATATCTTGCTATATGTATATATAAATAATAGAAGAATTTTAAAAATTCATTAGTAGAACATATATAACTAAATTCACCTTTAAGATGATTTTTATTCCTATATTTTGTATATAACAGCAAGTGACAAAAGGCAGATTCAAATTCAAACCTAAATTCTGTTAAATTCTGTTTAATTCAGGAACAATAGAAGAGTACCTAGAACTAAAAAATCTGGAAGTTGTTTCTGAAATTAAACAAAGGCACTTATACGAAGGAGGGAAAATGTATAATGTGTACATGGTATCATTAACTTACTAGAATATTCAGATCAATGCTCAAAGAATAAATTTGAGCTGAACCATACATGACCCGTATAGAAGAATCCCCTTCCTTACTCTTTGAACTCTCTCTTTTCATCATCTTGTTAGGAACTCATAGGCAGGCACTTTAAAAACATTATGAATTAATTGACTGAGCAGATATTTTTATAACAAGACTTACTCAACCTGCTGTTAATATGATGGCTTGCAGATAAGCAATGAAACTTGAGCTGACGTTATTTTGAGGCTCTTGCTGCTGTTAAGGGAGTTAGAATATAGCAAAAGAGGAGGAAGGAGATAACAAATTTGGGATATATCTTGAACCTAGTTTTTCATAGTTTGTCCCAAAAGCATACTCTAAGATGAAGATTCAAGTGTAAGTGTTTTTATCGAGAGGGTAGAGGACACACAAGTGATCGTGGGGAAATAAAACAGGGAAAGAAAGGCAGTCATTAACGGGTATCGTTAAGCCAACTACTACAATAGGCAACCAGAGCTCACCGTCGAGGGGAAATTCTGGGAAACAACTCGGAGTCATTTTATTGGTAGTCAGGGATCTGGAGAATATATCTACCAATTCCTGAACGTCATTACTTGAGGACTACTGGGAAAAGTGGCGCTCATTCCTCAGGACCTCCATCTGCTTCAAATGTGAGCAGAGCAGCCTTCTATGGTTCAGGGAAAGTCCTTGGGCTTAGAGAAGCAGATACTGGCTGCTGGGTTTGGCTGAAACATGCTGAAATGGCTGAATGTGAAGAGATCTGAGAAGAGTACAAGAGGCGGTAGAGATTAGTGATAGACGAGGCTGGGAAGTGAGGGACAGAGACAATTGAAGACTCACTCCATGTCTACCACGTGACCATTGGGTTGATTATGCTGAGAAAGGAAAGGATTGGTGAATGATCAAAAACGTGACAAGGAAATCTGGTGGAGTACAGTCAGGTGGGGCTAAACACACATGACACAGCCCTCAGGAAACTCACAGAAATCTTCATTGGCACTGTGAAAAGGGCTAAGATTTATTGAGGTCATGGGTGGCCTCCGTTGTCATGATGTAAATGCTATTAGAAATAACAACCTTATCTGTAGCCACTGAGAAATGATACAGAGAAATATGATTTACGTAATAACAAGATTGTTTGCAATTTATAATCTTCAGAATTCTGTAAACCATGAAGAGAAAGAAACACAGAAGCTAAATGTGAACATCTATAAAATCCACAGGGACATTCAATTTCCTTGCTAATGGGTAATCAAACTATATCACAGTGGCCCACAGATTTTCTTGGCTTCTCAGCTATCAAATATTAAATTTGGCTTACCTAATGGTCATGATATAAAATGAAATTAAGTCATTAAATTTAACAGTTTCAGTTGACATTCTGTGGGGTTCACCACTGGAGAAGAAGGTAATTTTGAGCGATGTGAGGCTGCTGCTTTACAACTTTTTAAATGAAGCAATAAAGCCCATGGGGTCGTCGGCCATATCTGAAATACAAAATAGCTCATTGGCAAGAGAAATGAAAACAATAGTTCTTCCCTCTAATAAAAAAAAAAAAAAAAAAAAAATCTTTGCCCAGGCTTCCCCAGTCATAAAACAATCCAATTGACATGAGAAGTAAATAAAATAAGAAAATAGAATTTTCTAGCAATATCTTCATCGGAGCCTTGGAACACTGGCTCCCGTTATTTTCTCCTGTCCCCCTTTTTCAATATGTCAGCTGACAGCTAAAATTGGCCTACAAATACAACCCTCCTCTCATTTGATTCCTCTCTGACCCAATTCAGGCTCCCGAGTGAGGGAGGCACAGAGCAAAGCCAGCATTCGGCATTTGTTTACTTCTTTGTGTCTCAGCACAAATGATGATACCACTAGAAAGAGTCCGGGGAATAATGTTTCTTTGTTATGGTGTGGGCTGCACACCTGCAGGGTCAGTGCATGCATTGTTTTGTGGTTTTCTCATATGCCAGACCAGATGAGAAAGCAATTCTTGTTATTGCTTTGCGATTCAACATCCCAGCCTCTTCTAATTCCACACAAAATGTAGGTAGAAATGTCTATGAGACGACGTGCATACTCCAGAATGTGAGGCAGTTATTTATTTTTTTTTTCCCCATTTTACTTTTTCTACCAGATGTTGATTAGGAAAAGTCTGGACTGAAATGTTAATCAAGTTGCCGTGGGACTCCACTAGTAATTGCTGGTTTCACAATTCCGTTACGAAAAGTTGCTTCTATGAGAAAATTATTCAGAGAATTTTAATGAATTTTCTACCATTTTACAGGTTTGTTTTTCCCTAGTTTCTCTCTTTGTGGTTGACCAAATAGAAAAATTTGAGCCGTAACACAATTATCTGGAAAACTACTATTAAAAAATTAGATTTAAAAATTATTAATTTACTTATCTAATAATGCATTACGTATCTTGGACAGTGCACTGGCATACATGAATACAAAATTTATTACCTAAAATACTGTAATTTATATTAAAGCACACTGGACATGCTAGAGGCATTAGCAGTAAATAAGAATCTAGGATTACTGTACTTCTGTAGATGATGACATAGTATTCTACAAGGCCGTTGTGATTGTGACACAGGGTAGAGTGCAGGGTTCCAGAGGAAATATGCAAGCAGAATCCTCCCAATCTCATCAGCACTCAAAAATTAAATTGGGCTTACCTACCAGACTTGTGACACGGTTCTACCCACTCTGACACTCTGAGCATTGCCTTTTTGGGTTTGCTTTCTGTGCTGTAAATGGCTTTCTTCTCAGGGGGCGCTGAGAAATAACAGTTGTCATATTTTTGGCAGTGTGGTGGAGGCACCAGGAAACACAGTCTTCTATAATCTAGCAGTGACTGCCAACATTTATACTGAGCATTTCATAAACAATGAAACATCTATTTCATTTGTACCACTGTTGGATAATCTCGGGCCTTAGGGACTTCTGGATCACAGATGTGACAGCAATCAGATTTCAACAGCTTTGAAATCAAAATGTTCCTTGATATGAGTGGAAATTCCAACCATGTATTTCTCTAGTTTCTCGTGACCATTTTAAGAGAGAAGTAGCAATTTTTTGAAAGCAGGTGCTTGATTTAAGGATATCCAGTACCTATGACACTCTACTTTACTGGGCATTACTCTGTCTTTATGACATTCTAAAGGGGAATTCCATGAGATGAAGCTTAGCCCAGCAGCAGAGAACAGGATGGGCTTCAGACAGTGCAAACTTTGATTTTGGGCTCTCACATTTAAGAGTTTTTTATTCTTGGGGGAAAAAAACACCTTAAGCTTTCGGAGCTTTTAAAACCTTTCAATTTTTTTAAATCTGTTTTTTAATGCAAAACAGGTTTAAGAAGATGGTTAAATAACAATATGAAAAAGCATCTAGTATACTGGAAGCATGAAGTCCACACACTGTAAAGAGTGACAAGAAACTAAATGGAACGTGGGCGTGTGAGTAGGCGCAGCCTGACAGCCACCATTTCTGCATTTGGAGGAAAAGACTGCCAAAGACTGCTGTGGCCACGAGAAAAAGGGGGAGGGCATGTCTGGAATGCAGGAGTGGCATCAGGTAGCTACACAGCTCGGTGGAATTAAGTTCCAAGAGAGGGGGAAGAGGGTATCTTTCTGAGTTCAAGATGCTAATTTCATGTAAAGATGATTTTGGGATTCCTGGGAATGGGCTGGAAAAACAGGAGTCTGTGGACATTGAAAATGGGGAACTAATGAGACAGGAAAAATGGGGGCTCTGAATGAACACCAGCCACAGCGTGAAGAAGTAGGCCATGGCCTAAGGAAGGAGATGGCTGAAATCAATGGTCTTTCTCCTGCAACAAAATGCAACTTCCGGGCTGTAGAAACGATGATGTCTAAGATGATGTCTAATATACAATGTTAATGATCTTCTCATTGTATAATGTCATGCCCTGCCACTGACTTATCCCTTCTGCTATTCAGTGAAGGTTTATTGACCACTAATTTCACACTGGTCTTACGTTACTGCAACCTTTAGGATTAAAGAGAAGAGGTTATGACCATGTTGGGACAGGGAGAGAGGTCCAGAGAACTAGATTATCGGGAAGATACAGTGATGAGATGGCCAGGTGTTGTCAAAGAGTCCCAGAGCAACTAGGATCAAAAGTTTAGTGTCACAGACCACAAACAGGATGTGAAGGTAACCTCAGAAATGTTCTAGCAGTTGTCGAAAGAACATTGAATTTCTTACATTTACTTCAGGAGAGACTCATCCTTTTGTGCATTAAAAAGAAAGATAATCTCCATTTTCAGGAGACCTTGAGAACATTTCGGCCATATAAAGTATTAGTAAATATAAATTTATAAAAATAGCCTGAGTTAGTTCAGAAGTAAGAAACTAAAAGGAAAAAAATCTGAGATTAAATCGCTTTAATAGTCCTCGTTTGGTGTTATTAAATAATTTTTCCAAGGATTCATGGTCCACCGAGGAGGCAATTACGTAGAAGGGGAAAGAAGAAGGAAACCAAATTACATTGAGCCCCTCCTGTGTGCCAGGCACTTTAGGTTCTGTATTCTTTTTTAAATCTTTCTTACGAGGGAACGTCGTTTGCATTTCAGAAATGAGTCAACTCATACTGCGTGAGGTTAACCACCTCATCTCAATGAGTCATTCAGTGGTGGCTGAGGAGGATGAAAAACTGGGTCCTTTGATTCTCACCTCCCTGCAGATTCTAGTTCTCTCCAGTTCATGAGCAGCTTCCCACGTCAGGAAAGTGAGGCTGGTGCCTCATCCTCCCAAGTGCACGTAAATCCTTTTAATCTATTATAAATACTCCCAGAGAAGAATGAGAGCCTAACTTCTCTGATGCAGCCTTAATTCTTCAGGAGCTGCTAATGTCACTGCTATATAAAATGTAATAAATTCTCTAGTTTAAACACAGTGCTTCATCATTACCAAATGCATTATGAAACATTTATTAACATCTGCGCGGCACACAATAATGGTAATATTTATAGAATACTTATTAAATGCCAGGCACCGTACCCGGTGCTGTACGTAGTTTACATCATTAAATGCTCACATAACCCATAAGGTCAGTATTATTATTTTCCCCATTTCACATTTGAAGACATGGAAATTTAGAGGGGTTAAGTAGTTTGGTGACAGTCAACACTAGTGAGAATCACAGTTAGATTCAGGCAGTCCCAGTGGAGATCTGACGCTTACTCAACATGCTGTAGAGCCTCCTTCTTAAAACTTTACTGGGTGCCAGGCTCAAAGCTTAGACTCATTCTTTCTTCTGTGAAGCAAAATCTACACAAATTTTTTTTAAAAATGATATTTTATAGGTAGTCACAAAACTACAGGGAGCAGAAGAGAATGTGAGAGACCTGAGCTATTACTGAGTTCTTCTCCATTTCATTCATTCCCCCAGCTCCCCAGCCACCATGCTTTTGCAAGAAGTCTAGAGATTAAATAACTTATCCAAGGTTGCCTAACCAGAGCCACGTCTCTTGACTCTCAGGCTGAAGGACCCTCCACTATATACCTCAAGCACTGATAACAATTAGGCTTTATCCCTGCAAAAATCCAAATTATGTTTCTAGAATTGTCTTCTTTTGAAAGTAACATATTTTTAAAGTTCTAGTAACCTTCTTTTTAGAAAGGTTTGTCAATGAAATACTTAATTGATGGGGTCATGACTTTCCCACATACCTGAATATGATAATAATTTTAATTTTAGGTCTTGACTTGCTATGAAAAAGAATAGACTGATTTATTTCTTTTTTTTCTCCCCCAAAAGTATGATTTTATGATTCCAGATGCTTTTATCAACCCTGTCAAGGCTCTAAATGGTATTATTGTGTGAAGAAAGAGAAAATGTATTACAGAACTACTGGGATGACGCTTGGATATAAGATTTAATTTTTTTAAAAAAAGATTTGATTAAAAATCTTCTCCCCATAACATTTAACAAGTTGGCACTGAATCTTTGCAGCATTTAAAACTGGAGTCCCGCAGTGCAGTGTCTAGGGTGTGTGGGTCATGGAGTCTAACTCTTTTCATTAAGGGTTCATCAGACAGGTGTTCAAGTTAAACCCATTTTCAGGGCTTCTGGGTCATGCAATATGACATGGCCAGTAGAATGACTATGAATATGGATGATAACTATTGGATATGATGATAACTAACCTTCCAAACTTAACCCTTGTAATTTTTTTTTGCATCTCCTGCATTTCTTAGCATGTTACAATCCAATCCACACAGTAGGCTAAGTATTCAGTATTTAGTGAAGATATTTTGTGCTTCTTTGGAGAGAAAGCAAGGTGGGTAAGGTACCAAGCACCTACTAATGTCAACATAGTGGAGACAATTAGTTGTCCTCTAAAACCCACTCACTTCTTCATCCAAAGTAATAAAGTTTAAGGTCATACTTGCCTGTCAATTTCCCGAGAACATTTCTCAACAGTCCTTAAGGCTAGAGGTGGATAGAAGATTTAATTAAAGCCAACAAGGGGTTGCATACAAATGAAGTTTGCAATTTTGGGGTGATTTTCAACTTAAAATACTAGCCTACAGCTTCTGGTCTTCTTAGGTGGTCTCCCATCCAAGTACTAACCGGGCCCCACTCTGCTTAGCTTCTGAGATCATATGAGATTAGGCTTATTCAGGGTAGCATGGCCTTAGACTATTAATTGCATTTTAAACAATTAGAATCTTTCATGATCAGAATGTTTAAATAGGTTATTCCACAGATTTTTTTTTAAATATTTAAAATTTTAATGTATTTTTGAAATGTTTTCCTCTCAGCTGATAGTCACTAATTGGAATAATTTGTACACAATCTCATTTATCAAAGTCACTGTTAAAACATTTAATTAAATGTGAATTTGAATCTAGCTTGTTTGGGGTCATTATTAGCTCAATTATTTTAAAAATCTAGTTATTCACAGATTCTGGACTCATAATAACAATGGCATATCTTTAAAAACCAATCATTCTTGATCCTCGTCTGCATTAACAATATTTTTCTCTTGCTTGAAATGTTCAAATATTGTTAAAGGTTAATTAGGTGACAAAGCCAGATATGATTCAAGAAATTTATTTGGTAACACACTAGTGAAAATTCATTACAATAGCTTGTAAAAAGCCAATAAAGTTTAAAATGCAAATGTAAACAACCCAGTAAATTGGAAAGAACACAGAACCAAGGGTCAGAAAATCTGAGTTCTTGTCCTGACTGTCATAAATTACTTGAGTGCTTTTGGAAAAAAAATTCTAACTCCTATGGGTTGCATTTTTAATATCTATCTAATAATGAAGTAAACTATGGGATGTATAAGTAAATTAGTATATTCACTATCTTTTTAAAAATATACAGTTTTTTAGAAAGAAATATTATGTATAATATTGTTTTACAAATGGGAAAAATGTGTATAACTTAATATGTATACACATAAATAATTTATCAATATGTTTATTTGTCTAATTTTAATCATGTGGAAAGATTGGTAGAAAGATTATTACCAAATATTTACCATAGTTGTTTTCAGGCAATGGATATTTTTGTTTTATTTTCTTCTTGTTTGTTTACTTTTTCTTTCTTTTTTGGGGGGGGTGGGGAGGAAGGAGGAATGTTTCTATATTAGATATTTACGCTTAGCTATTTTACACTATGTGGGTTTTTTTTACTAAAACAAAAGTTTTTATTAAGAAAAGTAAAGGTTTATCAACTGTACAAAAATAATTTACTACTTTTAAAAAACAATTCTTGACAGAAAAAATTTAACTATAGACAATGAACACACAATGCAATATATGTATGACATGCTGTTGAACTGTACACTTGAAACTTATTGGACTTTGTGATCAATATCACCCCCAATAATTTTTAATAAAAAAGAGTTTAAAATACAAATAATGACAAGGGATTATAACAAAAAAAGGAAAGTTTCTTGCTTCTTCTCCTCCTATTGGCTCCCCTTCTTATAATTTACTACCTCTACCTTTTTAGGGCTGACCACTTTTAAATCCTTTAACATTCTTCTAGTATTCACCTGTATTTCTATCTGTTGATTCACCTATTTTTAAGCATTATTCATAGTCATTCATTCAATAGAGGAGTATTTTAGCTGGCTCATCTCCATTCTCACCACTTTATCCTCTCCAAAATAGGTACCAATTTTTCAAATAAAATCTTATTTGAAATCTTTTTTCCATGAAAGACAATGAAAGACAAAAACAACAATTCTAAAAATCTTAAAAAAAAAATCTAAAGCAGGATAAATACAAAAATATACATACCTAGGCCCATCGCAGTTACCTAAGTAAGAAATAATACCTATTTGACATAGAATATTTCCTTTAAGAGAGGGAAAGGAAACATTTACTAACATTTTAATAATCCATAATTTTCTTGATTTCAAATCCAGATTAAGTGATCATAAGAATGGATATACGGTTACAGTTGTTTAAGATACATAATTTCCAGTGATCTGCTACTCAGCATAGTGCCTATAGTTAATAACAAGGTATCACATACTTAATTTTGTGAAAAAGGTACATCTCATGTTAAATGTTTTACCATTTGAAAAAAAAGGAGTAACACAAGGAAACTTTTGGAGGTGAAAGATATGTTTATTACCTGGAATGTAGTAATGATTACATAAATGTATACGTTTGCGTAGACTCACCAAATTATATGCATTAATTACATATAGGTTTTTTGTATACCAATTTTATCTCAGTAAGCCTGGGGGAAATGACAGCACATGAAAAGAGAACCTCAGACCGGTATTAATTGAGTTGAGACATTTAAGTCCTTAGAGTGTTGTGCAGTGTGTAATAGGTTCTTAATATTATCATTTTTCTTGGATCTAGAAATTGTCTCTTTTGTTTTTATTTAATTTCTTTAAATATCCAACCTAGTCTTTGCATACATTTTATTCATTTTTTAAAACTATTCCTTTAGTCTTACTTTCTATAACATACAGTGACCACAATTAAAAAAATAAAATAAAATAAAAACTTTTCTGTGCTCTGGGGACAAATAGACTTATTTATTCTTAGTTCTCCCTCATTATTTGGTTTGATTTTTGGTTGGTATTTGGTTTGATTTTTAGTAGGCTTCTATTTTATGTCTTTCTTCACACAGGTGGACATTTTTACAAATATCTCTTATGTTAATTACAAAATGAAATGTGTACTTATATTTCTTAATATCATTTTAGTTTTGGGTTATTTCCAAGAAAACAAGAGGGGGTGGACAACTTCACTGACTCTAAAAATGGTTTTGTTCAACCGCTGCATTAACAGAAAAAGAGAGGGCATTAAAAATCTTTCACAATTCTACCATTTCTACCATGAATGCATAAGATGTTGATACATAGCAATAATGGTATAGGTCTAGTTTTACTAAAGGTTTTTCTTTTTTTTGTAATTTGTACATTAATGTAGCACTGATTTTGAAATGCCACTCACAAATCAACAGAGCCCTCATTTGTACTTCTCAGACATTAATATCCTCCAACCCACATCATGATGAGATGAAGTTATTGACATGGCTCTAAGCTCTTTATTATAACTATTTTTATAATGCAAAAAAAATGAATATATTCTTTAAGCCCCACTTGATCATTATTCTCAATCCCAGTACCTTTTTATTGTCTTCAGACATCATGCTGCTATGATTTTATGTATTTAGTGTGTATCCTTTAAAGTCTCTCTCATGATAGATAGAGAATAGATAGATTAGATAGATAGATAGATAGATAGATAGATAGATAGATAATAGAAAGATGATATATCTATAAATGATATCTATGTGAAACATAGTATTGCATTGAGGATTATAATAATTCCTCCTTCCTGTAAATGTTTCCGCAAACTGATTTTCTCACTCAGCAATATGTATTTTTAATGTATCCATTTGTCTGCATATTTGTCCTCCGTAAACCATAGCATGTGACTGAATGGATGTGTAAAAAATTCAGGCAGCCTCTATATTTGATCGTCACCGTTTTATTTTGCCAACAAACTGATGTATTAAAAAATCTTAGCCCATGTCCATTGAGAGAATATTTCCAATAGCAGAGGGCTGGAAAATACGAAAGGGTAAACCAAACCAAAAGAAACAAAAAGTCACTTTAAAAGAGAGAGGAAAGAAAAGGAGAGGATGAGGATGGAAATTTGACCTCTATAAAACCTCCTGCTTCATAGTTTGACTTGGTAACAATAAAAAAGATGTTTTATAAATTTTTTAAAATTAAAAATGTAAAACAAACAAATGAATCTCACCGAGTATCAAATTGGGGCATGACCGCACAGAGAAGAATTTTTTAAGTGACTCTGAAACACATATTTTGACTACTCATTCCTTGCAGGACATATCCTGGGGTAGAAAGAACTGCAAAAAAGATCTTTTAACATAGGTTTTTGGAATGGACTTTGGTATTATTTTTTTTTGGAATTATTGCACATATTTTGCGGAATTAGAAATTTAAGAAGTTGTTTTAGACTGGGTTTCTAGAAAGCTTAAGGCAAAAAAAATGGGGGTTAACATTTGATCTGGGAGTGCAATCCTAAGAAAACAAGAATGAGGAGATGAGGGAGTGAATTTAGAGAGGAAGAAGAGTCGATATGTGAGACTGTATTCCAAAGCTGGCCAAAGCTTCAGGACATGCTACTTTTTTGATCTTGTAGAGCATCTTTAAGACACCATTACAAAACAAAAATAAACAAAGCAAAAATAAACAAGTAGGATTATAGCAAACTAAAAGGCTTCTGCACAGCAAAAGAAACAATCATCAAAATAAAAAGGCAACCTATGAAATGGGAGAAAATATTTGCAAATCATTTATTTGATATGGGGTTAATATACAAACTATATAAGAAACTCATACAACTCAATAACAAAAAGTCAATCTGTTTAAAAATGAGCAAAGTGCTTGGGAAGACATTGTTCCAAAGACATAAACATGGCCGAGAAGTACATGAAAATGTGCTCAACATCACTAATCATCAGGGAAATGAAAATCAAAACCAATGAAATATCTCCTCACATCTGTTAGAATGGCTACATCAAAAAGTCAAAAGATAACTAGTGTTCATGAGAACAGGGAGCAAAGGGAATTTAAACTGGTACAGCCACCATGAAAAACAGTATGGAGTTTCCTCAAGAAATTAAAAATAGAACTTCCATATGGTCCAGCAATACCACTTATGTATAGACCCAAGAGAGATGAAATTACTATCTCAAAGATATCTGCACTTCCATGTTCATTGAAGCATTATTCTCAATAGCCAAGATATGGAAATAACCTAAGTGTTCATGAATGGATGACTGGATAAAAGTAAACTATCCAGAACAGTGTCCCTTCCACTTTGTCATGTTGGCCCTTTTCTTGGCATAAGGATGATGGCCCCGACTACAGTATCTAATTAGGTAGCTCTTCTTTCTTCCCAATGTTCCCCCACATCCTTCAGAGTATCTCTTAAGGATAACAGCCCCCATACATATCCCGCATAACATTTATATGCATACATACTCATATAAATAATTGTACATTTATTTAATGCCATTTCCTCCAGAAATATAAGCTCCATAACTTAACATACCTTATATCTGTCACTATTATACATGCAGTTTTCTGATGCAATATTTGGAATAAGATAGGTGCTCAAATAATAAGAGTTGTCTGACTGAATGAATATAAGAAAATCTCTTTCTAAACATGTTTTACTGTTGTTAAGCACTTTTTCTGCAAATAGAGATTAATACAGATTCTACATGTAGGTCTATCTAAAATGAATCAATAGCCTCTTTCTTGTTAATGTCATAATGGAGAATCAAACAAAACTTTCTAAGATCTGCATACCATAGTTTCAGGCCAATTGTTAATACTAATTATGAACCAAGTATAAATTTATTTGTAAATTATAATAAAAATGAAAACAACAAAGTTGCCAATGGCTTGGATTCAAATCCTGGCTACAGTATGGTGAATTAATTAACCTTATTAAGTCTCATTTTTCTGAACTATAAGATGGAAACAGTAATATCTGTGCATAACTCTCAGAGTTATGATGAGAATCAAATGATAAAAGTATGTAAGATACCTAGTCAACATATAAGATTAGTGACTATGAACGTGGGCCAAGTCTTGCTAGTTCACTGCACCTCGACTGAATGAAGAACTGAACAAATTAAATCATAGAGTAGGTTATAGGTATTTTAGAGAACACAGTTTTAACTTACTTTCTGGCCATCAACCTCCAGTTTACAGCAATCTTAGGAATCTACAGTTTTCACTGGTAACAGACAGCTGTAGTTTCGGGATTCAGCAAAGCAAACTATGCCATTGAAAGAGGGACACTTTATAGGAAGCTAAGGTTTTTAAAGCATCTATAATCTCAATGTTGTTTTTCTCCCAAACCTGAAAAGGAAAGCACAGTTAACATGTCTTTAGCAAAGTTGATCAGCATTTAAAAGTTGTTAATAATCTCTGAGAAATTTTTTTTCAGAGAAAGAGGATTATCGGGGAAGTGTCCTGATACAATACTGCCTGCTTCCTGATTAGAAGGCCTTTATGAATGAGAAAACATTTAAAAATGGAATTTCAATTTTAATTAAACGGAAAGTACCATTTCCAGGTGGCAGATTGAAAAATATGTGTATGGGTTTATTCTTATCAGAGACACCTCTAAAATAAGAGTAACATTCCAGTTCTAAAATGCAAGAGGTAAGAAACCAATCGTCAATGCCTCCTCTTCAGCAGAGACAGAGACAAAGAGATTAAAGAGAGACAGAGAATGAAAATCAGGAATACACGTTGCATTGAAAGTGACACTGGATCTGTAACTCCAAACCACAATATATGGGGAATCACTGACAAATTCAGTAAAGGAAAAACTAGGATGTGGGAAGATGTCAAAAAAGACAAGACAACTGTGCGGCAGATCTCAGACAAAGGTGACAGCCAAATTGCCTAAAGTGTTACCTACGATCATTGAGTGGCAAATACTACAGGCTGGCTCACTTAGCAACCACGCCAACCCACTTTGCCTTCCTGTAATGTAGAAGACAGAAAGCAAAGTACTCAATCTCTCACCTCTCAGAAAAATATAAAATGATGAAAAGAAGGGGACAGGAACATCGATCAACAAAGGCTTATCGAAGCTTAGAAATCTGAAATTATGTTGAAGTGGTTAATGGTTTCAAAAAGAGAGGAGACTAAATGCTGAATGAGCCCGCTAAATGCGGGATGGGGCTGCTGCTCTGCACCGGACAAAGAGATAAAACAACAGAAATTAGAAAGAGCAAACATAGGGCCTGACCACCTTGCAGATCATTCACTGATGTCTGTCTCCTGAACGGCTTTGCCTGATGACCCACCTTCACTTCCCACACAGGCAGGAAACAAAGGCTGTCATTGTAGATTTGGGTCCCAGAGCAGAGTCCTCAGGTTAATGTCCAACAACCCTCTCACTCACACTGAGCAAATTCTGGTTGTCGGGAAGCCCTACCTATATTTGCAGAGTTCAAAATCAGCCTACGGCACACAGATCTAGCTACATAAAAGCAAAGGTGACCCAGACTGGCCACAGACATTCAACCAGGTCGTCGTTCCTAAATACAGGACAAACGATGATCAGCAACAGGCATAAGAAGAAAACCAGAGGCATGAAAGAAAAAGCCCAAGATAAATAAGGGAAATGGGTGAATCAAGGAATAGAATAAATTAATTAGAAAATTATAAAAACAAACTCTAGTTACCAGATAGTGAATTAAATATACACATCATATATGTGTTTTACTATGGTTAATTTACCTAAGAACATGAACTTAAGAACATGAACTCTGTAACAATACTTTCTGTGTTTTTAATCTAAGCTCCCCCGCTTACTAGGTATTCACAAAACAATATAGTGATTTAAAATACTAATCTCATATAATCGTTGCAAAGATTAGTATGTTCCCCTATGTATGCATCTCAAGCTCTGTTTGAGTCTGGTTTATTACCATAACATTTATGGCACCTTCTAGGACAGAAACAAAATGGCAAAGAGCGTGGGGGGAAATGAGAGAAGAGATAAACAACACAAAGGATTGGAGATAAGGTCCGCCGTCTAGTTAATGAGATGAATTCTGTCAGCTGGCAGAATTTAGGAGACAGAAGTGAGAGCAAAGTTGGAAGGAAGGTTGGGTTTCTGATGTTTTCAGCTTCCCTGTAACAGTATCAGGTGTCAGTAGAACAAGACATCCAGGGTTTTTTGTTTGTTTGTTTGTTTATATTTAACAGGTAACTAATAGAAAGCCTGCAAATAATACAACTATCAGAACTTGAGAGAAAGGTAGAGTGATGGGTGGTGAAGACTCTTCTTTCATTTGAAGAAGAATTGATAACGTACACACAACGAAGGTACAATAGGTAACCTCCCCCCAAAACTAAAATAGGAATGGCTAAGATGAGTTGCCACTGGTTAATGGAGTCAGGCAGGGAAGAATGAGGTGGGAAACTGGCTTTTTGTTACTAGCTCCTCTGTATTCCTTAATTGTTTTTTCTTGGGTGTCTAATATTTGATATAAAGTGTTATAAAAGAGAAAAGGACCTGTGACTATAAACTTTTGATGGCAAAGTGTTGGTCTTTTTTCTTTTTCACCGTAATAGTTTTCTTTCTAATCTTGAGAATGCATCTTTAAGTGGATGATTTCCACTTTTTCTCCTAATGCTAGCGTTAAAATAGTGAACAATTCTGTGGGTGAAGAATAAGTCATTCAGAGGTTGAGACACTGAAATGAAATGATTAAATCACTAGGGAAGCATTGGGGTTCTAATTTAGGTGCTATATCTAAAGGAATGTCCAAATTTTAAAATCATATGAATTTTTAAAAATTTTTTAGAGATTGTGCTGAATTAATTACAAAGTTTTGCTCTTGATTGGTTAAGTGATTTTATGTTATTTTTATCTTCTTTTTCATCTGCATATTATGTGTAAATGAGGAGGCATTAATATTGGAGTAGATACAAATAAAAACATTTAAAATTACAAAATAACATGTTAACCTTAAAATAACACGTAGATGCCCCTTCTATTTACCACAAAACTTCCTGAAAACCTTGATCTCTCAATTCTCGCCTTTATTTCTCTCCAGATACCCATCTCCTTAACATTCTCTAATCCTCAAGATTTCCGGTAAGCTATTCTTTTTTTAGTTCCTTCTCTGTTTTTCGGCCAGGAAGGGACACAACTGGCCAGCCCCTGCTTCCTCATCCATCTCCTCTTCGGCATCCAGCCCGATTCAACTCTTTGGACAGAATGACTCACAGGACACAGTCACAGTGATTCACCCCTTTCCTCAAGTTTTGGATCACTGCTGGACCACGCCACAACCAACAAACAGTTCCAGATCTTTCCAGATTTTAAGTTCCTCAAATATTCAAATTTGCTTTTTTCCAGTATGGTAACTAGCATAATACTGAGTAAATAATAGTTTCATAAGATATGATTTTTTGTTTTCAACTCTAAGGTTAAGTTCTGCAGAATCCTCACGCAATCCACCAAGCAAATGCGATAACTTCTATTTTTGTGTAACTATTTTTTTTTCCTTTAGATTTATTTTATTTTACTTTACTTTGTGTAACTTTTCTCGGTAACCTAAATATTTTCAAAACGTGATATTTTGTGGTATATATAATGTACGTTGATTATTTTTCAAAACATCAAACAACCCAATATGCAAATGCAAGTCCAAAACACCAAAATAGAAAAATCATTTTATAGTATTCCAAACTCTTTTATTTGTAATATATACCCTTATCAGGTTTGCAAAAGCATTTGAGTTGACTCACAATAAAATACTTATATTTAACAATGGTATTTAAAATGAAGTAGGTTTTGTAAAGTCTTACATTTCAGACCTATCTAATTTGTATTCTTTTGACAAAGGTAAGCTTTGGCTTTTTATTTTTATCTTGGAAATAATATGATTAAATGATCTTTTTAGGAAAACTAGTCTTTTGGGGTTAAAATATCTGTCTGTGTATTTCTAACTAGTATATCAAGGACTTTCAACCTGGAGTCTAAACATGAAAAGAATTTCCAGTAACTGGTCCCTAATTGTGCCATATTCACCCCACCTTTTTCACTGTGTACTTTAATACGAAGGCCACAATACTAGGCAATAGAGCCTATCTCAGGTACGAGTCTCTTACACGATTCTGGCAGCGAAAGGAACCACAACCAGGATGTGGCTCACCCAGGAAGCACAGAGCGACAAGCTGACATACCTGAGAGTTCCTGACAGCATGAGCGACATCACCAAATTTTCCAAGGTCATTAACAGAAACAAGGTGAAAATAGGACTGCAGAGGGGCGTCATTATCACTCATAATTACACATTTTAGATGCTTGAATCACCCATGCATTACAGCATGGAAATTATGAGGCTGAATTAAGGATTTCTCTTGAGGGGAATGAAGATAATGAAGTCTTTGTTGAATATAAACTAAAACCAATTAGCTCTTCAACTCTGCGGCACAGATTATAAATTCTACCGATGTCATTTGAACTAGTAAAACTAAAAAGAAAAAAAAGCACTGTAAACTTATTTATTAACATTAAAACAAGTCAGTCATAGGACAAACGGGCTATCTTAACATTTAATAGCACATTGAATAATAAATCTCTTATTTACATTTGTGTTCTGTTGATACAGGAAACAAACCACTAATAATCAGATCCACTCCAAAGCTTCATAATGATTCCCCTTCCACAATATGAGCTCTTCACAAAAGGGAAGTAGGGGTCTCTAAATTTTTATAATTTAGAGATAATTGTTGAGTCCCTGCCCAACTTAGGAGATGCTTCCTGCTTTGGTGGAACTGTTTTCCCCAACTTGTCTTAGTTGGCAAGGCTTTTGTGGGGATACAAGGGCAAAGCTGGTGGCCTTGGGCCAGTGGTTGGCTCTGGGATAGAAATGTGATCTAGTAAAGCCAGAAAAGGAGTGAATACATGGGTTTCCATGGAAATTATCCAAAAAGACTGCTTAACTGGACCTCTGGATGGAGCGGAATCAAGGCAGCTGTAGCCTCTCTGTGACCCCAAGTTCAGAATCTTATTGGCAATGGAGACAATATGGAAAAAGCAGAGCTGATGATGGAGAGAAACATGTTCTGAAGCCAAACATACTCCTAGATTTCTCAGTTACATGAATCGATGCATTTTCCTTTCTGTTTGATTCAGTTTGGATTGGTTTTGCTGTCACTTGTATGAGAAAATATTTTAATTGAAACGGGATTCGATACAACTGAAGATGCCTGGCTAACATTACCTCCATTTTTATTATTTACAAGGTACCTATTATATGCTGGCATGGTCTTTGATCATGGGATCTCACAGCCCAGTTAGAGAAAGGCACATGCCATTGGAATAAACAGCAACACAAGCCAATGTGGGGCAAATGCTAAATGAAACGTGGCAGCAATGTGGTGAGAGCCAGCGGTACAGCAAAGTACAACATGGTGCCTGTGATGCACCAGCACCTTTCACCAGCACAGCTGCTAAGGTTAGCAAGCCTGACTGTAATGTTTATGTCTATAATCCTTGGGATTTTGTGCTTGCTCTATTTGGGGTATAAATAGATCAACAATGAACTCCCTAATAATAATATCACCTAAAAATCTAATAATATCACCAGTCTAAATCCTCTCAACTCTTCTAAAACTTTTAAAAATAACCTAAAGCAAAGAAAAAGCAAAGGAAAAAATGACATCCAGTAAAGACTGGTGTTCCACTCCCTCGAATGCCATTGAAATTTTAAGTGGGAAGATGATTTCTTACAACTTTTTATTGTGACATAGTCATAGATTCGAAGGAAGTTGCACACACAAAAGATGGTATAGACAGATACCATGTCCCTCAGCCTCCAATAACGACAATATCCTGTACAACTAAAGTACAGTGTCAAAACCAGGAAATTGACATCAGAGCAATCTATAAAGTGTAGTCAGATTTGATTAGCATTGCGTGCATGTACTCTGTGTGTGTGTGTGTGTGTGTGTATGCGTGTGGCTCTCTGCAAGTTCATCATCTGTGTAGACAGTAGACACAGAACCATTCCATCACAAGTTTCCCTCGTGCCAATCCTCCTCCCACCTTCAATCCGTGGCAACCACCGATCTGGTTTCCATCGCCACAGTTTTTTTTTTTTCCTCACTTGGGCAATTGGAAAGTAATATTTTTAAATGGTTTTTAAAACAAAATAAAACAGCAACGGACCAAGAGATATAGAGAACAAGGGGCGGACAGTGGGAGGATATGTGAAATGAAAAAAATGTAAAAATAAAAATAAGATATGTTATTGACAAACTTAATCAGATATGAATACCACAAATGTGTCCATCATCAAAAAAAACTTGATTGAAGTAAAATAAAATGTTAATCATCCAATCATTTAACACTTAATGGGCTCATTGATAGTATGCTTGTATGCAGCTCTCAAGAATACCATACAGTGTCAGATATGAATTATGGTTTCTCTTAACACTGCAATGAAAATGCACTACAGTGTAAATAAAGAAGGGCATATTATTTTAAAGATACGTAACACTTAGGTAACTAAAATTTCATAAAATAAGGCAACTGCAATTTTATCCATTTAAGAATTCTGTACAGCACGTAACCATCTGAGACTGATTTTTTTTTTTTATTCAGCGTAACTTCCAGAGACTCATCCACGCTTTTACATGGGCTACTGGATCAATTATCCCTCCTGAGCAGTATTCCAAGCTATGGATACACCTCAGTCTACTCAATCATTTACTCACTGAAGGACATTCGGGTTGCCTTCAGTTAGGGACCATTATGAATAAAGCTGCTCTAAACCTTCATATGTATTTTGTGCTTATTCTTTGTGTATATTCTTGTGAGAAAATAAATTTTTATTTTTCTGATATCAAGAAAGAGTGCAACTGAAGAATAACTTTTAAAAGTAAAACGATCCATCGCCTTCCACATCTCAAAGACTTCACTGCTCCCTGCCTCTGACATTCTCAGGCTTCAAAAGGCAATGCTATCACTGGTCTCTTTAAATTCTTCGGATCCAACAACCAAACCTTGGCTGAGTGAGTGGGGCAGCCTGTTTTTCTGATTTTGAACTCAGCGTATTAAACATTTTATGAACTCACTGTCTGGAAACTAATCCGAAGCTGGGAGTGGAGTCATCAGATCTTTCTCACACAGAAGAGTTTCATGTGTCAGCCAGGCTCACTGTAGTGGTGGGAAATAGATTCATGTTTGACTAGCTAGTAAATAGTTCATAACACTTCAGGCAGGGAAGGTATTTTTGAGGTGTCTTATCCAAACCACCATCTAAGATTTGAATTCCCAACATAATATAAGCCAGGTACCTAGGAACCTCAGTCCTCCTTTGTCCTGTGTTACGACATATCTGGAAAAGCATGTTTATGAGGAGAGGGGCAAGTCGCTGAGCTGTGATTCAACTATTGAACCACCATTTCCTGTCTATGTTGTATCAATCCTTTTTATTGTCCCAGTGAGGTACAAAAAGTCTCACTTGCATCCCAGGAGAAACACATCCAATAGTTCAAAAGAGGAATAAAACTGTATTTCTTGAAGTGCATACACATAGAGAGTCCACTGACTTTATTAGCAAAGCAAAGATCATCTCTGTCAATCCTTGTGTCTGCACATAAACACGTACACAGCAGGGCCCTGGGTGAAAGCCAACGCCGTGGTCTTTGCAAATTCAGGTACAGCTGCCCAAAGTCCCAAATCATGCAGAATGCTAGATGGGACAGGAGAAAACATGGATTCGGTCATTTCCTTCACGAAGGAGGAGTGAACACTTAGAAATTCAAGCCCGGTGATAAATGCAGGTGATTCACACCGGTGAACAGGGCAGATGAGAACAGCCCTGTTGCAGATTAGACAGGGTTCCATGCAGTGTGTTCAGATACACAGGAGCAGATAGATATGCACGGTGCTTCGGGAGTGTGGAGAAGGGCAGGATCTCAAGCTCCGTGGCTGAAGTCTTCCTGGAGGCTGTGAAATGGGAGATGAGCAGGAAAGAGCCAGGTCGGGGAGAAAATGGGGCGGGGAAGAAACACATTCCAGGCAGAGGGCGTAGAAGGTAGGACATCTCAAGGAAGTGACTTTTCTGGCCATTGCAAGCACATAGTCTCCGGCAGCTCTGTGCAGAGTGTGAGAAGACTGGGAAGAAGGTGGGAGGAAAGCTGAAAGCAGAGGGAAAGCATGGCCGGCCTGGGAGAGGCAGGAGAAGGAGCGCCTTTGTTAATCTCAGTAGCGCTGTCACCAGAGGAACGGGAGGGCTGGGGGGCGGGGGAGGGGCGGGCTGTTGCTGTTTTATTGTCTTTGTTTTTGTTTTGTTTTGACTATTGACTATTTCCCTTAAATATGCCTTGACTGGTTTTTTCTTTTTTTAATGAAATATATTTATTGAAAAAAAACAAAATCCAAACAAGAAACTCTGCATGCACTTCCACAGCCCCTGTTCATGGCCTTCCCGCCTCCACATCGCATTTTCCCATCTTCCCTCAGACCCCACTCCGCCTCCCTCCGCCCAGGCCCTTCACCCTTCACGATGAAGATTTCCTTTCTGTGCACTCCCAAAGCATTTTACACATTGTTATGCATTAACATAAATCTAATATTAATAACAGTAATCATCATTATTATGATACTGAAACGAATATTATTCAATTAATTATCAATGGTGATTATTGCAATAATATAATAATTAAATTATTTAATTAACAATATTAATATTACACACAATATCAGACAGTAGTATAATGACTTTTTGGTGTTTTTGCTTTCACTGGTAAGCTCAGATCTTAAAGAAAGACTATGTATGTATCAATTCCAGATCTCTGTTCAATTATTCATTGATTTCTTCATTTAATAAATGTGTTTCAAGAGCCTACTGTGTGCCCAGTGATGGGCTCAGCTCAGGGGATGTATCAGTGAACACGCAGTCAACACTCCCTGTCATCTTGGAGTCTACATTATGAGAAGCACACAGCTGGTACCTGGAGATCTGGAAAGGTGTCTTGATTTTCAGAAAAGGAATCAAGAGGGACTTCTAGTTGTCCACCACTGCCGCGAGGGGCTTCTTTGATGAAGTTCGAGTCTACACACCATCCCGTTCAGTCTAGACAAAGGCACAGAGGTGTTCTAAGAGCCGACAGGCTCCCTCATAAGGGAATGGCTCCCCAGCCCCTCTGCTCTTCCCTGGGGAGGAATGGGGCCTCCACCTCCAAGGTGCATATGGAGTACGCTAAGCTGGACAGTGGGAGATAACAACGCACTTTTCTCTTCAGCTGTGAATTGCCCTCGCCCCCCAGGAACGAGCCTATACCCCTCAACATAGGTCCTGAAAACTGCAGGCCAATCAAAGTTCTGTGGACACTCTTGAGCAGCCATTTTGCTAGTGAGCAGCTCTTCTTCATGGGAAGCCTGGAACGAAAGGAGTTACGGTGTCCGTTAACCTGGGGGTCTTCACATTCGTTTCTATTCTAGTCCTCAGTTCGGTGCATGGTCTAGCCCACCGATCTCTCTTTTTACCTGCACGGTAATTTCATTTTCTAGGCCTTATTGCCATTCTCTGCCACTAAGTCTTGTCAAGAGTCCGCGGATTTGTCTCAGTCAGCCTCTTAAGTTTTAGAGTCTCTCGTTAGAATTTGGGAGCTCACCCCTTCACTCTAGGTTTCCGAATCCTTGTGCATTTTAAGGTGACCCCTCCCCAGAGTTCCGTATTGTACTAGGAAGGGCGGCCTTTGTTCGTACCTGAAGCGGTGGGTGCCAGCTTCCCTCATCCTTACACAGGAGAGGGTACCTGAAATATTCCTATTCCAAATACAGCTTCTCCAAGTTGAATCGCCTTCTAGACCTCCAGACAAAGAAGTAGGTAAAATAAGTGTCTTTTTCTTCAAAGTCCACCTTACTACAATTTTCAACCAGTGTTTTCTAAACGTGTTTAATAATAAACACCTGAGGCGCTTTAAAACAGATTCCCAGGCTCTTTTGTATCTAGAATGTGGCTGACGAAGTCTGCATCAGACCATACATCCCACGTTTTTTAGCAGATCCCCAAGTGATAATTATTTTTTCATTTTGGGAAACAGCACCATGACCAGTCGTGTGTTGGATATTGATTTAAATTCTCTAATGAAGATTAAAATGGAGAATGTTTATGTGGAGTGTAAGTGAATTTAAAACATTTAATATTTCAGATATCTCTTCAAGATACTGATTTCATTTTCTCTGGGTATATACCCAGAGCTGGGATTCATGGATCATATGGTAGAGAATCATAATTCTTTGACGAACCTCCATACTGTTTTCTATAATAGCCGTACAGTGTATATTCCCACCAACAGTGTATAAGGGTTTTCTTTTCTCTACAGCCTTACCAACACTTATCTATTGTCTTTTTGATAATAGTCTTACAGGTGTGAGGTATATTTCATTGTGGTTTTGATTTGGGCTTCCCTGATGATTAGTGATGTTGAGTATTTTTTCATTTATTGGCTGTTCGAATATATTTTTTGAGATATGTCTATTCAAGTCCATTTTCCATTTTTAAATCAGGTTATTTTTTTTTCTAGTTATTCAGTTGTTTAAGTTCTTTCTATATTTTGGATGTTAACACCTTATCAGATATATGGTTTGCAAATAGTTTCTTTGATTCTATAGGTTGTCTCATCACTCTGTTGATTGTTTCCTTTTTTGTGTAGAAGATTTTTAATTTGATGTAATCTCATTTGTCTAGGGAAGAGAAATTTTATAAAACGTTTCCTAATTCTTCAACTTTTGAAGTGGCAGTACAGTAGCAAGTGCAGGGGGGTTATATTTAGGAAAACCTTGATTGTTGTTGTACGACCTTGACCAAATGTAAACATTTTCTCACACATTTACTGGGTAATACTCTATGCCAAACGCTTGCCTCCAAGCATTCATGGTTCAGTAGAAGAGGCAGGAAGAAAGCAAATATCACTGTGAAGTGTTCTAAGTGCTGGAATGGAAGCATGTGATGGGGTTAGGGTGCTCACAGGGCAATTTTCTCAGACTTTGGAAATCAAGGAAGGCTTCTGGGAAGAAGCAATGCCTCTGCTGATTTACTGAATCTCCTGAGAGAGCCTCATTTTCCTCATTCTGTAAAAGCTTTACTCTACAGAGTTGTGTAGATTAAATAAATTAAGCTAGCATATCATTAGCACTCAACAAGTATTAAACAACCCCTTTCCCTTTTTGGTTAAAGAATCCTGAAAACCATCAAGGAAAAGGAATAGAGACATGGAGAGAAGCTTCTCTAAGTATAACGAAGTATAAAGCAATAGTAATTAATATATCTTAACCTTTCATTCTAAATGTAAAACGAAATCTCCCCAGGTTATTACCTTCTGTATTTGGTCTTTATTTAATTGTACATTGTTTCAGAGCAAGAATTGTCCCTCTGTGTTCTCTGCATTGCCTTGCCCTGTACCCAAGATGCAGTTGAATAAGACTAAACAAATTTTATTTAAATTCAATTCACACATACACACACACACACACACACACGCACACACAGAGATAAACACACACACACACACAGAGGGAGAGTCCCCATTTTGCAAGTCATATATAATCATTAATCCAATCAAGATCCCTGTGAAAAGGTTATATTCCTTCCATTTAATTATCTAGGGTTTATAATCCACGGTCAAAGAAATCCGGAGAAAGAAGCCCTCTTGTTGGTCTAATCAGCAGCTAATAAAGATTTAAATGAAGGCTTCCTGGTTTCCTTTTCTTTAACAGAGACACCAGGCCATTTGTCCAGTTGTAGGCTAATTTATTAAGAAATATTATTTAAATGACTTAAAAATTTCTATTCTTCTCTGATGGACACATATTCAAAGGTAGACCTTAGATTGCTTAACATAAATAATATTAAAATTTGCATCCTTTAATAAAGAATAGATTTTATAGTTGCCAGAAAAAAGTCCCTTCAGTGAAAGAAAGAAAAGCCAGATTCTATATATAATTAGGTTGGTTATTTTTAAGCTTTTGAAATAACTAAAAATTTTAGGTAATTGGAGGTTTCTGTTTTTGTCTTTTTTTTTTTTTTGACTGTTTTTTTCTAGCTTTTATGCTATGACGATATTTGTAAGATATTCCATTGGGGGACAAAAGAACATGTTTTGTGATATATTTTTTAAAAACTTTGCTGAGTTCATTATAATATGAAATATATCTTGGATAAGCTGAAGCACACAGTAGACTTGCAATGCACTGATGATTACTGAAAATTAGCTAATAGAGACCTACAGACTTTAAGGGTCACCCTGTGATAGCTATATATCTGTATCTATATCTATATTGATATCTATATCTATATCTAATTTATATCTATCATCTATATCTAACTATATCTATATCTATTATCTATTCATTCTGCCAATACAGAGTTCTACAAATTAAAAAAAAAATTTTGAAGATTCCATATTTAAAAAAACCCAGATTTTTAGCTTTTCTTATAAAATCGATATTTGTCAACCAGTAGAAATAGGTAGATGTAGCACTCACTTTTGACTGGAGCTGAGTGGCACCTACCCTTTTTAGAACAAGTATGTGAGATGGCAGGAAACACCATCTTCCTTCCCTCATTTACTTTTCCTTCTTGCCCCAAAGGCAATGTGAATTTGGAACATCAGCCCTATCCTAACGCCTTCATGCTGCAGAAAAGAAAATATATCCAGAGTAAGCAGAGCAAATTAGTTCTATGGCCTTGACTATGCTGCATAGTAAACAACCTCAAAAGCTCAGCCCGCTGCATGCCATAATAAGCATTTGTTTCATTCATGGGCCTGGGGGGCAGCTGGGTTCAGCTGATCTAGGCTGAGTTCCTCTGGGGTGGTTTGGCTCTGCTCCACACGTCCCTCATTCTCCTCTACCAACAGCAGATTAGCTGGACAGCTTCTTCTCATGGCGAGGACAGAAACAGAAAGGGCAAGGGAAACACACAAACCCTCTCAATGTCTAGGCTCATACGTAGCACACTTTCGTGTCTGTCTCCTTCAAGTAGGCAAAGCAAGTCATGTGGCTGAACTGAAATCAAGGAATGGAGGAAAGTATGCTTCCTCTTTAATAGGGAAACTTCAAAACTCACAGCATGGATGCGAGCAGGGGTAAAGTTAAATAACTAAATCCTGTAACCCAACCTACCACTGAAGAGGTATTTAATCGCCCATGGAACTCAGACTCCATCAGGCCCAACTTCATTTATTCACCTTTCTTCTCTGTCCTGGAGCTGTGTCATTTGAAGACATCTGGTCTAGTCTTACAACACAGACAAGGAAACTTGTGTAGAGCCCTGAGAAGACCCTCAGTGTTCTTTGCTTTTCAGTTTAATGATGAAGCACTGTCATCATATTTGTGTGAAATAAAATAATCACTCATAGATTTTGGCAGTGGAATTCTAGACTTTGAAAGGGCTACACTGAAACTTGGAAAGCAATACAGAACTGAACTACAAATCACTCATAGGATGAGTCCTAAGTTCTCAAAACAATCTGTTCCTTAATAATTCTCAGCATCTAATTGCTCCTCATATAATATAATAATATAGAAATAGGGCACTAGAGACCTCCATTAGGGAAGCAAGAGAATTCTACAATTTAGGCAGCGTTATTTACTTTAGGTTGGAATGTCTCAGCAGGCTTCCATTTACTTTCAGAACTGTATTTTCCCTGTTCTCTGTTTCTAAATCTTGATACTATGGAAAAAAAAAAAAACCAGAACTATAGTCTAAAAGCTAATAAACCATTGAATCTTTAGCGAATGGAGAAAAGAAAAAACAAAGCTTAGTAAATGAATTTTAACATGCTAATTTGAAATTTCATCCATAATTTACCATTGGGATTCCTTAATCCTTTGCAAGGGAAGCTCCAGCCAAACAAATAGAAGCTCATTTTTCTCTTCTGTACTGAGAGGCCTCCCAAGGCCTTGCCTTCTCTCCTAGTCTGCAGAGCCGGTGAGTAGAACACCAAAGACAGCAATCTGAGGGATCCCGGAGATCTGATTCCTGAGCCAGCCCCAACTCCCAGTGTCTTCCTCAGACCCAATCCTTCTAACTCTAGCTTTCCAGAGGCACTTTTGTCACTCAGGCCAAATCTGCCTCCCACCCCATAAAGCGAAGAGGCACAAATGTGGAAATCAGAAAGCTTGAAGGTATTATCGGTTTGGAAACATCCAAAGCTCGCACCACCAGCCACAGGCTAAAAGTTCCCAGTATCGTCACCCCCACACATCACCCCACACACACACAGGCCCCCCGCCACACACACACACACACACACACATCACACACACACACTCACACACACACACTCACACACTACAGTGCACTACAGTGTTCAAATCCTTTCAGTCCTTTGACCTCTGATCTTATGATTCTTCCCCAGGCTTATATTGTTTTCTTGAGGGAAGAGGGACTGTGGGGAAAAGACAAAAGAGAGTTTCTATGTCTTTTCTCCTCAAATCCCAAGTCGAGAGTAAACTATTTTTCTCTTTCTAAAAAACTTTCCTTTCTGTGTTATAAATATTTTGTTTATAGCTCTACTAAGTCAGGTCTCTCTGCACTTGCCACCTTGCTGGGTGAAGTGATTCCTCCTTGGGCCTTGCTCACATTCTCCTCTGCTGTGGGTGCTTTGTGTTTATCACAATCTTTCCCAAGAAGAGTGAGGTGAATGGAGATGCAAAGGTCACCTAACAATTGGATATTAAAGAATTCTAGAAAGAGCGTGTGCTTCCAGGAATTTCAATGTATCCAGCATGGATGAGAAGCAGAATGGATAGATGAAACATTTTATTATGTACTTTCATAGCTTTAATATCTTCTAACCCACACAATCATGCTAAAAATTTGTGTTTTCACTTTGTAGATGGAGATCTTAGAGTTGAGAGAGAAGAAGTCACTTTTTCAAGGTCACACATTTAGTAAGTAGCAGAGCTTTGGGGAGACAGTGGGGCATGGAAAGAACTTGAACCACTGCAAGGCCCTTTGTTCTTTTATCAAATACTATAATCATAACTCTTTTTAAGTTTTCTTTCTAGTACCTGTAAATATATGTAAGGCATAAAATCAAAGTTATCTTCATTACAAAATGGTTGATTTTATCATTACGAGTTTACACTTTTGCTTGTTTGTTTCTCTATAATGGCTTCTGAACGTATTTTTAAAGATATTTGGGAAAATGTTAATACTGCCAGGCTGTATTTTTCTTCAATAATTCTTTAGGACAAATCGACTGGTGCCAAGAAGCATAGAATCCAAGAGCGAGATATGTTTCCAATATCCTGGTTTTGGATAATTCCAGAATTTGTGCCAGTGAGTATAAAACCTGCTTTTCTCATCCAACTGTGAGGGAGAGAGACAGAGGGAGAGACTGAGAATGTGTATATTGCAGGGTTGGGAAAGGCCTGCCACACAGCAAACCTTTAGATCTTCAATTGTTCTTCAGCCACTTGGGTGACTAAGGAACCCGATGACCAAGCTCTCCTGGGTATAGTTGCAGTAAAAGTTTTACCACTGCATTTTCCTACTTCTTTTCTTACATTAAGACTCAAAAATATCCTTTTCAGGGAAGGAGCCATAAAAAATTTTATAATTTTGACAAAAGCTTTGTCCTAGTTTTTGGTCTAATGGGAAATCTATTCTAAAATCTAACCACAGCCTCTATGTCTCTTAGTTATTTGCAAGTCTTTATAAAGGTCTTTACGCTACATAAATATAATAAACTGGTTGATTAATAAGACTAGAAATAAGCCATCATAGCCATGCCGTCGTGTAATCAACCCCTTGCCCATGAGTGTGGTCTGGCATGGTGTCTTGCTTCTAATTTATAAAATACAGCAAAGATGAAGGAATGTAACTTCTATGATTGCGTAAGTGATTTATATCTTGTTTTCAGATTTTCTCCCTTTTTGGCTTTGATGAAGCAAGAAGTCTGATTGGAGAGGGCTATGTAGCAAAGAACCAGTATTGATCAAGAAGCCCTCTCTCCAACATCCGGGAACCCTGCCAACAACCGTCTGAGCATGGAAGTAGATCTCTCCATAGCACAGCTTTGCGATGAGACCCCAGTCTTTGCAACATTTTGTATGTAGCATTATAAGAGATTCTGAATCTGAGAAACTCAGCTAAGCTAAGATTGGATCCTTGACTCACCGAAACTATGAGATAATAAATGTGTGTTATTTTAATCCAGTAAATTTGAATATAATTTTTTACACAGCAGTAAATAACACGCTTAGCCTTAAACTGAAAAGACATTATCAACTACCTTTTGAACCATTAAATATTTTATCTTTCTCTAATACTCCTGAGAGGAAAACCAAAATGATTGGAATTAAGTAATGGATAGAAAAATGGAGACATCTAGATAAGGCAGAAATTTTTTAAAGCCCGTAAGTATTTTAAAAATGGATACTGACAGCAACAATAAATGGCCGCAAAGCTTTGGTGGAAATCCACGATTTGGACATTGAGATGTACTTGAGTATTGCAATGTGAATTTTAGGACCAAGTGTCAATTACTTTAAAGTGATATTAGTGGATCTCTGATGTCAATTTTTTTGTGTGTCAATAATGTATGTATTTCAGAAATAAACCTAATCCCAGCAAAAAGAAATTTGCCTCAATTCTACTCTATCACAGTTCAGAATTTCTACTCCTAAAGTTGAAATAAGAGCATAGATAAAAATCACTTAATGGTTAATGACCTGTATAAATCAGGATGAACAAACCCAAAGCTGCTTGAATTCTTACCTACGGATTCAACAGATAGTGTGCTAGAGCTGGCTTTGTACAAACTAATCAGAGACGATTTTATGCACTTATTTTCAACTTTGCATTTAGTGTCCTCTTGATAGCTTGAATTTGTCCATAAAAGGAGGGTATATGGAAGGCAAAGCAGAGAAGCAGAAAGAGATTGGATCTTAGATCATCTCCTTAAATCAAACCTGAAACCTGCTCTATATCTTGACCTTCATCTAGTTACTGAAACAAACACAAAAAAGAAAAAAGAAAAACTATATGATTTTATCAAACGATTCATTCCAATAAAGATAATAAATTTCTTTAATAAAAAAAATGCTAAAAAAATCATCTTTACTATTTTTACAAATTTCAGTTGGATTTTCTGTGCCTTGAACTGAATACATCTCAACTGATAAACATTTGGGGGGAAAAAAATGAAGATCTACTCAGTTTTTTTGATATGTTCTAAACCTGTCTGCTCTGTGAAACTTCCCTTACTAATTGCCTATTCCAGGATAATAGTTTTATCTAGTTCATCATTTTAATTAGAAACATCAAGGATACCTATGAAATGAAAGGATCAAAGTAGTTTCCCCTCTCCCCAAAAATAGACATAATTCTTCAGTATTGGAAAGTAGTGTTATATTGGTTTGGTGTGGATATTTTAACAAATTTTCTTCACTCTTGATACAGCTATTTCAATCCTCTCAAGTAAAGAGACAAACAAAATTCACTGGATCTAATCTTCCCTGATGAGAAGAGAAACTGCAGGGTGTGGCCTTGTCACAGCTTGATGGTAAGAACTTATGAAAACTGTAGCTGTCAATTCCATTTGATAAATGACAGTTATTCAACTGGCAAAGAGTAAACAGGCTGTTAATCTTCCTCCAACTGGAGACAATGGGAAAAACTTATTAGGATGGTCAATAAAATAAAAGAAAAATATTTTTTAAAAGAATTTTAAAATATATTAGCTAATAAAAAATAAAATTAAGATTTTAGCAGCTCACCAATCTATAAACATAATCCATGGAAATAAAAAACAGATATTGGGGTAACCTGAAAAATAGCCCCTCTCTGCAAAAAGTATCCCTGTTCTGATCCCTTGGACCCGTGAATTTTACCTTATTAGGCAAAAGGGGTCTTTGCAAAGGTGATTAAATTAGGAGTTTTTGAGATGCAAAGACTATCCTGGGTTATGAGAGAGGCAGAAGGAGACTTGACAGATAGCAGGAGGGAGAAAGTGACATGAAGATAAAGCAGAGAGACTTTTGATTGTCTACATTGTTGGCCTTGATGAAGGAAGATGAGGTATGAACAAAGGAGAGCAAGAAATGCAGCTCTAGGACCTGGGAACGGCAAGGGAGTGTAGCCCTGACGACACCTTGATTTCATCTGAGTGAAACTGACTTTGAATGTTTAACCTCCAAAACTGAAAGAGAATAATGTGTGTTGTTTTTAGCTAGAACTAGAAACCACATCTAGTATATGGTGAAAAAAAAAGGCCACAGGAAACTAATGACTTATAAAAATAAAAGTTTCTAAATAGGTTTTTATCTGAAGGTATACTTTTACTATACTTTGAGATTTACAACACATTAATTTCCAGGATTCCATCAGATAACTTGAGCTTCATCAAAAGAAATCTCTAATCCCACGATTGGGCAGAGACTCACATAATGCCTTAAAAACAAATGTTGTGCTTTGTAATTTTTTCCTCTTTTAAATTAGAATATTAATGAGCAAAATCAACCACAGAGGTGAAGCAATAAAAAGTCTGGAATATGTTGTTCTAAGTACCTGAAAACATTTCTTCATGTGATAGCAATATCTGCTTCAGCTAGATTTTGAATAGCAATGGGTCAGAGCAGGCTGTTTTTCCAAAAACATCTTTCCGTATTTTTACTCTATTTTTGGTACTTGACAAGGAGATACACAAATTATCAATCTTAGTGTCGTTGATTTTTACTTTTAAAGCACATTGATAATATCTAAATTATGCTTTAAATTACTCATTTAATTTCCAAAGGCCATGCTACTTTCATCATTTTTAAATTATTGAATTCTGAAAGTCAAGAGTATGTTCTCCCATGTATCTGATTTTGCAGTTGAAGGGCAGCTTCATTTATGTATTCCAAAGGTGATGTCAAACTTTGATTTCTGACTGCCAAGAAACAAAATAAAAGACACAGGACACCCTCAACTCTATAGGAGACCATTTCACCTCCCACTATGACACACTCTCCAAACGCTTAATAATTCTCTTTGACACTTGCCACAATTGCATCTAATAATCAACTGTGCAATTTCTTATATGATGTCTTTCTCCCTCAACTAGGGTGGATTCCAGGAGAGGAAGATACATGTACATCTTATTTACTCTCTAT
This sequence comes from Pteropus medius, assembly GCF_902729225.1. Taxonomy (NCBI): domain Eukaryota; kingdom Metazoa; phylum Chordata; class Mammalia; order Chiroptera; family Pteropodidae; genus Pteropus; species Pteropus medius. The sequence continues at coordinate 5,735,507 of NW_024354875.1, forward strand.
CTCCAGTACCTAACATTGCCTGTTGAATGAATGGATACAATAAATGTATGATATTGTTTTTGCTTATTGTGCTCACTAAATTGTGTGCCTATTATTTCTGTTATTACTTATTACATAAATAAGAATGGGAAATCTGCATCATTTGCTATAAGATCCACTTGAATCCGCCATTCTTAATTATATGTTTTAAAACTTTATTTTTATCTCTTGAGTATTATGAGGAAGATAAAGTCAGAACTATTGAGAGTAGGTATTAAACACATTATCAGCAAAACATTATATGACATAGAGAATATAGCATCAGTATCCAGCACTGTTATCACTACATTAAATTAACAATGAAAGTACCAGATAGGGGTTTTTCTCTCAAAAAATTTAGTCTTACTATATCATGATACCTGAGAACAATATGACCTTTTATTCATATTACAAGAAAAAATTATTTTATCTGCTTTTAAGATACATAAGGCGAGTTTCCAATGTAAAATCTTTTCAAATTGTTGTTGTCAAATTCTGATCATGACAATGTATAGTTCATCAATAACTGCTCCATAAATATACGTTGGGTGAAAATGACACATAAGGGTGCTATGGAAGATACAAAGAGAAGTGACATCATTCTTGCCACAAGCCGTTAAAATTATTCAACGTGGGGGTCATTCAGAAAAACAGCAGTAGAGCCACTATCCCCTGCCACCCCAATTCTCTGCACATATCCCGCCAACCATCCCCTGCTAATAAATAAGCAGAGTCTGTTGGTCTGGTCAGGGAAAGCATCAAAGGAAAAGATGACCCGAGCTGTAATTTGAATGATGGTTGCAAGTCAGATAAGCAGAGAGGAAATTCCAAGTCAAGGAAATGACTTTGAAATTAACTGCAGAAATAAAGAAAGAAGTAAAGCATATTGAAGCTAAGGAATAGACCTATCAGATCTTATATATTAGCAAGAACGTGCAGCCTAAGTTATTGAGATAATAACTTCTATTCTGTCCTAGGTGCTGAAAAATCTTGCTCCTTTTCCTGCCCCAGGAAGTCTATGATTTTTTTTTTTCTAACCTTTGAGAGCTGGCCTTGAAGAACACCCCATTTGTGTTATTGTGGGATTAGGCTGAAATTGCTCCGCATTGAAAAGCTGGTGTCTGGACTAGAAACAGCAGGGGTCTGACCCCGGAAAGGGAACGATCACTCTGAGACTGCAAAACTGGTCTGAACAATTTGGAGGAGTGTTGCAAAGTACGGAGCTCAATAGCCCACTCCCATGCCTCAGCTTTAGCCTGGCCTCTCTCACCTCCTTCTCAACCCTGCGATGTACACACTCCTTTCTTGCCCTGGCTAACCCAACTTTGGAAGATCTCATATAATTTTGTAATTTTTTCTTCTTTGAATATTATAACTGCCCAATGAAGTCAATTGGACCTGAATAGTCTTTCAATAATTGACTCAATTAACTTACCTCAGTGATGATAGCACTATTACGATTCTCTATTGCTTCTTAAGTTTCAATAAGTTATATTTTTCCAGAAATATTTTTATTTCCTCTAAATTTTCCAGTTTTTCCATAAGTCAACTTATTAACTTTTAAATTTCTGCTGGGTCATTAGTGATTTTCTGTTTACTATATCTTCTAACAATCTGTTACAGGCTTTGATTAGAACTTAAATGTATATTCTATTCTATTTATTTCTTCACTCTCACCAGAAGTTTATCAATTTTATTTTATTTCTCTCTGAAGAAATATTTTTGGCTTTACTGAGCCATTCTATTATATATTTCTATTCTATTTCATTAAGTTGTGCTGTCATTTTTATTATTGCTTAACTTCTCTATTCTTTGGGTTTATTTTGCTATTATTTTTTTAAATTTCTCATAAAGGGTATTAAGCTTGTTACTTTTTAGATTTTTAAAATTAATATAAGTATCTAAGAATATAAAGTTTCCTCAAAGTGCTCCTCTAGCCACATCTCATAAGATTTCATATGTAATATATGTATTATGGGTTGGTTCCAACTATTTTCGAATTTCCATTATGGTTTTTAAGATTTAGGCTATTTAGATGTATATATCTTAACTCTAAGACATGTAAACTTTAAAGTTATATCTTTGCTATTAATTTATATCATTTTCATATTGTGAATGGCAAAAAATATGTTATAGGACTCCAATCTTTTGATGTAATTTGTGTATTCCTTTTTGTCCAAGTACCTGTTAATTTTTATGCATGTTTCACAGGTGTTACTAAAAGTGCATAAAATTAAAAAAAATTCAAAGTTCATGGAATGCAGCAAAAGCAATGTTTCGAAGAAAACTTATAGCATTGGATGTATATAGGAGAAAAAAAAATCTAAAATCAGTACTCTAAGCTCCCACCTTAGGAAACTAGACAAAGAGCAAATTACATACAAAGTAAGCAGAAAAAAAGAAATAAGAGGAATTAGAGGAGCAGAAAATCATGAAATTAAAACCAGGAAATCAATAAAATCAGTGAAACCACAAGCTGCCTCTTCAAAATGATCAATGAAATCTATAAGCCACTAACCAAGCTAATCAAAAACAAAAAACAAAAACAAAAAAAAAAGAGAGAAAGAGAGAAGATACAAATTACTAATATCTAATTAAATAAGAAATCAAAGAAGACAATATTACAGATCACAACTTTATGCCCACAAATTTGATTATCTAGATAAAATAGACAAATTCCTTGAAAGACATATTTGCCAGATTGCACACACACACAAAAATAGACAATCTGAATAGTCCTATTCTGTATGATATTATAATGGTGGATATGTGTTATTATACATTTGTTAAAACTCAGATAACACCTAATGTAAACTGTGGACTTTGGATGATAATGATGTATTAATGTAAACTCATCACTTGTAATAAATATACCAAGGTGGTGTGGAATATTTATAGTTGGGGAGGCTGTGAGTTTTGGGGGGATGGAGCATATGGGAATTTTCTGTCAATTTTCTCACTCAATTTTACTTTGAACCTAAAACTGCTCTAAAAAAATAGTCTATTTAGAAAAAGAATACATATTTTGAATTTGGATGCAATAATCTCTACATGTGTGTAGGTCTTTATTAATTGTTCAAATCTGTATCCTTACTGACTTTTTGTTTGCATATTATAAAATACACACACATAGTCACACACTTACAAATACATATTTTATGTTGATTTTTCCATTATCGTCACTATCAATTACACATCTCCTCATTATTGGAAGCGGAAGTTTGTGCCATAACACTCATTTCATAAGTCTTCCTCAGCCTTCAACCTCTTACTCAGCCTTCTAGATCTTCCTTAAAAATGACCTTTTATAGACTGGTTTCTTGACTGTCTAGCAGATAGTCAAGTGACTCCCTCTAAGTCACTCTAAGTGGATTATCATCATACTTCGTAACCTATTATTTATTTCCTAAAGGGCAGAACTTTTCTATACCTAGCACCTAGAATGGCTAATTCAAATATTATATACTAAACAAATGTTTGCAGCATAAATGGATGAAAAATTCATTTTATAGATTTAGAATGGGAAAATGAGAGATTTGGCCAGAGGATCTCATACCTAAATCTTTTCTCTTTTTCATGTTGGCCTTAAATTTTTCTGTGGTTTCTGCCACTTGTATTTCTCCCGCTTACAGAATTTTATAACATCTAACTTGGATAACTAATCCTTGGTCCCACTTCCTGATCATATTAGCAAAGAACGACCATGGAGAAAGGTGAGCCACAAGGAAAATTACCAAGATACAGAAGCAAGCATGTGAGGGTGCCTTGGATGTGTCAGTCTCAACAGAGCTCCTCACTGAATGAAGCCACATGAGCGACCCCAGGCAACCCTGTGAGGCAGAACTGCCCAGCTGATTTCAACCAGCTCCAGAATTATGAAATCTAATAAGTCATTGTTGTTTTAGTCCACAGAGTCTTAGAGCAGTTTTGTTATGCAGCAACAGATATGGCAAATACTACTATAGCAGTCTGGGTATTTGAAGCCAAAAATAAAAAATGTAATAAGGAATTTGGTTTTACAAATTCAAAGGAAAGGCAAGATGACCCCTCCTAAACTATCGAATTCAAGGATACAGACACACCTCATGACTGATCCAGGTGGCGGCTACCACTGTCACTGACGCAGCTGCTTCTTAAACCTCAAAGTGGGTGACTGGACACCAGATCCCCGAGTCTGGACTCCACAACTGCCTCTGCACACCCACATCCCCACTATCGTGTTTCCCAGCTGCCACACCAGCTGGAAGATGGCTGGCACTTCACTACTGCTTTCTAAGTCTCACAAGTTATTCTAACTGGCACACTATGTATCATACCCAGAATCCCAGACCCAAGAGAGATTGAAAAATGTAGGTTTTAGCTTTCCAATCTCAGAGGAAGAAATGATGAGGGAAGTCCAGTATCTACGACCACAGTCCTCTGACTCTGAATTGATTCAGTACGACACATAGAAATGACGAAGGATTGGGAGCATGACAAATATGATTTTCCATCCTGGTTCTCTTGTTCATTAGGTGTATGAGCTTGGTCAAACTACTTAATCTGCTGAACCTCAGTCTCCCTATTCATGGAAATGGGAATTTTCAGATTTAATTCAGAGGGTCTTTCCAAAACCTCTTTACAGCTTTCATAAAATTCCTTGTAAAATGCCTGGTACATAGTAGGTACACAGAGATTGATGACAGAGGAAACAAGTGAACAACAACAATAACAACAAAATAACAATATAGAGAGGGTATTATTTGATCCCATGGAAGGACATCTAACAGACTGGGAGGGAGAAAAGACATCTGAAAAAAGATGATTTGCAGTCTGAATCTTGCAATATGAGAAAAGCCATGCAAAAAAATTGTGGGAATGAAAATTCTGGATATTTGTGTCTCTCTCTGGCCCCATCTATGACCCTATAGGAAGAATCATGAGTCCAGTGGTTCTGTGTTATATTTCTAGAATAGCTCCAAAGAATGATATCTAATTTAATGTCATTAGCCCCTAATTTTTTCCCTTTCATATTTCTGGCTGTAGGAATTATTGGAATATTATTGGAATAAACACTGAACTAGGAGTATATCTTGGTAGCAATCCTAGCTTTATACCAAGTAGTTTTGTCACTAACTAGCTGATCTGAACCACAACACTCAGCTTCTTGGTTTTCACTTCTTCTGTAAATAACAATACCAATCATAAAAAAGAAAAGCAAAAACAAACAAATGAACATGTCTCAGATCATTTCCTTGACCATTTCTGGCTTTCAGTCTCTGACATGCCTTGATCCACTTACACCCAGTAGTTTTTACCGATTGACTCAGCATCCACACATCAGCCACTCTATTCCTGCCCCATATGTGAATCTAACAAGAAAGTACATATTCAACAACTGAATTAAAGCCTATTAAATAGATTTACATACTAACCACCAGGTTTGGCCTTTACAAGTAAACTTCATCAAACCAACAGACATTGGATTAATAAATTTTGTGGCCAATCAAAACGGAAAGGGGTAGTATAAGCCTGTATCTTTAAGGAATATTATACTGAGCTTTGAGAATCATACTCATGTGCTTTCCAGTGGCTCCAACCAAGCACTTCTTTAACAGAAAACAGACTATGTGGCAGGTAGAAAAAGATCTCTTATTAATGTGAGCTCGGAGCTTTGTGCATGTGATGATGCTAATGGTACCTTTTAAAAATATACAAAAAGTACTTTGACTTTATTAGGATTTTTTAGATTAGTTGCATAATAACTCTCCCATTGCTTTTAAGATTTTTATAAAAATAACTATTTTACATCTTTTTGTCCCTCTAGCAAATAAACAAACAAGGAAAAAGGGGACAATATTCATGATTAGCTCAGAACAGAAACATTTTGAAGCCTACACATGAGAAATTGTTAGAAGATATAGCTATAAAAAATACTAATCTAGTTGTATTTATAAATTCTAATGATCATGTGGGGAAGAACAAAAGCCCACTGGCTTTTATTTGGAAAGGCATTCTCAAGACGAGTCAATCTGCCATTTTTGCTGTGGGCTTCAGAATTGCACCCACGATATGCATTGTTTTCCTCCCTCTGCCTCACTTCTTTTCAAAAACAGAGCTCTGGACAATGCCACTATATTTCTATTTCACTTCCTTTTACCAAAGCAAGAGCAGAGGCAAGCAGAGTATATGCACAGGAAGTGAGTTAGTGCAAATTCAAGCGCACGCCAAAACCACATGCCTGAGAAAGGACTGTGACAATGTAGATAGAGTTCTTTAGAGAAAAATTTCCTGGAAATAAAAGAGTTTCTTTACATCATTTAGATCCACCCAAAACATGTTTTCTCCAACTGTGTTTTGCCTAAATAATCGGGGTGTGGAATTAATGTTTTGAAAAACTTTAGAAGCGTAGACTAAGTATTAATATGTTTCATTGTGAAATGGTCTACTAAGAAAATAAATAACTTTTTGGGGGAAAATAATCACTTGCTATTTGTTAAGTAGATACTTGGCGTAACATTCTCTTAACTAGATGAACCACAAGTGATGCCATAACTTCTGATTACTATTAGCAACATGCAATAGTAAAAACAACAAATTATATATACATATATATTTGACAAAGACTCATGCAGAATATATAAATTTAACTTTTAAATCAATAGGAGAAAGATTGACAGCCCAATTTAAAATAGACAAAAAGTTGAGTAGATTTTCTTTTTTTTAATTCAGAGTTTCTCTTTTATAAATTTCCCTATTTAGGGTATTTTTCTTGTCAGTGGAGATCTTTGTGTTAGAGATATTTGCCTTTCTTGCTTATACTTATTATAAACATTCACACCCAATTATATAATTTCTTATTTTTTTTTTACTATTTTTTTTGCCATACAAAGATTTAAGTTTTTATGTATTTAAATGTTATTATTTTTTCTTCTATAATATATGGGATTTCTGTCTTGATTAATAATAATTTATCAAGATTAATAAAAAATAAATAAACAATAAGACATAATCAAACTTTTAATAAAACTCAAAACCAGTTATGCGAAGACATTAATATAATAGATCATCCCACTTGAGTAATCAGTTAAGGGAAAAAAGAAGGAAGTAAAAAAAATCAAGATTAAGAATGAGCAAAGCCTTTAGATAAAAAGAAACAAATTGTCAGTGAGAAGATATAAAACATGTGAGACAACTGACTTAGTCTCCTCAACAAATCAATCTCATTATCAAAAAGAGAGAGGAAATAGTTTTAAAATAAAGACTTAAGAAAAATGACAAGCAAAACAATGTGTCTCCAATGGTTAAATTCTGGATGGATCAAATCAGCTATAAAAGAAAAGTCATTTGGGAAACAAGTGGAGAAACTTGAATATGAACTATGGGATAAAAGTTATTATGAAATTGTTGTTAGAGTTCAGTGTGTTAAATGATATTGCAGTTATGTAAGAGAATAGTCTTCTTAGAAATAAATGCTTAATTATTTAGAGATGAAGGATCATAATTTCTCTAATTTAAAATTGTGAAATATAGCTGGGGGTTATATGGGTGATCATTGTATACTTTTTGATACTTTTAAAGCATGTTTAAAGTCTTCATAATAAATTAAAAAGAAGACATGATAGAGGGAAATATGTAAGTTAATGCTCTGTGCCATTCTAAGGCAAATGTTTCTAAAACCTGGAAAAACTGATGACATTCTTAGTAAAATATAAATTATTAAGAATTAAAAGATGTGTAAATTTTGAATAGACAAATTATTGTAGAAAGAATTTGAAAGTGATTATAGATCTCTCATTAAAAAATACACCAGGACCAGATGGTTCCACAGCTGGATTCTATTCAACCTTTTGGGAACAAATGATCCCAATGTAATTTAAATTATTGTAGGTCATGGAAAGGAACAGAAATTCCTCCAGTTCGCTTCAGGAAGCTAGGAAAATCTTGCTGGCAAAATGTAATAAAGTTAGTTGCAAAAAATAAAAGGCAGCAATCTCACTCATGCATACAGATGCAAAATTCTCAAAGAAATATTAGAAAATAGATTTATGTTTGTATTGCACTCTTTAAAAGGATAAAAGAGATAATTATGTTAAGATTTTGTCATACGTCAAGGTGGATTTCTATCAAAATAGTGAATGTCTAGAGTCATCAACACACTGGAGAAGAGGAGAAGAAAAATCAAAGTACTTAAAAGAGTGAAGTGAGTACAAGGGTTTAGGTATACATCTAAGGAATCAAAAAGTTCCCATTCTATATTTACTCATCATTTCCTTCTTCCTCATATCAAGCCAAAATCTGCTTCTGAGTAATTTTTGCAGATGGAGAAATAAGGTCCTGGGAGATTAATTCCCTAAGGCCAGGCTACAAATTAAAGCCAAAGCAGGATAAAGAACCTAGAAATTGATTTCCTGTGGAAACTGTTCTTTTCATTCAACCATGTGCTTCTCTTTGAGATATGCCCCCCACAAGGATTCCTGGGGCCTAACAGTGACAGAGTGTGGCACTGCATGTGGATTGTGGGTAAAATATACAGCTGGCAGAGAGTTATCCATTCAAATCATATTACTTTTAGTGTAATTTTCTTGCAAGGAGTGATCTGTCTTCTAAACACAGTAACACATTCATATCAAATGTAATACCTTTTGCCCATAAACAAGGTGGAGGCACTCAGTGCTGTCAAATGGCTCTGGCACAGGCAAAGACTAATGGATCCCCATAAATATCGCACCTTTCAAACCATATTTTTCTTGTTGCTTTTTAATATCCCCTTGGCAAGGTGAAGAAAAAATGTACCTTATGAAAGAGTATTCAATCAAAAAGCCACTAGATATAAAGTCAATTGTTTATTTTTTCCTGAATACTGGAGAACAGAAATGTTTATGAAAAGTATTTTTCCTATATTTGTGGGTGCAATTCTGACACTTTGCTTTTTGCTAAGACAAGTTGTATACTTATCATAGCCAGATAAAATTATTTTAATGTACGCACCCCAATTACAGTCACTACACCATGAGGGCAAGCCACCTGCTTCTGCGGACCTCATCTCCAATTATAAAAATAGTATAAACGTACTTTTCCCTCAATGGGGAATCATAAAGGGAGGCTTGATAGCATATCAGAATATTATTTTGACTTAGACATTTGTATTCTTATGCCTTCTTACTTTATTATAGCAAAATATTCCTCCTTCTAATTTCCATGTTATTAAATTTTCTCTCAGCTTCCTCTTATATACACTGGAGGCAATATTACATGTCCATCTGCCTCGTGGGATGAGTGATTTGAGAATCAAGTGCTATAATGAGTGTACTTTGTAAATTGTGTAATACTAGCACACTTAAAATAGTCCAGTCTCGAGACATGCTGACACCCAGTGTGAAACCCAGAGTACATTGGACTTGGGATCACTTAGGGAAGGTGGCTTAATGCTATGAAATTAGTGCGAGGGATATTCATTCTAGTACTGACACTCTCTGAGTACTGACACCTGAATTCACATCCAGGTCTTCGGACTTCTGGACTAATTACTAAATTTTTACACCATTACACCTTTAGGTATTTGGGGAAAGATAGCACAATTTTCACTTTTATTCTTATCACTGTTATTAAAATTTTTTTCCAAAGCCTTTCTTTACCCATAAGATCAGTGTAAATGGCCCTGATAAATGGCTCTGAACAAAGTCATGGAGAAGTATGACAGGAATGGGCTACAGACAATTTTATATTTCTAATGGTATAGAGCTTTGAACTGTACCAGGGCAGATAATCAGTGCTCCCTGCATCTTAAGAAAGGAACTGATGGTTTTAAATGAGGAGGAAGAGTACTTGAGCTTTAAAGGAAGAAAGGAGAGAAAGAAGAAAGAGGGAGGGAGGGAGATCAAGAAAATTCCATGTTATGGAGATGATTTTTTGTCAATCTAAGAGAGATAGTTTTTAAATCTTAAAACCGTAAGAATATAAAATATAAAATGTTAACATGGGCGCTGACAAACTCTATTTCCAAATCTTACACCCACCCCCCAAACACCCACTAATGTTTTATAAATCAGTTTCTCTATTTGTAATTAAGCTATTTAGAGGCAGAGACCATTTGCTTAGCTCTATGCCCCATGGCTTAGGGTGAGATCTTGTCCATAGTTGGTATTCCATAAATGTCTGTTAAGTGGGATTCTTTCTTTCTGATTGCATGGCTTGGTCCATGCCAAGTCAAATAACGGTGAGAATTAGAACTTGAAAAAACTTGATTGCAGGCTATGCACTCTAAATACTAGAAAGTGCAGAACGGTAAAAGCTTGAGTTTGAGGTCATAGAACAAAATTTAATACCACTGATTTCTAAAATATCTGTTCTGTGGATTTTGGGAGCTTCCTTAATGATTCCTCTAGAATTATAGACAGTGAGGCATAGAATAAGTGGGTGGAACAACTCTATTTTACAATATATAAAAATTCAAGTGTAATATTATATTGTAAAACTACATTCCATACTGAAGCACTCTATATTACTATTAGATATTATTGTATAATAAGGGACTAATATTATACTATAAGGATGATATTTTTAATATCACTCATGAAATTCCAGAGTCACCGATTTGGGTTAACTGTTGTTTTCAGAATGCCTGTGATACTCACAGTTTTGCCTGTAAAATGGTATTACTCACCCAGCTCACTGCAAAGGTTCTTAAGAGAATCAAATATCTTAAAGGACATGAGATTTTAAAAATTCATAAGTCTCTATGAGTCTAGTAATAATAATATTCACTGAAGTCTATGTGCTGGGCACTTTTCAAAAAATTACACAGATTTACATAATCCTCTCACGAGCCCCACCACATAGCTATCTATTGTTATCCCTATTTTTCAGATAGGAAAATTGAAGCTTAGAGAGATCAAGTAAATTGCTGAAGGAAGAAGTAAAATTGAACTTTGAACCCAGGGAGTTGGGCTCCATAGCATGTGCTTTTAACCACTGTTCTACCATGGTAGAGGCCATGAAGAGTCACTTGTTTTATTAGCTAGCTGTTCTCTGAGAAATGAGAACCAGAATGAATAGGTTTCTGTGACAATATTTCTTAAAATGAACAGGTGAATGATATAATTATGAATAGGTTATTATATGTGTGATATATAATTAAATAAGCAAGTGATACATAGTAAAAACATGTTTATATTTATTAATAATGTTATGTTATGTTGTTATGTTATATTATATTACATTATATATTATATTATATATTATGTTATATTATATTATTATATTATATTATATTGACACTCCTGTCCCCAACTGTCAAGTTCCCCTTACCAGAAACAGCAACTGTAATTTGTTTCTTGTGCAACTTACACCACAATTAATTTTAGAAAATTTTCATCATTCTTGCTAGCTGTTATTCCCCATTTTTCCCTAAACTACTCCAGCCCTAGGCAAACACTAGTCTACTTTCTGTTTCTAGATTAGCTTATTCTGGATGTTTCATAGAAAAGGTTTCATAAATATGTGGTCTTCTGTGACTAGCTTCCTTCACTTAGAAAAATGTTTTCAAGGGTCACATATCAGCACTTCTTTTTTTTTATTTCCAAAATAATATTCCATTGTGTGGATATACCATATTTTGTTTATTCATTCACTAATTCATTAATATTTAGATTGTTTCCACTTTTTAGCTATTATGAATAATGTTGCTGTAAACATTCTCATACAACTTTTTATGTGAATATATGTTTTCACTTCCCTAGGAGTGGACTTGCTAGGTCATGGGGTTAATTCTGGTTTAACATTTTGAGAAAGTGCTAGACCGTTTTCCTTAAGAGCTGTGCTATTTTACCTTCTTGCCACCGATGTACAAGTCTTCCAATTTCTCCACATCTCCCCAACACTTGTCATTTCCCATGTTTTTCATTACAGCCATTCTAGTGGGTGTTGTATCTCTTGTGGTATCTCACTGGGACTTTGATTTCATTTTGAGCTGTTGCCATTTGTATATTTTTTTTGCAGAAACGTTTGTTCACATCCTTTGCCCATTCTTTCATTGGGCAATTTGTCTTTTCATTATTGTGTTATATTGACTTCTTTCTTTCTTTTCTTTTCTTTTTCTTTTTTCTTTTTTTTTTCTTTTTTTCTTTTTTTTTTTTGAGGACTTTAATTTTTTAGGGCAGCTTTAAATTCACAACTAAATACAGAGAAAAATAGAGATTTCCCCCTACCTCCGCACATGCACAGCCTCCCCCATTATCGACTTCCCACCAGAGTGGTACATTTGTTATAACTGATTAACCTACAACAACACATCATAACCATACAATGTCCACAGTTCACATGTGGGTCTTCATGGTATTTGCATAGATTTGCATTTACGAAGTATCTCAGCCCAGTCTCTCCAGGGGACTTAAAGATGGGTGACCAGTAGAGAATCAGAGTGCCTAATCAGCAGACCTGAAGTCATGTGTGTCTGTGTTGCAAGCGGAGCCTGATGTCACAGTCTCTCTGGTCACCTGAGCTGGTTGCTGCGGGTGTGTCCCTTGTGTGGGTTGTGTGTGTTCTTTTGTTGTAGCTGAGCCTTGGTTGCTGTTCACACATCAGTAGGTGATCGGCTGTGAAGACTGACCACGACTACAGGGGAAGAGCTGCTATACAGGGGCTCACCCTATGGAGCAGGATTCATTTTAGTGGGGCTCTGGTACCTGCCTAGTCTGCCTTTTGGGTGTGTTATTGTGTTATTGTGGAAGCGGTTGGGTGGTGCTCTAGTGTGGTCTGAAGCTGCCACTGGGCATGTTGGTTCTGGGGCTTCTTGGCAGGAGCTCCACTGCAGGCCAAGGTCGATCACTGCCTGTGCCCTGCCCAAGGCCACTTAGTATGAGCTACAAAGCGATCTGCAGATGGTTGCCATTTGTGCTGGTGTTGGAGGTACCTGGGAAAGGCTAAACTGTGAACTGAGGCCAGCTGCTGCTGCTAGTGCTGGGCTTGGGAATGCTTTGCAAAAGGTACAGGACATGCTGAGGCTAGATGCCACTTGTTTGGGGTCTGTGCACCTTGAGAGATTTTAGGAAAGACCATGGCATGGGCCAAGATAGGGTGTTTATATGGAAAAGCCACTAGAGGCAGCTTGGATGGGCCTGAAAGTTGGGTGGGGTAAGAGCTCAGGGAATCAACAGGGCAGAACAAATGGTGTTAGCCAGGTTGATGGACACTCAGATATGTTGCCCACCTGTGTCTGCCCGCTGGTGGGGAGAGGGCTCAGCCAAGGAAAAAATGGCTTCTGCCAGCACTTCTGTCTGGAATAAAACTGCCCATCCAGCCTTTGCCCTGAAGCCAGACAACTTGGTGCCAACCCATATGTCCCTGGCGCCTTTTGAGCTGCTGCCTCACTGCTGGAGCTCAGAGCGAGTAAGTCCATCAGCAAGTAAGTCTGCATGTGGTCCCTTTAAGAGAAATGCCTGAAACTCTCACAGTCCTCCATCTCATTTAGACACAATCTCTGCTGGCTTTCAAGGCCAGATTTTGTGGGGACTTCTCTTCTTGGCACTGGAATCCTGGGCTGGGGAAGCTAGTGTGGCACGGGGACCCCTCACTCCTCAGGAAGAACCTCCATAGCCAAAATATCCCTCCTGATTTTGAACTACCACACATGGGTGTGGGAACAGCCCTTTCAGTGTCTCAACCTCTCTTACCAGTCTCTACATGGCTTCGTCTGTGTCCCTAGTTCTAGGATTTCTGTTTAGCTAGACTCTAGGCAATTCTCGATGATGGTTGTTCTGAAGTTGGGTTGTAATTTTGAGGTGGTCCTGAGAGGAAGCACTGTCCTACTCTGCCATCTTGACTGGAAGCTCCATAGAGATTTCAAGGCCACCACAGAAGCAACCATCTACATTGCTTGCCCTGAAAGGTGACCTTGTCCTGACATTGCGCACCAACGTGAAAGCACACAATGCAAGACACAATACTTTATTATGAAGGGTATCACAGAACTAAGTGATGTTTCCTATGGCAACTTCTCAAATCTTCTAGAACCTCTGCCCAGCATGATTTGTAGAATGTGCTGAAATGATGCCCAAGTGCTCTCTCTGACTAACTGAATCCCAGATAGCAGACAGCTGACTCAAGTGAATTTATTAGCCACTTAAAAATTCTTTCTCCCCAAGTGTGACCTCGCATTAAAACTATTTAATGCATTGGGAAAATGTCAGGGTCCTGGACCTATAGAGAGTCTTTTAAGAAAAACCTAGAATACCTGGAGTGACTGTCCTAGATCTCTCCTGACTGGTATACTAGGAGCCAGGACTGCTCTTCCCCCACCCAGCCCCACCTCAGTTGGATGAGAATTCTTAGAAGACTTTAATCAGCTGGAGACAAGGGCAGGCCAGAGGGATGTGTGGCAACAAAAGTGGGAGCAGATGTAAGTCCACCCCTAAACCTGACCCACAGAATCTATACCCCATAGGTCAATCCTAGCCTCCTCATTCCATCCAATATCACAATCATACCCCTCCCAGACTCTTACATTACATTACCCTGATCTATAGTGGGTTTCTAGCGTCTATTATGTAAACTCCTTTATTGGTGTATTTGTATTCTTTTATTTGTTAATTCGGTTATTTGCTGTCTCCCACCCCGAACTCCCAAAACGTATCAGGGTCACATAACTTCGAAGTGGGGCGGGCACGTCCTCTTCCTTATACCCAGTTGACAGTACAATGAGAACTGGCACACAGTAGGCGCTTAATGAATAGCGGTTGAGAGAATGTATGAATTTGGAAGCTCGTTCCAAGGCCCTGAGCGAGGACTTCGGGCAAAGGAGCCTTCTTCTAAAGTCCCAGGCGGGGCGATGCCACGGAGATCCCAGCCACCTGACCCTAAATAAGCCTCTGACCCCTTCCTAAGTGAGGAAGGGCGAACTGAGCTCGGCCGGCGCCCACTCACCAGCCCGGGAAGGTAGGGGGCAAGTCAGCAAACGAAGCCAGAGTTCCAGCCTAGTGAGGAGCCTCCAAACGGGGACCAGGGCATTGGGCAGGCCCCGCCCGGAGCCCCGCGGCGGCCGCCCCGCGCCCTCCCCCGCCGTCTGCCGTTCCTGGCGCGGCGGGGACAGCCGAGTCCGGGGGTGGCGCAGGCAGGGGCGGCCCCACACGCGTCCCGCGCCCCAGTGCAGAGGCGCCGCCGCGGGGCCGGGGCCGCTCGCCGAGTTGGCCGCGCGCGCGGGAGGAGCGCAGAGTTTGGAAAGTCGTCTCGAAGCTGCTGCGGAGAGAAGAGGGTGGAGGAGTGGGGTTACCGGAGAGAAAACCCGCCTCTTGCGAGGAGAGCGAGGAAGAGGGGGGGAAAGGCTCCGAGTTCCGCTTCCTGAACGACGGTGGGTAGAGAAGGTTGGCGTTGGGAAGGCCGGCGAGACACACGCTCCAGGCCCGCGGCGGGGTCGGCGCGGCCGGCGATGGCCGGTGAGCGGACCCGCAGGTTCACGCGGAGCCTCCTGAGACCCGGGCAGGCGGCCGAGCTCCGGCACAGCGCGGCGTCCGCCGCCGCGGTAGCGGTCAGCAGCCGTCAGCAGCTGAGGGTGAGTGTGGCGCGACCCCGCGCGTCCCCCGCGCCTCCACGCGCGCCCCGGGCGCCCAGCGGCCCCACACCGGGCCTCCCTGAGCACCCGGTGCGCGGGGGGTCCCTGCCGCTCCCACTCGCCTCCCCCGCACTCCCTCCCACGCCGCCTCTGCGGGCGCCCCTGGCGCCACCTCCGCCAGGCAGCGCCACCGATGCGTTGAGGACCGGGGCGCGTTTGGGGACTTGGGACACTTGGATGAGCAGCTGCGCGGGCGGCAGAAGCGCAGCGTGGGAGAGGATGTGTCTGGATTTGGGGTGGCTGAGGGGTGGCGGGAATGCGTCCCGAGTCACACTTGCTCTGGGTGGTGGGGTGCAACGGACCCGAGAGGTGGAGGCGCCCACCGAACGGAACCCCTGGGGCCACAGGTCTGCGCGCCCACCTCACCCCGTAGACTAACGCGCAGTGAAGGGAGGATGCGATCCGAGGTCCTCCAGCGGCTAAAACTGGGAGCCCCACGGTAACGCTATCGCGGAAATAAATGTACTTCCCACCACCCTCCCATCACGGGAGGAAAAAACCCACAAACCACTTTATACTCCTCCAGAAAACCTGGGCGAACAGGCTGGAGGAGACGTGGGTCGTTAAATATCCAGTGGTTTCGGGTGTTTTTCTAAGATGTTGGCGGGTTCTCCCGCCAAGATCTCTTCACCGGTCACTTCCTTATTGAAATGCCTTCTAAGTGCTGGGTGATTTCCGCGGGAAATCCTGGGGCAGCAGCCAGCCGTTCTCGTCTGATGCCCAGATCATATCCATAACTCTCCAGATGTTCATAAATTCCAGTAGGTGTCACACTCCGGGCTGGAAGTGTCAGGAGTTAAAAAAAAAAAAAAAAAAAAAAGCAACTCTGGTGGGAAAGGGAAGCGAGTAGAAACAGCCTTCCAGCAAGATGTGGGCTCAGCGGCCTCACTGCCTTTCCTGGACCAGAATCCCAGGTTGTGGGTTTCATTTTTCCCTTTTGCCAGGAAATATCAATAGGAATTAAACAGCTTCTTTTAAGAGTGTCAAAGAAAGTGTTAGTCTTGCCAGTAAACCATCAGGATGGAGCCAAGAGCTACCCAGAGCCAGTTCCCACAGCCAGGACTTCTCTCTACAGCCAGAGGTCAGAAAGTTGAACAGAACGGAAGCTAATTGCCTGGAAGAGGGAAGAGGCATCAGATGCCCAGCGGGGTGATTGCAGTGTGAAACGAGTTGGTGACTAGGGTGCTGCCTTTTTCCGCTTACCACTGGCTGCAGGCTGCTGTTACTCAGATGTGATTCAACTGTTGGCCAGCCTTGGGCCTGGGCTGCCCATGGTTCTGATATCAGCCAGCACGCTTACAAGGCAGGAAAGACAAAACACCAAAAGACCATTTGCATAAAAGGTTCAATTCGAGTAAAAATAGAGATAATAAGAAAATCTCTAGGCTAGCAGAAAAGTAATTTTTACTTTTGAATAATCATTCAGAATTGTGGCTTTGTCATTTTCTGTCATTTGCTCTACAATACTTTTACTTTGCAATTGATTCGTTTTACTGCATATCAGTAATGATCTGGTAAAGTGCAGAAAAATAAGTAGCATTCAACGGGAATAAATGACTCTAAGTGTTGTTTGGTTTTTAAGTGTTTTTGTAGTTCTAGAATTCCTATAAAGAATATGTATCCTGGATACCTTTCTGCATGCACATACATTACTTTCTCTAATTTATGTCAGATTTGAAATCCTAGGGTGTCTTGTCAAAATGAATAAGCTTCATATCTTTAAGAGTTGGGGGAGAGGACTATTCACGGGCGAAGGTGTTCCGGCCTTCCTCCCCTCACTTCAGCACCTTGGCCAACACTCCTGAGCTAGCTTTGCCAAGATATTTCATGGGATCTTTCACATCTAGTCAGGCAGTTTTGGCAGTGATTTTGGCAGCCAGAAGAAGTGCTTTGCATCCTATCCTATCAGTTAACTCTTGAAGGGAAACAGGAAGCTGATGAGTTCTCGGAGTTGGCACCCAAACGCAGCGGGATTCTCTATGGCAGAGCATCTCTTTCGAACCTAAAACCTTGTAATTGGACTATAAGGTGGAGGCTAATCTTAGCTTAAGTTGATCCAATCCCTTAAGACTCTTTATGTTTGTTATTTCAAGTCTTCAAATCCTGGTTGTCAAGGAAGAAAATTAATAGGATGGGGTAAGATTATGGGTAGCCCATTTCAGTACTGGCAAGACACGTAGAATTGTGTGTATTGGAGCAAGCTGTCATCTATTGAAAAATATTTGAGAGATGCTGTAAGGTTCTGCTGAGAAAAAACTGGAGGAAATTAAGCTAAGTGAAATAAGTCAGACACAGAAAAGCAAACACTGCATAAACTCACTTACATGTGGAATATAAAATGGTAAAACTCATGGAACCAAAGAGTAGAATTGCTGGGATGGGTTTGGGGGGGTGGGGTGAGCAGGAAATGAGGATATATAGGTTAAAGGATACAGACTTCCAGTTATGCAAGATGAATGAGTTCTGGAGATGCAATGTATGGCAAGGTGACAATAGTCAACAATACTCTATTGTATATTAGAAATTTTCTAAGAGGATATATCTTTAATTAAATTTCTAAGAGGATATATCTTTAATTAAATTTTTTTAGCCCCCCACACACAATAGTAACTGTGTAAAGGCTAAGTTATTTAACTTGATTGGAGGTGATCTTTTCACAATGTATATGTATATCAAAACATCAAGTTGTACACTTTATTACACTTTATATAATTTTTATATGTGAAAGATATCTTACTGACTTTAAAAAAGAAAAAAGCAACAATAATAAAGAACAATTATGAACAAAATATTTGCTCCTTAGTTATCCTAAATTTCTTTTTATAGAAAACAAACGAATCACAACTCATACAAAGGGTAGTCTCAAGATCAAGTGAAGTTTAATTAATTTCCTGACACCCGCTTCGTGGTAGTCACAGAGAACAAGCTTCTCTAGAGTAAGATCTCAGGTCAAAAATGGTTAGAAACATTTCTCTCACGTCAGGATTTCAGCTTTGTATTACTGTGGTTGACTATATATATCATGTTGGCCTCAAAGTTGTAATGCTACTAATTACAGGTTCTTTTTTCTTTTCTTTTTCTTTTTTTTTGGATAAAAAGCCTTTCTTGTAAAATGTATGGAGTGTATTTGTACTTTTGCACGAATTAGTTCATTTAAATAGCTTTCTACATTTCATTAAGCTATAAACCTAAGATTTGTGCATTTGTGTGAATATGCATTATATTTGATAGTAGCATTCTAAAAGCAAAATGTTTTTTTAAAAGTTTAGATTACTTTTTGTTAGCACATCAGATCCATCACTTTAAGAGAAATGGAGTTTTATTTACAGAATGTGATTGAGTAACTGAGAGTAATGGAAGACTCTAGGTAACAGAGAGGATGGGTGCTGACCAGGGCCAGGTTCTGGGAAGAAAGCACAAAGTCAGGTGGAGGTTTACCAAAGACTAAATAATCATTTGCTCAGTTTTTGCCTAAAGCCTCTTATCTCTTAGATCAGAACATACCACGTTATTTCCATATACTCTTTAACACATGGAAGATATTTACTCTGTTATGAGTCTTCTGCAACTCATTTTTGAATTATATCTAACTTTATTAACTTCTTTTAAAGAGGAAACATCCTGCCAAAAGTGATTATACTTATGTTTTCTCCCTCCCCACCCACGCAGAGAGAGTAAGTGTAAAGAGAAGACAGTATTGACTTCATTAATCACAAAAATACCATATCCTCACTTTGATGTGACATTTCCTAACTTCTTCTGTTCTTCAGTGATACCACTTTTTATATTTGAGGGAGTTTTAAATAAGGAGCAGAATCTTTGGCAGAACAAAGACCTTTGACTGAGAAGTCATGAATATATAAACATGTTTACAAGAGCAGAAAGAATTCCTAGAAGGAAGAATTTTCCCCTCTGAACTTGGTGGCATTTGAATAGTTGAGAGTAGGAGGGGTTTTAAAAAATGAGTGGGAGATAATAGAGTTTCCAAAAAGTTATATGCTGGGGGTAAGAGTTAGTGAAAAGACACGAAAAGTGAATCGAATGAAAATAAAACACTTGTTTTCTTGTCAATGTTTTAAGTTAAAAGCAACATGCAAAGGAAACGCCTGTTTGTTTGACATTCATAGCACAGACTTTTTGATGTTTTTGTTGTTTTGTTTTGGATGGAGATTTTCATAACAAAGGTTTTTATGCTTTAGCAGAAATCACACGTTTCCGTTTTCATATGAGGAAAAGTCCCTTGCCTGGTGAAGAAGTCAACACAAACTTAGTTCACAAGATGAAAGTTATCAACTAATGTTTTTGACTTCTCAAGGGCATGGGAGAAATAACTTAAAAAATAAATGGTAACAACAGTGAGATTTAGAAAACTTCTAGACAGGTCAAAAAATGAAGGAACAAGTACACATTCTGGTTATTGGCTCTTTTTCTTCACCATTTCCTCTAAGGCCTACCATAGGAAAAGAACAATAATAAATAGATTTTGATAAACCATTTTTTGAGACTCTACAAAGTGCCTGGCATGGGGTCAGTGTTTAATTCTCAGAGCAATCTTATGAAGAATTCACTATTGTTGCAAATTACAGAGGAGGCCGTCAAGACTCATAATATTAAATAGCTTACTCTATGTGAAGGGCTGATGTGGGACCTCTTTTGTATCCTGAATAGTAACTAGCAGAGGGCTACCTTCCATTCTCGTAGCAGCATCCAACAGCATCTCTTAATCGGAAGACATGACTTTGACTTTGGTTGATGTTGCCTTCTGACCAGTAGCCCTACCTAGCAAAGAACGCTGTCATCTCCACTGGTATTTTAGAGCACTCATCAGCGTTCACTTCAGTATTCCTCTGAGGTTAGGAGCCACAGCAGAACCCATTCCACTCACCAGTAATAATAATAGACATTTCTGGGCCAGCACAGAGCTCAGTTGTTATGTCCTTAAAGTATAGTTACTCAGCCATCCCCATGCCATCCCTCTGGCAAAGCCAGAAGCAAATACTGAAAGAGGGCGGGGTTAGTTCTTTTCGAGTCCCTTCTCTTCTAGGACTGGCTCTCTCTCCAGGTTTCAATCACCTCACCCCACTCCAACAAGTAGCTGAAGTGTTCCAGAGTATTGTGTGTCTTTGAACAGACATGTTCATTTAACTGAGTTGTGTTGGGATCCTTTTTTTCACATGCTATTTTATCCAAAGGAGTAATTCTAAGTGTCTTAAAAGATGCATGTAAACAAAAAACAACAACAAAAATCTAGTAAGGAAGGGGGTGAAACACAATAACAACAACAACAACAACAACAAAAGCAGTATTAGGAAAGTTAGATATAGTCAGGAGTAGGTCACTGCAGTAGCATCAGTAAATAACCCACATAACCATTAAATCCTTTAGTCTTGCTAAAGGTACTTCCTAGTCGCCAAGTCAAAGAGGAAAACTTGATCAGCAGTGAGAGGTCAGCAGTGAGGTAAAAGAAAATAATTTGCTCTAGACATATCTAGTTTTAACTGTACAGAGACTCAAGACAAGAGAATTTTCTGTGATTTTTTTTCTTTATAAAAGGCAACATAATGCACTGACAGACTCTTACTGGATCAGGATGTGTATTTTAACAAGATCCTCCAGTGATCCCTAAACACATTAAAATTTGAGAAATGCAAAAATAAGCTGCATCTTTAGCCATATTTTTGCAGTCTGTTGTCACCAAAGGCTATTGTATGTGGGTTCAATACAACGTGGTTTATTCTGCAATTCTTTGAAAGAGTCCCTTGAGACAAAAATAACGTTTAGACCAACTGAGAATGAAAATGGTATTGCTTCATTGCTAAGTAACTTTAGGGAAGTCCCTTTTTCATTTGGGTTACATTTTCTACTTCATCTAGCACCTCAATTATATATAGTGTGAACTTAAATTCAGCTTCTAGGTTAAGAAAAAAATTCCATAATGTACATGAAATAGTTGCAATCTGAATCTGCAGAAGTTCTCACCTTGGGTCATAGCCCTAAAGTTGTTTCAGGGTGAGGCCTATGTTTTCCCACTTAGAAGAGAATTTTAAAGCAAAATCTCTCCAACTCATGAAAGATATGCAATGATGATTCCTTGTTGCTTTATAAAATTTATGTTGTATCCTGTTAAAACCCTAGTGATTTGAAAATAATTCATTATGTCAGAAAATCTGATTGCTACATTCAGATAATCATGAACATTTTTTTTTCCCTCTTATACTCCTTGTTCACATTTGAATGTCTTAAGGATGGGATTCCATGGAGTTAAAGACCTTGGCTTGCCCATATGCTGTGATGCTTCTCCTTGACTATCCAAGGCCAAGTGTTCTCATGTACTTTGAATGATTTGGCCTATGGGAATTTAGTAAATGGGAGTTGGTATAGGAAGTGTCAGAGCCTATGAGTCTGGAGAACAGAATTCCAACCCTGGCCCTGCGACGTTTTTCTACGTCACTTTTCTTTTGGGGTCTCAGTTTCCTGATCTGGAAAATTAGGGGATTAGATGATTGGGTTCTTTCATTTGCCATTTCTCTGACCCAGAGTTCTCAAGGGCTCTCTCCCTTATTCCTCAGGTTCTCTAATGTCATCTCCTCAAGAAGGTCAACGTGGATCACCAAACTGATGTATTTTCCCCAGCCTCCCTCTGCTGTGACCTTCTCTGTCTCATTTCTCTGATTCATTTTCCTCAAACCTCTTACCACTACTAAAGTGACCTTTTTACTTATTTGATTTCTTGTGTCTCTTTTCCAACCTTCTTGCCTTCAATATAAGTGCCATTGAGAGCAGGAAACTTGTCTGTTTCTCCACTTTTATACTATATTTACTATTTGGAAAAGCCTCCCTTCTCACCGCATATGAAGTGTTTTAGAAAAGTCAGGAGTGGGCTGGACGCACATCAATGAGAGATTAAGAGGAATTGTGACTTAAACATTTCCAGGCTGTCAGTATCTGATAATGATGTTCCTTGAGTCATCTTCACAGTCGACTTGGTAAGTGGCGTAAATGCAGTCATGTAGAAAGAGGTTGAGCATGTCTCACGTGTCAGGTACTTTACCTGTCCAATCTCTTCTGATCTCCATAACAACCTCACGGCAAAGCACTTTTATTCCTATTTTATAGTTGAAGAAAGAGATGCTTAGAGATCAGGAATTTGCCCCAGATCAAATGACTAGTCAGCGATGAATCTAGGAGTCACATCCAAGCAGTCCGACTGCAGAGGCTGTATTCTCTGGGACTACTCTGCACCGCTGACCCGGTCCAGTAGGCAGGCAGGCCTCATTAAACATGCAGTTAGCATCCATGTAGAGAGCAGAGAGAAAAAAGGAAACCTCAGAATGCCAGCCATAGGAAGAGGGTGTTAAACAGAGTTTCTTAATGAGAGAAGAGCTACAGCTACTTTTGCTTTGCTTAACAGTTTTTCATTCATGACATCTCAACAACGCAGGATATCGAGGATGGCACGAACTTTGGACGCCATTGCTCAGGGCTCAGTCATTTCCCAGTACAGGGATGGCACGGAGTGGGTTAAGCTTTGAAAACAGAGTCCTTTAACACTGAAAGGGGCAGCATTTGATTCTTCTATAGAAATACATTTCTGGCACGATAAGCATGGAGGAGTTGGGTTGCAGCATTATATCTGTTGCATTGTCTTTTGGAGTCATGATTTTAGTGTTCATGTTTATAAATGAGAAGGTTTTTTCCTCCCGCTAGAGTGAGATTTGTTTGCCTCATCTTTCACAGCAGTATCAGTGGGCTGGAAAGAAATGCTTGTGATTGTGGACTCAACATGTTGACCTACATTAAATGATGTAGAAATAATAAAATTTAATGAATGTGACTGAGTTAGTAGCGATAGAGAAAAACACTTGCTCTTGAAAATGTTAATATTTTGCAATTGGATTGAGGTGGAAATGTCTGCCTCTGAGACCAGAAGAATTAATGGACCCAAATTATCAAAAGTTCCTTTAATTGTGCTTCTAAATGTGAAAATAGTCAGTTTTTCTAATTGAATTTCAGCGTTCTTCCACTTCTGACATGTAGAATTTGGGAAGCTTGGCAGCTTTTTAATTTAAGTTGAACACCAAACTGGCAGAGTTTAACAATGGGATTGGGGGAGAGTGTCTATTTAAAAAGATGACACCACTTATGATCAGTTCAATGAGCTTTTCTTCCTAAAATTATTTTCATAATTTACCAATTTAAGTGATTAATTAAGGCTGTCAAAATGCCCAGCGACTTTTGGCTTTTCAAATCACATGTTTTATGAAAAAAAACATAGACGTGAACATATGGCTTGACAAACGCACAAACAAAAAACAAAATTTACTACTCAATGAAATATGATAGTGAAATTATTTTTTGAACACTCAGTGTTTATTTGCTTCGCTCTTAACATTTCCTTTGTCACGGTTCTTTAGAATGAGAAAATGGAAATTGACTGTAGCTGTATAACCTTCACAGAAATGAAAGTTATGCTGATGCTCAGTAACTTTTTTGAAGAAGAAAATTCAAATGTGGAGAACTAACCTTTAAAGTCATTTACTTTTGATGGTTTTTACATTTATTTAAAAATCAGACATTTATTCAAAGGAGGATTTTATCTTCAAAGGAAGAGTATTCCAGTTTGCTTTAAAGCATATCTATATACATGGCTATAAATTTTTATTTCTGTATGTGTCACTGCTAGTGATAAAATTTATTGGCATACCCAAATGCACAGATCAAATCCTTTCAAGATCTTTCTGAATGCTAACAAGAAAGGTTCATCCATTAGCTTTCATTTTTTGAAGTAAAAACCATTATTTAGCCAATCAATCTGAAAAATGTGTCTTTTTATCATTAGGAAGCCATGGTTTCTAGGCTGTGTGACCTTGGCCAAGTCTTTTTTGGGTTTTAGTTGCCTTGTCTCTAAAACAAGAAGGTTGGACACCATCACCTTTAAAAATGCTTTAGTCTTAAAAATCTAGGGAGTTATTACTCTTTTAGAGAGGTTTCCATAGAAGATTAATTTATTTTTTCACTTTAATAACGCCATTATTGATTAAGATATCTGATTTTAGCAACTGGAAGAATTGGTTCAAATGATCTACAACCAAATTTGCATTTCAGTGATAAAAATGGTAGCATAAAGTGGTTACTTGAGGATGTAATGAAGGGAATGGCTGTTTACCTACCCCAAGGGTGGGGATAATGGCATGAGCACTGGCAATAGGACAGCCAGCAGTGACAAAGGTGGGCAAGACAGGTTCTTAGAACATGGCGGAGGCTCCGAGGCAAGCACGCAATCTCATCTCCCTCCTTCTTTTCCTGCTGAGAACAGTAAGACCCATCTGCTTTAGAGAGCAAGCTTGCCAGTTCCCATGCCCAACGTTTGTAGTCACGGCTGTCTGGGGTAACGTCTGTGCCAAGCGCCTCTCAGCACCCACAGGACTAGAACATAGGCGAGTGTGGAGAGAGGCTGAGCTGTCCTGCAAACTCCACGCCTTCTCTCCGCCATCAAAAAGCAGCAAGAACCTCTCTTCTTCTGGTTCCGTCTCTGTCTCTATCACCTTCTCACATGCAAAAAAAAAGGTAGTATGATCTGTCCCTGCCCTGGTGTGATTTCAGAGGTGTTAAAAAGAATCTTCCTTCCCAGATCTGTCTCCTAGCAACCTGATCCCTAACAAGGTCCAGAATATTTCATTAAGCGGTTACAAATCAACCTTAAGTACATGGCCATTTACTTAAATCCACACCAAAGTGTAGGTCCGTTCTCCAGCAGGCGTACCTTGGGAAGAGCTCTGATATAGTAAGATAAAAGGGCATAGAAATGGGAGGCTTGTGGTACCAGAGATCATTTTTCATGGCTTGACGGGTGGCTAGGTTGATCTCTGACATATTTCACCACAATTTACATGACACCTGTCCCTGTTGCCTCTTCTGGACCAGGAGGATGAAGTGTGGTTTTGCCTTCCCATTTCTGATACCCTGAGAGACCTTCGAAGATCAGCATCGTGGTGATTGTGTCATAGTCCCAAGGCAGAAACATGTCTGGTGCATCGTATTTGTTCGCTAACTGCTTGTACGATGTAAGAGAGAATGTTACCCTTGGAGATGACAGTACAGGTTAGGCAATCTAAGTGCCTCGTTTACAGCAAATAAATTCTTAGGTATGTTTGAGAAGAAATACTCTGGTGATAAAGTACCAGCATATAGTATCTGCTAGGTAGTCAAACTGAATTGAAGTAAACAGAATAGAATTGAGTTCAAGATTCCACAAAAGGCTATTCAAAGGTTTGCATGAATGTATACTCTTGAATAAACAAGATTTAGCCTAATAGGTGTTTTCATCATTCCAAGACCAACTCCTTCCCCTGAGGGTTTCTGGGTGGCCCACACAGTCCTCACTGCTTGGCAAGGGATGTTACTGTCATTCCCACTGATGCTGTTAGCAGTCACGAGGCTGTGGCAGAATAAAGCTGAGCAGGGTACAGAAAATGATCGATTAAAATTAGAGACGTGTGGGCCACAGAGTTTTAACAACAGTCTGTTCTTAGTTCGATGATGTAAAACAGTTTACATTTTCAAGAAAGCCCATAATAAATCACCAGAGCTACCTGATTTTATCAGTGAATGTGAGGGCTCCTTTAGTTCTTAAAAACTCAGCTTCTTTCCTTTAGGTCAGAGAGTTTTCTTGACACCATTTTAGAGTATTGTAATAACTGTGCTCTATGTGTTATTGTTTTTTTTTTAAATTTCTATTTTCATTTAATGGTCTCTTTTTATATCTGCACTTTTTAAACTTGTGTGGCTTTTATTAAATTAATAACTCAAAATACAGAAAATAATGAAGAAAAAACTAGTGATCACCCATAATCCTACCACCTACTGGTAAAAACTTTTCATGTGTTTATTTGAAACATTTGTCTGTTCACAAAAATATTCTTTAATTTAAGTTTAAGCTAATTTTGAATGTTTGGCTTTTTAATGTATTAAGTGATTCAAGCTAAATTTTATCCTGCAAATTCATTCTTCTGGCACATATGTATACCAATTCCACATGAAATATATCTTGTAAATGAGAAAAAAGAATTTGTACTACATATCTTGGTATCCTATAATCACAAACATTTAAAAGTGAAGGAAAACTTAGTTTAAAGTTGGTAAGGAAGCTGAGTCACCAGGAAGTTTAGGTGGATATGGTCAGGGTCAGAGAGTAAGGCCATGGATGATCTTGAACCCAGTGCCTTTTCTCCTTCAACCCAGTGCCCCATCTGCAGTGAAAAGTATAATTTAGTATCAGAAATTTAAAAACTAGAATTTACTTATATTTCCATGAAGCACTCCAGTAAAAGTGAATAAGCCTTAAACTCAGTGGATGCACACACACTTAACCTAAGTGTCCATGTGAGGTTTAATTCTTGAGCCTGTGAGGTCCGTATAATCTGTTGTTTGCTGAGACTCTGTGACCTATGTTTGGAAGCAGGGGGAAATGTGATCCTCTGGTTTGTGAGTACAGGGAAAGGTGCAGTGGTGCCCCAGGGCTTGTGTCATTGCTGTAAATTGACACCTTCTGCTGTCACCTCTTGGAATCTGAATGATGGCATGTGATCTCTCAGTGCTCTAAAGAGTGATCAAAACTTAACTGACTCTGGGCCGCTGTGATTTTGTAGGGATACCAACTCCTTCACTAGATTTTTTTGCTGCCATAAATATATATCTATATCTATATATATTAGAAATGTAGTGGCTTAAACCACACGATTGTGCTATCTTACCTTAGTGTAGGTGAGAAGTTCAGTAGCGGTCTCACCACGCTAAAATCAAGGTGTCGCTGGGTTGCGTCTCTTCCTGCAGGCTCAAGGGGAAAATCTGTGTCCTGCTCAGTTTGGTTGCTGGCGGAATTGAGTTTCTTGTGACTGTAGGGCCAAGTTTCCCATTTTCTTGCTGGGTGTAGACAGAGAGCCATACCGCCTTCTAGAGGACCACCACATTCCTCAGTCATGACCCCCTTCTTCCGTGCTCAAAGTCAGCAATGGCGGGCCAAGTCCTTCCTGTGTCGCATCTGACTCATTCTTCTCCCTTTCCCTTCTGTTGTTCAGGCCTCATGTTATTAGATTGAGTTACCTGGATCATCCAGAATAATCTCCTCATCTCACCATTTCTAACCTTAGTCACATTTGCGAAGTCCCCTTTTGCATAAAAGTTAGCATATTCTTAGATTCTGGGGCTTAGGATGTGGACATCTTTGAGGAGCCTACCACAGCAACACTTACAAGGATTATTAAAAGAAGCAAATCCTCTCTAGGCATGATTTTCTGATCCTAATGCAAAGTGGAGGAAACAGTCTTTTATGGGAGACCAGAGTTCAGTTTCAAAACTGGAGCCTTTCTATTTGTGTGGCCTTGATTAAGTTAACAACCCTTGGCTTTTCTCTCTGTAAAATAAAGAGACGCAAAATTCTCATGAGGGTCCAATGATAAAATGCCTAAGAGTTTTTTAAGCTAGGTTTGTGTTCATTGTCATAGTTATCACAGAGCCAAGGACATCATTGCTCATTTGTTTCCATGTCCATGTGCCTAGGAAGAGGCACTGTAGAAAGAGCACCACTGTGACTCAGTAGACAATAGACTGTCACCAAAGGTGACTGCGGTGGGGACAGCTCTGGGCATTCAAGGGAACCCGAACTCTGTCTAGGGTCTGCTTAGGGCCTTGTCTCATCGGGCCTCATGATTAGTGTTCATATGAGAGTCGCCTTGATCCATGGAAGATCTCAAGTCTACTACTTTCAATTTGCTTCTCCATATTCTCTCTAGTATTGTGTATGGAGGAGCCTGGTGAGCAGGACCAAATAACCCGTGTATCAGATCTACATTTCGTGTGCATGGACTCGATGACCAATGCTCAGAAAGATAGATTGAAATCATCTTTCATCATTTAGTCGAGTGGCTAACTGAACCACTTGACACAGGCAGTTTCATTCAAAATGGTATCTTTGATTCATCAATAAGCAGAAAGTATATTTGTGGTTGCAGAGAGTGGATCTAGCATTCACCATGGGTTTAGCCTTGGACCTTCTTCTTTCTGTCCTCCCTATGTGATTCATCCTCTCTCACAGGTGCGGCTGTCACCTATGCTTCACTGATTCTTCCAGCTCTGTCTCTGCTTTGCTCTCTGTATCTGGGCTCTGTGCATCGATGCTCCACCCTGGAGTCTCTTGGTTACTTCTGATTCAACAGGATCCGTATCTAACACATGTTCTTGCCTCATAGATCTGCTTTCCTCTTTTCTTGAGCTTTATATCTGAGTTGATCTAGTTAATCTCAAACTGAAACCGTGCTTCATTCTTTCCGTTCCCTGCCACCCCACATCAGATCATGTGCCAAGAGCTGGCAATCCTACCTCCTAAATATTTCAAACATCTCCCTGCCCTTAATGATCTAGTTAAACCACTCATGAGTTCTTCTCCAGATCATCTTTTGAAATGTCCTTGAGGGTGTTTTTTTTTAGCTTTCTAACTAGTCACCTTCCTGTCTCTAGTCTCCACACACAGTAATCCACCTTACATGCTTTGCCTATCTCGTGAGCACAGTTTGGATCAAGATCTATGTCTTCCTGAATGCTGCCGATACCCTTGATTCCTTCACCAAAGGGGTTAACTCTCACCTGGTTCTAAACTACCTTTCGGCCTCACTTTCTAGTAAGTTCTTTCTTCAACTGTCTCCGCACCGTAGCCCCTCAAGGTTCTGGCCATTTCCCACATGAGGCACATTACCAGCTGCTCAGAGGACCTTTTCTTTCTTTTCCTGTGTGATTCCTACTTGCCTTTCAAGACCCAACTCATTTTTAACTTCACCTGTTACCATTCCCTGAGTTCATAGGCAGACAATCTCTTCTGCTTCTGCATTTCCATAGCATGTCTTAAATACATTAATTACTTTCTGTTGTAATTATTTAGTTATTGTCTCATGCCATCAGTTACAGAGTTTTAGTATAACCTAATAACTGATTCTTGGTTAGCAGAATGGAGAGATGTATGTTCACCTTTACAGTTCTTTTAAATGTTTTATCCATTCCATGTCATTTTGAAAGGAAAATAGTACAAATATTGGCGTGCAAGAGGAACAATATGGCATTATCTTTCTCTTCCTTACTTAGATGCTTTAAATATTACCTAGCTTTGGAAATAATAACCCAGCATTCAGATTCAACGCTTTTGAAAAAATAAAACAGGTTCAGAGACTTTTTTAAAGGGCCCATTTTAATTATTGCCTTTCAATGAGATGATGTGAGTATGAAAAAACATTGCATTTTAGGTCTGTGATTTCTTTATTTTTCAACATGCACCCTATCATTTCCCACTGGAATTTTTAGCTCCCTAACATCTCTACCATTTCTAAAGATTTTTTTTTTCTAGTAACAGTGAGTTAAAACAAATTGTGCATTTATTTTTTAAATGAATTATCTAGTTTGCTGGGAAAAATATGGAGACATTAAATTGCTCAGTTGCTAATACTGAAAATCTTTGATCTCATAGTTCCAAACCCCAAAACCCCCTTGCTGCCTGGCTCAAAGACCTATAGGTGCCTGGAATGCAACAGGTACCTGTGAGCCATCTGCTTTTATATTTGGTCTTCCCCAGCCCAGAAAGCTCCTTTCCTCATTCTTCTTCAGACATCTTCTCATTCTTCATTTCCTCGAGGAACCTTTCCCTAATCTCTTCATCCAAAGCCTGGTGAGCTTGAATTACACTGGGTACCCAGCTCCTGTGGCCAATACTGGATATTAGTTATGAAATATTTCATACATAAAAGAGTATCTAGACTATATGTTTTCTCCTTAAAGAATACAGATGAAACCACCGTGTATGAAACGTCTGCGGGCAGTACCTCTGCAGATCTGTCTGCCTGTCTTCACCCCAAGCTTCTCTCCTCCCCAGAGGTGAGCACTAAACCAAATGTGCTCAGCATTCTCCTGCTTTGCTTTTTTTACTTTTTTATTTTGAAGAACATTCAGATTTACCAAAAAAAAAGTCATAAAGATAGTCCAAAGGACCTCATGTACTCTCCCCCCAAATTCTTCTAATGTTAACATTTTATCACATGTAAAATTAATTATTCTCTCCGCCGCCCCCGCCCCCGCCACCACTAGCCGTTTCTTTCTGTCTCTCTCTGTTTCTCTCTCTGACCCTCTAACATTGCACACACACATAATATCATTTTTCTGAAACATTTGAGAATAAATTGCATACATTTTGCCCTCTTACCTCAAAATACTGCAAGTATATATCCTAAAAGCAGTTCTCTTACATATTTTTAATATAATGATCAAAGTCATGAAATTAACATGGGTCATAATAGTATCTAATCAAACCATTGACCTCATTAAGATGGTGCCAATTGACCTACTAGTGTTTTCTCTGGCCTAGGATCCAAGGATTACATTGCGTTTAGATGTCATATCGCTTTCATCTTCTTTAATCTAAGCTTTGTCTTTCTGTCTTTCTTGACACTGACATTTTGAAAAACACAGCCATTGCTTTGTAGACTGGCCCTCAGTCTGGTTTTAGACTGATGCATTCTCATGATTAGATTCAAGCGATGCTATTTGGGGCGGGTTTATCTCAGAAGCCATGAGGTATCCTCAGTGCAGCCTGCTGTGGGGACACGATGTCAGTTTGACCCATTGCTGGTCACTTAGTTATGATGGTGTCTATCAGTTTTATCTTCTGTAAGGTTACTAGGTTCCTGCCCTAGTCAGCTCAAGCTACAATAACAAAATAACATAGACTATAGGGATTAAATAACGAATATTTGTTTCTCAGAGTTCTAGAGACTGGCTGGGAAGTCCAAGATCAAGGCTCAGGCAGGTCCAGTGTCCAGTGAGGACCCTCCTCCTTATTTGCAGACAGCCATCTGCTCCTTGTATTCTCACCTGGTGAAGAGCTGAGAGAGAAGCAAGCTCTCTGGCGTCTCTTAACGGGGCACTGATCCCACTCATGAGGGCTCCACCCTCAAGACCTGATCACCTTCCAGAGGCCCTGCCTCCAAATAACAGCACACCGGGGATTAGAGTTTCAACACGTGAAGTTTGAGGGACACACACATTCAGTCCATAGCAGTTATTTCTGTCACTAGTGACTAATGGGGAGATCCACTGAGATTTCCCTGCTTCTCTTCATACTTTTGCCCCTAAATTTAGCATCTGGAGATGATACTTTCCTGAAACAGTTTTTACTGTGGAGGGACATTTAGGTTGTTTCCATTTTGTTTCATTTTGGATTTTGCTGTTATAAATCTCCCGGTGACAAGAGCGGGGACTTCTTGAGGGCACACACCTCTTCAACTTTAGCAATGTGGTAGCCCCTTTATCTGCAGTTTCACTTTGCACGGTTTCAGTTACCTGCACCTGTGCCAAAAATATTGAATGGAAAATTCTAGAAATAAACAATTCATAAGTTTGACATCGCATGCCATTCTGAGGGAGTAGCATGATGAAATCTCAAGCAGTTCTGCTCTCTCTCACCCCAGATGTGAATCACCCCTCTGTACAGCATCTCCATGCTGTATACGCCACCTGCCTGTCAGTCAATAAGCAACCTTCATGGTTATCAGATCAGCTGTTGTGGGACCACAGTGTTGTATTCAAGTAACTTTTGTTTGATCTAATCATGGCCCCCAAATGTAAGGGTAGTGATGCTAGCAAAGAGAAGCTGTAAAGTTCTTCCTTTAAGTGAAAAGATGAAAATTCTTGACTTAATAAGGCATTTTATCATCTCACATCATCACAAGAAGGGTGTTTACAGTACAGTAAGATGTTTTGAGAAAGAGATACCACATTTACGTAACTTGTATTACAGTATTTTGTTATGATTATTCTCTTTTATTATTAGTTATTATTATTAATCTCATACTGTGCCTGATTTACAAATTAAACTTTAACATAAGTTTGTATGTATGTACAAGAAAACACACAGTATATGTAGAGTTTAGCACCATCTGAGATTTCAGGCAACCACTGGGGGTCTTGGAATATATCTCCCTTGGATAAGGGGACACTACTGTCCTCCAGGTTGTTTTCCAAAAAGATCATAACACTCCACTCTTACGAGCAGGAAAAAAGTCTTTCCTTTCTACCACTTCCTTGATAGTAAACTTATTGTCAGACTTCGATTTTTGCTGCTTTGTTGGGTATAACATGGTGTCATATTACTGTTTTCATTCGCATTTCTTATTTGCAAATAAAGTAGAGCATCTTTTTGCATGTTTACTGGCCATTCTCATTTCCTTTTTATGATGACAATTTAGCATATATTTGAAAGACTGAAGTTCATATCAGAAAGTGTCTCAAAATTAATAGTAGACTATTTAATAGAAGTTGTTTTGTGGAAAGAAATTTGTCAAATTTATTTAAATGGCATTTTGAAGTTTTGTTAGCATTTTCTCAAAATCCTGTTGTAATTAGGAACAGTACCCGTCCATCGTCAAGTTCATGGACTTCATTACTCACTGCATAAGTGTGCTGTATCAAATTCCTATAATGAGATTCATGACAATAAATGCAAGCAGGTGTCTCCATTTATGAAAATTCCAAGTATTTGAACTTCTGCCCAAATCTAGAGACAAAAGGGCTCTTTGGGCCACAGAGTTTCCTGGCCCCAAGCAATTTTAGTGCAAATGATTTTGTTTAAATCAAACTGAATTATACAGTATAACGATCTCTCACTTATTCCATTTGTGTTCTAGTAAATACCCAGCCTGAAAGGCACGTGGTCATTTCAAATTCT
This sequence comes from Pteropus medius, assembly GCF_902729225.1. Classification (NCBI taxonomy): domain Eukaryota; kingdom Metazoa; phylum Chordata; class Mammalia; order Chiroptera; family Pteropodidae; genus Pteropus; species Pteropus medius. The sequence goes on from NW_024354875.1 coordinate 5,768,872, forward strand.
CAAATTCTTCCAGGCACAAATTCTGGAATTCTGGTGGTAGTGTATAGATTGTATATTAGAAGATTCTTTCTGACTTTGAGTTTAGGTCATATGAGAATGTGTGGTTGTGCGAGGGAGTCCGGTAGAGAAGAATGACTCATTTTTACCATCACAAGGTTGCGACTTCGAGGTGGGTGTGGGAACCCAATTGTATGGGTTCTGGCGTCAAAATTAAACCTTAAAGGAATAGGTGAAAGGACACTTGCAGAAGTGAAGCAGACAGCTCATTTGACCCAACAAAAGAAACGGGCATAGAGTGTAACTTACTCAAGATTACACCATTTTAAATGGTGGAAATAGTACTCAGGCTCCAGAACTCACAATCTTAGCTACTCTATTGTAAAATACTCTGTGTGCGTGTGTGTGCGTGCGTGTGTGTGTGTGTGTGTTCGAACATTATGCATGTTAGAGCATAATGGGAAAAATGCCTAATTAAGAAAATATAATTTAATGTTATTGAGTATAGAATCCAACTTGATTTGTATTCTTGTGTCACTAAATGGAAAAGTGATTTCTATAAAAGTTCATTATACATAACTTATTGAGATGAGAATATTTATAACTTTGTAGGGCATTCTAAATTATTTAATGTCTAAGTTCCATATTCGTGTTATGTGCCGAATTTCCAACTGACCTAAGTGTCCCAAAGGAACTGCATCGGCTTTGTTATAGTATATATGACTATTAATCTCTAGGAGTAGTCTTAAAAATACTGAAGAATCTAGACACTCAAATTTACATGTCGTGGAGAACAGCTGGGAGAGAAAACAAACAAAACAAACCAAAAAAACCCAACAAACCCTTATGACTATTCCACCTTCTGTTGCAACCGAATCAGGAAATAAAACTGCAAATTCAAAAAAGTTAAAATCTAACAATACATGTGATTGTCACAGGAACGAGCTGCAAGCATTTGATGTGTGGCTTCGCCACAAAATAGAATGAAGCTCCACCCCAGAGGGCACATGGCCTTTGTGGACAGATGCTTTCCTAAATTTATCTTTTTCTCACATTTCTCCCACTTCCTTAACAGCACATTTGGAGCTAATAAAATAGATAAAAATAAACAGTAAGAGCAGTTTTGAATGAGGAAATAATCATCGATGGGCATCTGAGGTGGGTAGGTAGGGCCATAGATTGGTGTGAAGGGGCATTAGTGTCTGCTTAGCTTTCATGAAAATGGAAGATGGGTGAAATGATGATTTACTCACTGTTTAACCAACCACCTGGTGCTACTGTCAGGTTCTCTGATAGACACTCGTTAAACTGCTGGCTGAGACACTTATGGTCTCTGCCATATCAGTGTTTTGGCACAAGCCAAAACTCTCCAAATCCCTTTGCCTCTAGCAGACTCCCCTGGTTTTTATCTACTCTCCCCACAAAATGTAGTTCTAGAAACAAAATGCTCATTGTTATACTTCGCAGGTGTATTTAAAACCAATGAATATAAACAATATATTTGTGTCACATGTGCATGCCATCACATTTGTGGAGTTGTTTTTATACAAGTATAAGAGGGGTATGTGTATGTCTAGAACCCAAGATTCTTGAAAATGTAAACCAATTTCATTTTCCTTACTAGGAGGAAATGCTCTAGTATCTTTTGGAAATTAGGTTTCTGAAGGTGGAAATTATCCTAAGTGGTAAAAGTGTTGTTCTGTTCATCTCATGTTGAGATGCTTCCAACACATTTTTAGACAGTTATGTCATCTCACGATTGCCATTAAGTTAACAAATTGTCCCTTAAAATCTTAAAATAGCTACCTCTACTCACAGGAGAGAAAGCCCTCCGAATATATCACGGCAATCGATGTCACTCTTGTTCACCCAAATAACGTACGAGTTTTGAAGAGCAATCACAATAAACAAGATATAGGGAAAGGTTGCTTTTAAAATATCATATGCTGCTGGGTGAAATTGTTTGGCAGAAAATGGATCCTTTGCTTCACGATTAGCATGTTAGTTCTCTACTGCTGCACCAATGTGTTCACCATATTTTATCTTGATCTTTGCTGTGATTCATCTGTTCTGCTCTGTAGTCAATATTGACAACAGATGAACGTAAATGTACCTCTTACTCTCAGCAAAATGTCCAGGATGTATAGTTACAATTGTTCTGACTGCCCTTTTGAAACTATTACATACTTAAGTATCGGTTTCAAGACTACTCACTTAGGAATCATTATGAATGTGAGTGTTCTCTAGAAGGGGAGAGAAAAATAACATTAAACTCTTGGCAGCTTCAAATTATGAAAAGCCATGGAGGTGAGTGCTCTATCGATTTAGACAGATAGCTATGTATGTCTCAAGTCTCTACGTCTGACTCTGAGCTGGATTCCTAAGGAGCTAAGGCACAAGGACAACATGTGGAGCGCAGATATGCTTGTAATCGACACCCCTGTCTTCGGGGCTTTAGCCTGTTGGTTTAGCTTTGTCGATTGGTCACATAGCTTGACAGAATGCATGGGAACTTGCCCAACTTAGACTCAGATTTTGGCTGCTGATCCTTCGCTTAATAATAATGAAATCAGTAGACCATGATTTGCAGAACAAGAACTGAACTTTAAAAAACTTTCCATCTTTTTGTTCGCCCTGACATTCCAGCCTGATACCTAAGCCAGAGCTAAAGGCTCTGTTTGCTGAAAGAACTTCCAGAGATGAGAGAATGAACCCTCTGCTTCAGAATGGAAGATCTGGTGTCAGGGAAGAGTCGGGCAGCCACTGTTTGTGACAGAAAAGTGTAGGCATTGAACAGCTGGAACTGAATGGAAGCCAAGAAGGAGTAGATGCCAGGAGTATCACAAATAAGTATGAAGAAGAAAATCAGGCAGGGACTTGGGACATTGAAGTGGGATTGGCTTGAGGATTTGTATCTTAGCCAGGAAAAACAAAACAAAACAAAACAGTAAACCACACGCTCTTGAGCTTTGAAACTGCCAACCCCCAAATTCACAGTTATCTTTTTTTCAGTTGACCATGAGAGTCTGTCGCAGCTCTTGGAAACCCAGAATCTGTATTAGTTGGGGAGTGTGGTACTTCTTCATATCTGTTCAGGAAACGAATCCCACACACGTAAAAGCAGGGGCCCCGAGGATAGGGAAGGCTGATCAGCAGAGAATCTGATGAACAAAACGTTAGATGACTGGTCTCTAGGGGAGCCAGCCCATAAGGCTGTTTTCTCTCATATGGAATCGCTAAAGTGTTCTTAACAATTCAAAAAGAAAGGTTTAGAAAAAATACAGCCATTGAAAAATAGATCATTACTTGTTTGTAACAGGACTTACGTACATTTACATGACAGTTTGAAAAGACTCAGAACTCCTTCAACTTCAGCTGCAGCTTGCTGCCCTCCTGGAAACCAACGAATGCTCTGTCTAGGGGGAAAGTGATGGTTAAGATGGGTTGCACTTTGCTTATTTCATCCAGCCTCTTAATTCCGTCCTGTAAGGAGCGGCAGCTTACTCCCTACTGACCTTTGGGTCAGTGTTTATCCCTTCCAGCTATTCAGAAACAGAGATGACCATTTTAGTCCGCATGATTGATATGATATGCAGAAGAGACTACATGTTTTGTTAAAACTGATGGTAATAAAAATTGTTTCCTTACGCATTGTATTTTTCTTTGAAAATGTATGAGTACTGCATTTGGAAAGCAAGTTGTCACATTGATACAATATTCCTTGAAGTTCACTTTTTGTTGTGGAAAATCCAGTCAAACCCGAGTTGTGGGACAGCTCAAACCTAGGGGGCCACCCCACCAGGACTGTGAATTCATGTTACTCCAGCAGAGTAACTGGCTGGAGAGGCAGGGAATTGGAGCTGGCAACCAGAAGTGGCCTCTGTCTTCTGATGGCAGGAATAAGGAGGAACAGATGCAATTATAAATAGAATTATAGCTCAAACCAGGATTACTTGGATAATTCAGTCAACACAAGGTTTCGTTTGATTCGATTTTCTAGATGATTTCATCAGTGATTAACCTAACTTTGTTAGGGGAGCTCTAAAAGTGGAACCAGCTTAAACATATGCAGCACGGCCAACATTTTCTTTTTGCTTTTTTTTTTCCCCTAACAGTAGGCATATTTTCAGTTATTAGCTTCTTTGGCTAGACATTGTTATCTACATTTTTTTGACAAAGCAGAAAAAAATCACTGAAAGACTATTTAGAAATCTAAAAGAAAATGGAAAAACTGCAAAAGGATGCATGCTGAATAATTATCTTGGATGTTTTACCCAAAAGGCATGCCAGCTCAAACTGCTCAATCACTTTCTCTCTCCGCCTCTCACTACAATATCATTTAATTTCTGTTTTTCTCCATATAACGCGTGATTCTTAGCATGAACAGTGAAATTTCTTTCCTGTGATGAATCTGTCTTCAAAAAAGGAAGCTGGAGATCTATTTCCATCCTAAGCTGATCTCTTTGGCTTGTGTGTAATACGCAGCCTTTGGAAATGCATGTCAAAGGCCCAAAGCTGGCCCGAATGACCCACCCACTCTTGCTATTTCCTAAAAATGAAATTATTGGTTAATAGATTTGATTAGGAAATTCTTTCAAAAGCTTTTCTTGCTTTAATTTTAGTCAGTCTTATTTGCTCTTGAGCTTGGAAAGAGAAATATAAGTAAGAGGCTTTGCTGTTTGGGAAGGAATGTCCATTTAGATAGTACCACCTACTAGATTTTTAACAAGATATTTTCCTTTTTACTCATATCAAAACATCAGTTTTTCTTTTTTATGCAAAGGCTTCTAAACAAGTACAAATTATGATATATTATTAAAACTGACTCATTTTGAGCATAAAATCTAAGAAGTTTTTATGTTGCAAAAGTCCAGAAAAAAACAAAACGTTTTTGACACATAGGCCAACTACTTTATTTTTTTGTTTTTATTTGCATATTTTACATAGAAAAGGTTATAAGATGACATTAAAAAACAAATTATACACTAGTGGCAAACATGCTAACCATACCTGTTAAATTTTCCTGACTCTAAATGAAGCAGCCATGATAGACTATAAACATATCTCTATATATGTATAATACATACACATATATATATAAACATGAATATAACATAGTGTTGTATGGTTTTACAGCTTGCAAAGAATTTTAAGATAAGATTATTTTAAAATAATCCCATCTGATTTAAGCCTTGAAAAGTCTCCGTGATGGAGAAACCGAAACTTAAAGAGCTTGAGTAAAATTTTTGACCAAAATGTTCTTCTTTTAGCTAATTATATTTCTTTTTAGTTAGTGACATTTTATTTTATTTAGTTGACATTTCAAGGCTTCCCCTTTACCTTTCCTATCCCTACCAAGAGGAAAGATTAGGGAAAAAAAAAAATCTTTCAAATAACAATAGAAGTGAAACAAGCACAAAGCAGTGAGGACCACTGAAAACAAGGAATAGTTCGATGACAGAACTGAAAAATAGAACAAGGGTCTCACCTCTGAGTAATGAATATTAAATGTGCCTCACTACAGGCAGGCATCTGAAACCTGTCTGAAAACCGGAAACCAGCAATTGGAATGGGCTTCACTGCCCTTGAAAAAGCCTGGAAAAAGCTGCCACCCCTGTCCCATTCCTAAAAGCCATATCCCTAAAATACAGCCCCTTCACCTTGGCTGAGCTACCAGCTGGCTTGAATCTCGGTATCTCCAGTCACTATGTGATGGAGTCACCAAGGCTGGGTGGAAAGTGAGATGATCCCATACTCTGATCCAAAATCAGTCTATAGACCTAAATTTCAGAACATAGGAGGAAAATGGATGCTAAGAAAAGTGACCCCTTGAGTCAACAATCGAAAGATGAATTTGGTCCCGATTACGTGGAAATGATGGTGCAATCTGGAAATGACTTCCTTAAAAGGATAGTAAAATGTCGCCATCATTGAAAAGTGATGATCTAACAAATGTTCGGTCAGATAAACTGCCAAGTTGCATTACTGTCCGAAGAATGAAATATATTTTGGCTGTCTTCCAGCTTCTGGGAGAAAAATAAAAGGAAAAATGTTTATTTTTATATTTTTATTTATTATGTGTATTTGATAAGTTTATAAAAAAACAGATCACTGTAATAAATTTTGTATTGTACACTAAATTCAGAAAATCCCAAATGATCATAAAGTGGTCATGACCCCTGACCCCAAGGAGTAGATAAAAATTTTATTTAGCCCTCATAGGAGAACAGGCAGATGATAGAGATCAATTGCCAATTGCATTATATTCACATTAAGATATTTTACATTCCCTTATATTTTAGCTTGGAATCTTCAAGGGGTAAAGGAAGAATTAGCATCTGTATAAAGAATAAAAAACAAGAACAGATAGATGTTTTTTAAATGAACTAATTGGAAATCACAGAAATGAAAATTATATCCTTCATTTAAGGAATACACTTCAAACTAGACTCAGTTTAAAGAGAATTAATGTATTAAAAGACAGCGCTGAATTCACACAGAACAAAATTCAAAGTAATTAGGAGATTAAAAATATAAAAGAAAAAAATGATAAATTTAGCCATATTAAATTAAAAGGAGAAATAAAATTTTGAGCTTCTGAACCATAGAAGAGAAAAAGATTTTTAAAAATATCGTTCCAACTGAACACATAATAAGAGATAAGAAAGACAACCAAACAGCATGATTAGTAGACATCTCAAGATAAAATTCTGAACGTTATTCAAAGTAGATCGATAGTCACAATAAATGCAAGCTGATTAATCTCAACCATTATAAAACAAAGAATATACTTAGTAATTATACTATTATTAAAATATTTTATGTCCTATAATAATATAGTATTTTTATTTTAAAAAAAAAACTTTCTATTTTTTTGTAAGGAAATTTCTTTTTGGTTAATTAAATTTTTTCAGCGGCTAAGCTTTTTCTTAACACAGAAACACCTGAAATATCATTTAAATTTTTTTTCATTGTCTGCTGATGATATATAAGAAAACCAGTTAGGTTGTCATGACATCTAAGTTACTCTAAAAAATAGTAAAATTCCCACAGCCAAAATGTGAGTTTAAAATCCACATTTTTACTTGAAGGTGTTTGATTCTGCTATAGGCATTTTGTTCCAATGAGTTTATAAGCTGTATGTATTTTTTCAAATAACCTTTACATTTTGACTTCTGGGAATTTTTTGATGATATCACCTACTTCTTAGAGTTATGAAATGATTTTCTCATATGTCTTTTGGAGACCTTGTAATTTTTTTAAAATACTTTGGGTGTTCCTATCTAGAGACCAGCTTCGTTACTGAAAATTCCAATTAAGTGAAAAGAAATTCCCTTCCCCAAAATAGAAAAGGGTTTTATCAAAAATGGTATAATCTGTCACCTTGGAGAAATGGTGATTCAATACAGTTTAATTCTGGAGTTTGATACAATATAAATTTAAGGAGGCAAGGAACACAAGTATATCTGAAATTCTGGAATGATAATTTCTTGATAGCAGATGTCTTTAAAATCACATCATTACAACAGAGCAACCTCACTAACGGATATACTTTTTATGTTGGGAACTGTGAGGTCCTGAAGGAGAAAGGAGGCATTTGTTTCTGTTAGGAAATAAAGCTTTCGTTTAATTTCTGGGACTCTGGCAGGGCCCCCGTCACACCAAGTGATCTCATGCCCTGGCGGAGCTGAGCCAAACTCTCCCGAAGGGTAGACGTGCTGCTTTTGTGGGGCATCCGTGTCCATCTCTTATCACAGATAGTGTGTCACATCCTGGGCTTGTACAATCTGCAGATGAGTACTGGAGGAAGAGGCTCAAACAGCAGGAGGGATGAGTCTGATAAAAAAAAAAAATGAAGAAAATATTTGCACAACGTCCTCATAAGAGGAACTAGACGGGGATCTTTCCTAAAGATTTTTCAGTTATGACTGTTGTCTAAGCGACAGTTTGCTAAGGTACATGGAAAGGGGAAAGAAGAAAAAACTGTGAGGCTCTCAAGTGCTTGGAGAGCTCAATATTTCTTGAGCTACTTATCTACTTACTGCCTCTCTCTCTCTCTCTCTCTCTTATCTTCTATTCTTTTCTCATTTTTCTATTCTCACACACACACACACACACACACACACACACACACACACAATACACAGCCCTGCAGTCTGTGCTGGATTTTCTCTCATTCTACGACATTGCCAAGGGTCCTGAGAAGGCAGTGGTTGAACTAAAGGCAACTAACAGAAACTCTCTAAGCTTCCATTTTTCTCCTCTGTAAAAATGGAGAGAATAATCATGCCCGCCTTAGAGTTTATGTAAATATTACATTTTTAAAAAAGCAAGTAACTTTTAACGTATCTGTTATACAATGTTCATAATTGTTAAACATTATTAGTGTTCTTAATTATTATTAGTTGTATGCATCAAATGAGATAAGTGCTTCGTAAACTGAATGCCTTGTCAGCTCTAAGGAACTGTAAGCGTTAGTTTTACGAATATCTTTTTTTTGACGATCTGATGGAAAGACCAGCTTCTCTTGGCACTGCACTCTTAGAAGCTGAGTATGAAACTGAGGAAACAGATGTTGTTACACAAGTAGATTAAAGGATTTGGGAATTGTCTCCCTCTTTCTTATTTTTAAAATAAAGTAGAAACGGATAAAATTTAGTATGAAATTATTATTGAAATAAAATGAATTTAGAAGTATATTTTGGACGATTTACATATTCTTCCTAGTTATTATGCATGCCTCCAGTACTTTCCAAAGCTCCTTATTTAACAAAGAGACAATTCGAGACACTTTTAGCCTTCAGCTTGTTTGAAAGGATCATATCCAATCGGTGTCCATCATGCTCTGGTCCAGTGCAATGAGAAGAAGCTGGATGGAGAGCCTCCACCCTTTAGTATAACCTGTGGCAAGTTGAGGACCTGTGTGGGCTTCATGTTTTTCTGTGTGTGATCAGAGGGGACGTTCTTGCTCTGCCTATTGTAAATTTCTTATTCCGAACGAGTAAGACCTCATTTCAAGCAATCTGGAGACACGTCACATGTGGTCACTCACTTGCTTAGCAACCCAGACACCTTCCAAGAAATGCATCGGTAGGCGATTTCATCGATGTACGAAAATCATAGAGCATATTTATGCAAACCTAGATGGCATAGCCGACTCTCGTAATTGTATATGCTATACTTTTATAGGACCGGCAGTGTGGTAAACGTGTTTACACCATTATCACCACAAACACGGGAGTGTTGGTAGTGTAAGCCCTGACAATTGGCTCTTTTTTTTTTTTTCTTTGTAATGCAAGTGCCTGACTTAAACTTTGATTGCATCCACTGCAAAGAGACATCCACTTCAAGGAAGGCTAAACTTATTGCCAGAAAGGGCCAGAATGCCCCGCAGCCACCTTTGTTTTAGAGATCTTGGTTGATTTCAATAACTGACCATTTGGGCTACCTGTTTTTTTTCTCTTCCTGCTTTAAATTCTTGCACTTAATGTTTTAAATTTACCAATAAAGAGTGAGCTCGGAAAACCTAGGCTCCATCCTCAAGCCCAGTAAAAGAAGAATCTCAGACCTGAGCTCTCTCTCTTTACTCAAGGCCTTGCTGGGCACACCTCCTATGCTTCCAGGTCTGTAAGTAATAAACCATTGTTTTCCCTTCAAAGTTTCCGAATGGTTATTGCCTGAGGGTGTCCTGCAGTCTTAATAGGAATCATGGGTGGGTCTAGCTGTAACAGTGGCTTAGAAAGGGGTGCGGGGCGCCGGCGGTGGGGGGATGTGGAGGTGGGGCTGTCTGCTGGAAGCTCCCCTGGGCCAGGCATTTCTAACCAATAGCATCACGACGGGTAAATTGAGAAAAACGGAACAGTAGCATGTGGCACTACTACCTTATGTGGCTGCCACATCACAAGGTGATAAGACTTTTTCAGTTCCGTTATCATCTCATGGGACCACCGTCATATTTGGGGTCCATCACGAATGGAAACGTCATTACGCGGCTCATGACTGTGTAATGCTGAATTGTTACTGGTAGGAAAGAAATCTGCAAAGCCTTCGTCAAGCCTTCCCCGCTCCTGAATGAGTTAGGGAGGCAGTTTGTCTTCCCACTCCCAGGAAGCGCATAGGAGCTGGTTTTCACTGGGATGCCTGTTCTCAATGGGGTGCATCTCAAAACTCAGCCCAGGCCACGTTGACTCTGAGTGCTTGAGCCCTCGCTGTAGCCGAGAGCAGCTGGACCTTTCCCTCAGAGCCTGAAGCTTCGGGTGCTTTTTATAATGCCTGTGGCAATTTGCATATTGACGTGGCCTTCCTTCCAGTAGCCAGAGGTCTCTGCAAGCTCCTTTCACTCAGGTCCACCCAGCTCTGGACCCGACGTGGCTAAGTCTCTTTGCGAAAGGACAAAGAATCTCCTTCCATTTTGTTTACTCTTTAAAGATCAGACCTAAATGAATGCATTTCTTTTTAAAAACTATCACGAAAATTTTATTATGTAGGAAAGCTATATATAGAGAGAGATGACATAGCTCACTATAGTAATTGTATGTGTGTACGTATATATATGTGTGTGTACACACATACATATCAAGGTAATAACTGCAAAACTGTGTTTATCCTCCTGATTTCAGTATTCGACATCCTTTAACTTTGATTTTCATTTGTTCTTTAAGCTAACTTGATTTTCCAGCTTCTTTCCCCCCTGGCTAATGAAAAGGAATAATTTTAAGAAGCTGGAGCTTCTGGTGTTAATGCCTCTAGCAGGTTCGTTTGTGTGACAGAGATGATGCTTTTCTATGATTTTCTTCCCAGATATAAGGAAAAAAAATGGTACCTGCGACTTCTCTACTTTCCATGTAAATTCTTGAGTCCTTTTTTGGCAACTACTGAGACGTCATCTTTTTTTTGTTTTATTTTCGTAATAATCTTCCCTGGCATGAAATTTTCTCTGAACCTGATCATTAGGCAGGACTTGGTTGCTATGAAAGAACTTAGACAATACACATTTGTTATTATAAATATCATATCAATATTTTCCATCACTACTTAACTTTCTTCAGAAAAAGTGTGTTCTGCTGTCAGGCAGAATGAGTCATAGTCAGGCTTGCTTCTGAAAGTTGGAATATTTCACTATGTTTTCTTTCAAACTATTTGACTTGCCAGCTAAGAGGACATCAGGCTTCTTACTCATGTTTGATTTGATTTAGACCGATGAGGATAATAGGTCTATACGACCTTGCTGTGCTAGATCACTTGTTAGCTGGTCTGTTCAATCAAAGCAAAATGCTTCTTTGGAAGGAACGTTTTACAGTATTTAGTGCTCTGAAAGCTGTTTCTAAACCTGGATTAGTTGATGTCTCTTGTATAAAATATTTCTGTTTTCCTTCCTATATGTTTTTCAAGGTGGAACCAATATTCCTAACTCTATTTCATTCTTTTAAAATGTTGACCCCCACCCCCCCCGCCAGCTCCTTCTACATTGTATGACTTGTCTGAACTGAACCAAAAGGTGAAGCACATGAACTGATCTTGGAACAAATAAGTGCCTGAGGCTCCTTTCTGGGCCCCACCTGGAGCGGGGCGGTTCTCAAACTCTGTGCCCCTCTTCCCAGCAGCATCAGCATTACCTGGGAACTCATTATAAATGCAAAGTAGCAGGCCCCACCCACCACCCGCCAGTCCAGAAAGTCTGGCCCGGGGCCCAGTGATGTGTGCTTCAGCAAAGCCGCAGGCGATCCCGATGAGCCACCAAGTTGATTTTACCCTTCCTGTCCTCACCTTCCGACTCTCTTTCTCTTGTTTTCCCTGGTCCTTCTTTTTCTCAGATTTCATTCTTCCCAAGAAACTGCTGTGAGGCATGTGTACCAGGGACTGGTACCTGTCTCAGGCACTTGCTTTGTGTGCTTTCCTTCCAGTTGGACCTGCAAGAGTCCCTCCTCTGTCCTGGTAGACCGATGGCATTAGCCTCCCCAGTTCTTCACACTGCCCTCTATCCAGGCCCTTTTGGGGAGCCCTCTCACCCTGCCCTTGGGGTCGATGTTATGATTCGCTTTGTTACCCAGTCAGCTCATAGGCTCCTTAGCAATAAAAATGGTTGCTTCTTTTCCTCCACTAAGCCACTGAGTTTTGGGGTAGTTTGTTACTCAGCAATAGCGAGCTACTATACCTGTAAAAAGAATCAAGTGCCTCACTAAGAGGAGGAGGGAAATACAACGGCTCTTCTCAGTTTCTCAGAAATTATATCCATAGCAGCTCGAGGAAACGGACCACATTAATTAGTGTGGGCAGTAACCAAGCCTCCTGTAGCGTCAAAATGAAAATTTGTAGACAGATCTTTTGAGTGGCCAGTTTGAATGAGTTGCTGTTGGAGAGTTTTCCTTTTTAAACAAACTCTAAATATAATTTTCCAGCCTTTGTCAAAAATTTTCAGGGTTGCCTTTGTCCTTTGTCCTTCGTACTCTTCCACCTATGTTTCTTCCCTGAAGTTATTCTGTTAATCTTACCAGGTGAAATGAGATTCGCAAGGGTACACCGGGACAGAATGAACGGATATTTATAGGAAGGATGATTGCAAAAGTAATCTCTTATTTGGCTGAAGTAAATAAATGGAGACGTTGGATATTTTGCACTCTTATTTTTTAAATCTCTAAGAAGGAAATTCCCTAAGTATTGTTGCTAACTTAGAAATTCAGCCAAGAGTATTTTATTGTTCAGACAGCTTTCCTGCCTGGGCTTCACTCTTATAGAGCTTAATGTCAGTTATTGTTAATATTTTGATTCAGTGATTAGTGTTTTATTCTTGGAAGATAGAATATTACATCTCAGCTAAAAATGTAATACTTCTAATACTTATTTTAGTTGAGAACTTTCTGTGAGGACACGAAATGTTAACAACTAGACTAAACTCAATCGCCTGTAATCCCTTACTTACTAGGAGACATGGTTTTCAAGTAGTTCCCCCTAGAGGGCGCCATATGTTCACTTCAAGACTGTCTTTCCAACGTTGGCTGCTGGCCCCATAATATCATGTGAGGCTGCAGTCGTTTAGATTACACTGGAATCTTTTAGTAAGTCGGCCATCCCTGGGGCCTTCATTTTAACATGATAAATGCACGACTTACTGTACGTACTTTGTCGAAACATTACGGCACATGAGAGTTGATGAAAGGAAGCGATAGTGTTTATTTGTAATGGTCATGGTCGTTCAGGTCAGTTCTAGTCCATCTCTGTGTCAGCACAGGTGACCCGTGGGATGTTATGGACAAGTGGTGGAGTATTGGATAGAGTACTAAGGCCCAATTCACTGGACCTGTGCTCTCATAGTGTATATGTCATTTTCAAAAGGGTCTTACCCCATTCATACGTCATTTTCCTCATTTGTAAGATTAGAGAACAGGTCATGATTTTTTTTTTTCGTCCACAATCCCACTAGCTCTGTGGTATGATCTTTGCTACATGACAATAGTTCTGTACAGTTTGGTAGAGGAAGTGATACTAGTGTTCTTAATTGCTAATTCTAAGGAAATTTAGGTAGTTACCCAGTGAAATTTTGGTCAGCCTAGAGAAAATACCTTAAATTTTGAGAAAAATGTTATGGCTGATTATTGAAAACCATAAATGCTAATAAATTTATTTTTATGAATTTTCTCAAAACATGAATAGTTTCATAAAATTGTCATAAGATACCGGTTTAATACTGGTGCAGAAGAACAGGTGTCAGCTACCCAAGATCTACCACTGTGAGTAACGAAGAGTCTTTACTCAAGAAATAGTTGTTGGATGCATGGCAAGATGGCTAATTCCATTTTTAGTACAGCTTTTGTTTCTAGAATATTCTTTATTATATCAAGTCAGAATTGATCGCTATGAACTTCCAGCAATGACTTTAAATCTACTCCTTTAGGTTATATTGAGCATGGGCATATATGTCAAGGTATTCAGTTTTTTACTTAAAATAAATTTTATGGAAAAAATTAAGTTATTGATTCAAAGGATTTGGTTAAGCATATACTTAGCAGTCAATACATTATATTTGCTGCACATGGAGATTAATTTTTATTTTTCCTATCCCACTACTGAAATAGCTAGATAGTAATAGAGTTTCTCAAAGCATGGGATGCATATCGCTGGCCACACTTGTAATTAGGCATAATTCTTTATACATGGCCATTTTTCAGTTTTCGATAATAATTCTCATGCCTGATGTTGTCTTATATTTTCAGAGCTAACCATCATTCTTCAGAATTTTCTTATGCACGTTTTTCAATATCTTCAATACTTTCTTCTAAATGAGCCCTGGGTTGTCTGTACCTTTCCTACTCACCAAGAACTGAAAACAGTTTTCAACACTTTATCGATGCCAAGAAAATCAAGATTACCATTGCCTTTATTCTAAATACCATTTTTCTGTGGATACAACTTAACATTATATTCTTCACTACCTGGTGGTTTACACTAATTTCTAAGTCTTTTTCACAAATGTACTGTTAAATGACATCCCTATATCATCACGATTTTTTAAATTGAATCGAGATCTTTTAGTCTTCATTGAAGTGCATCTTTTTAGACATAGCCTGCATGTGGGAACATTTTGGATTCTGGTTATGTCAACCTACTAATTACTTATGCTTCTAACGTCATGTCATCTACAACAATACTTGCCCCATGACCTAGTCACATATCTCAGTTATGTCTGTGTCTAGTTTAACAGAGTCAAGAGCTGCAGTGATGCTCACTGTTAGAAACCACCCTCCAGGATGTCTACCGAACATCTTGACAGTCTTGTCAGATGCCTTTCTAAAACTCATGCAATCATCCTATCTCAGGCCGACGTAAAAGGAAACAAGATTATTGTGATCTGATTTTATGTAAGTGATCAGTACTGACTTCGTAACCACCTTTTTCTTTCCTAAGAGCCGACAAGCCATTCCAGTAATGTCTACTCTAGAAATTTACTAGACATAAACATAAAGTAAGATGATGGAATGCAGAATCCACCTCAAATTTCTTTTATAAATTTTGTGATGCATTTATGCATCTCACGTCTTCTAGCCTGTCCATACATCCTCGGGAACTCTGATAGCAATTGAGTGAGTTCTCTCAATATACCTCAGTGTAATTTCATGGGCTTCAAGTTTGAGTCCTCAGGGCTACTAGTATTCCGTACTAGTACTCTTCAAGGTCGTCTACCCTTTTTAAGCACAGATCATTGATATTGAGAAGATGGAAGCAATACGAGAGATCAATTTCGGTATCCATCAACATTTTTCTTCAACCCCCTATCCCTTCCTTGTTGCCTTTCTTTCTCCAAACATAAATTAAAATAATCAATACAAATAAGAAATATACTCGAATAACTCATGGTGGACACTGTCTGATGGGTATAATAGGAGAAAAAGAAGGGAATGAAAAAGAGAGAAATCACTTCGATCACGGGGCCTGAGCACATGTGCCTTTTGAGCTGGTCTTTGAAAAATGAGTAGGATTTGACTGAAAGCAGTGAGAGGGACTCTAAGTGCAGAAAGCGGCAGGAGCATAAATGGGAAAATGCCTATGTGTTGAAGACGTGGCAAGGAAACCATTGGTTTACTTAGCAGATATGAGTTGGATTAACAATAGCCATTCTGGTTACTCCACATTTGAATCATTCGATAGGCTTAAGGTTTCGAAGGTTTTCAACTATAACTGTGATATGAGTGAATTTGTAAACTTAACTAAATAAGAAAAAGATTGCAATTAGGAAAAACCACTAGGAGATTTTATAGTAACCCATGCCACTCAAACTAAGACGGCATTAAGTGGGAGGTACAGAAGCAGTTCATAAAGCTGGGGAGAAAAATGAAGATGGAGCTCAAGTTAATCAAATACTTAAAATATATCTATATTGTATTTGGTCTCTTTTAAGAAATTACTCTACGTACCCCAACCTGCCCCCCAAATAATATTGGTACTCTTAGCCAAAGTGTGAAATATATACCAGTGACCATACTCAAGATTTTTTTCGATGGTTTCACACACAGCTTTAAGTAAAATTGAATCACACTGTGAAAGGGTATTTTCCTTCTAATCCTCATTTACTATTCCTGATCGCACCAAGGCTAAAGTCTCAGCTTAGTGTTACTTTGTCCCTACCCCCTGACTAACACTTGCTGTTCTCCTTACAAAGACAGAATGGGTCTCAGCTTAAATTGGAACTGAATGGCAATGTTTATTTAATTTTGTCCTTGTATTTTAAAATTGCCTCCAACTATTCAATTTTCGACAAGCGATACTCTATTCTGTTTATGATCAAGGTATACAGTTTAAATTTTTCTTTAATATGGGAAAAATTAAGTTGTTGATTCAAAGGATTTGGTTAAGTGTACACTTAGCAGGTAATATAAGAATTTGGCAAAAATCAAGACAGTGGTGTGGGAGTAACTGATATTCCATCAACACTGCTCTGGTAAAGACCCAGTGGGAATTGCTAAAACTTGACATGTTTTAAAGATCTTTTTCTTCCATTGAATTCACAAATTATTAAAATCATGTCCTTGTGTCACTGAGGGTTTGCCGGGCGGCCTACAGAGAATCGAATGCTGTTTGCTCTTCTCCACAGGTGGGGCTAACAGTGGTGGCCTGCCCCGCTTGGAGTGTAAAATCACTATTTTAACTACTAGAGACGTGTAGTTTGGGGCAGCTGTACTCCTTGATGTAAGGTAGTAAAAATTCTATCTCATGACAGAAGGTTATTTCTAAAGAGAACATGAGGCCCCATTTCTCAATTCACTTCTAAATTGACTCTAATCTATCTAATGGCCTCTTTTCTAAAATTAGTTTCGTGAAGGGCTTGATTGATTTCAGGCTCTTTATGGATTTAATTTAATGTTCATTCTCTACTGTATTATTGCCCAGCATGAGTAAAGATGACCGTACGTATGGTCAGAGAAATAAAGCGAGGCCAGGGCTGTTCCTTTGGGGATCAGGTGTAGAGCTACCTCACCCCTGAGTTGGGAAGCTGGGCCCTTCGTGGACTTAATTGATGATGGATAGGCTCTAATGGCTCTTTTAATGCAAACAATTGATTCTGGAGGCAGGAAGCTGCTGGAAGGGGCTGCTCCGAAGCTCTACATCAGCACACTCAGGACATTCTTGATTCTTTCTAAGGAAAACAAAGCCTTTCTAGACTGTTAAGCCAGGCCCATGGCTTTATGCTTAGAGCACTAGTTCTAGAGTGGGAAAGCTGAATTCAAACATGGCTCTACCATATGTCAACGCTAACTGTTTGGCCCTAGGAAGTTACTTAACCTCACTGAGCTTCAACTTTAAAATAAGGATATGTTAGCTTCTTAGGGCTACCCTCACAAATTACCACAAACCAGGTGGCTTACGACAACAGAAATTTATCTTTTCATGGGCCACAAGTCCTAAACCAAGTAGTGATGGGGTCTGTCTGCCCTCTGAGGAGTCTAGGGATGAATCTTTCTTTGCCTCTTTCGATTTCTGGTGGCTCCAGGCATTTCTTGGCTTGTGGCTGCATAACTCTAATCTCTAATCCATCTTCACATCACCCTCTCATCTCTCTGCTGTCTTCCCTTTTTCTGTCTTTTATGAGGACACTTGTCATTGAATGGAGGGCCCACCCAAGATAATCCAAAATGATTTCATCTTAAAATCCTTAGCTTAATTACATCTGCAAAGACCCTTTTCCCAAATAAGGCCACATTCAGCAGTTCCAGGCATGACGATGTGGACTTACCTTTTTGAGGGTCACTCTAAGGGATAATCATATACTTACCCACTCTAAGGTATAATCATATACTTACATCACAGACTAAATGAGAAAATGCTGAGTACATAGGACATGCTCAAGCAATGTTAGTTATCACCATTTTTATGATTATTAAATAGCTCCTTGTTTTCGTCATTATAACATTCATTTTTAGTAGACCTAACTGGACTTAACAGTGATTTCTGTTATGATTAGACCTGAGGAACAGATATAAGACTCCAGTTGCCTTTGAATATTTCATGCGAGAAAACATGGCTTTTCTCCCCAAAGTCATTGGCCTTGGGAGTCATTGGCCATATATTTTCAGAATAAAGGCACATTATAGAACTTTAAAAGGATAACATTTTTTTTTTTGTAGTTTTAGCACACAAAGAAAGCCAAAGAGATCAAGGATAATAATGAAATACCAACAAATCTACTCCATAAAAACTGGAACTAGGACTATTATTAGATAAAACCTTTCATTTGAAACTAAAATAATTGAAGACTATCTCTGTGTTTCCGTTGTGCTTTATTCTGAACAAAAGGTTCGTTCGATTAAACATGAACTCGATGAAATCAGAAAAGGATAATTCCAGGATTGCAGATTTTTCTCTGATCCTAATTGAGGAAGTTGCTGTGCCAGAGGTAATTTTGCCCCTATAGCCCATCTTCCAGTGGAATTCTAAGACGAAGCCTCACCCCCTACCACCGCGGAGCTCAAACTCACTCAAAACCGAAATCTTCTGAAACTCCTTCCCATTCTTAAGTAGCGATAGCATTTGTCACTTTCTCAGTTTTCTTCCCTGGTCCTTCATCGGTTCTTACCTGTCCACCCCAGTATGTATGAACCATACTGATATGGTTTACACAATTCTTCAGTGTGTACTGAGCCTCCAACAACATTCCTGAATGTTTCTGGGAGTTGTGAGTAATGAGATGCCATCTACTGGTTTCTTGACTTATGCATATATGGATGTGTAGGTCTGTCTGCCTGAGCATGTGACTCACTCCTTGAGGCATGGTCTGGCCATTGTCGTACTGTGATGAGTAGTCTCTAAAACACTTTCTGTATCTCAGTATACTAAAGATTTAACCAAATATCGTCCATTAACCCTGAAGAAATAAGTGGAAGTAATTCTCTTTCTTGTCTGTCAACACAAAGCCTTGTGTTGTTCCTGTTGTTATTATTGTTATTGCAATGCTTGGTCTGTGCCTGTTTTTATTCACCGTGCCATTTAGTAACTGAAACCTGGAGAAAGGACACTACGATTAAATGATACTGAGGGTGGCAGTCTGGTCATCTTTACAGGGCAATATGGGGGACAGGATGAAAGTTTGCGCTTGAGGCCTCTTCTCACAATGGACACCAGGGGGCAGCACTTGTATTGAAAGATCTGAGCATCCGGTAAAGACTTGGCATCTGCCTTCAAAAGTAGGATGACTTCGGGAGGGACACAGCCTTTTAGGTGTGAAACACCTTCCTCACTTTACTCCCCAAGTGCCATTTATTCATCCTTCATATCTTAAACTCCAAGAAACCATATCTAACTTCCCTGGCCAAACTGACCAGGGAAACTGTCCTTCGGTAGTTCTTTGAATTAATCTCTATTGCAGGAACTCTGTTGTATTCTGTTGCATACCGCTGGCAAGTCCCCTGAGGGCTTACCGAAGTCCCCAGCACCTACTATCAGCTCTTTTATACTTGTTGGTAGGTCCACATACCCTGAAAGATGGCTAAAACTGCTGCTATTACTTCTACTATTACTCACTAACCAATAATGTTGCAGCTAATAATTAAAATGCCAATAAGATACCACTGCCCTTGATAATACTTGGATGCCTGTGGTTGACACGAAACAGCACTGTGCCATTTTAGCGAGTTAACTCCTCTGACACCAAATTAACGCGATAGTTTCTAGAGATTGCTTTTCTTTCTAGTAATAGCTAGAGCCCTGCCTGGGGCAGCCTCTCACTGAAGGAAAGGCACAGAAGCCATGGCTGCTTCATAGACTCACCATTCTGAACCCTTTCCTCCTGTCCTACTGTTGGCAGAGTCACCCTGTAGGCATTGTGAATGTGTTAAAATCGTGTCGGGCTCCAAATAGGATGGGTGCTATTACCTTCTGTGAGCTGTGGACAGGAAGTGCTCAAAACAATGCAGTTTAAAAGTGGGCTGGGATGCTCTAAAGATAAAGTATTTTTTTAAAGAGTGGGCTGTGGGAGGGGAGATGGCAGAGTGGTTGTTTGGTGGGTATAAAGTTTCAGTTAAGCCAGGAAAGTTCTAGAGAGCTGCTGCACTGTGCCTGTACATAACCATACTGTATCATGCATTGAAACATATCTTAAAAGGTTAGATATCATGTAAGAACATTCTTACCACGACAAAGAAAAAAGAAAAAGAAAAAAAGAAGAGAAAAGAGAAAAGTGAGCTGTTTCTCCCCCCGTTAAAGCCTTCATCTTTTGGTCTTTCACGTGGAGAGCACAATTCCATTAATGATCACAATAAACAGAATACAGACGCTCCTCGACTTACGGTGAGGTGACGCCCTCCATAAGCCCATCGTTAAGTTGAAAATATCATGAATCAAAAATGCATTTACTATATCTCCCCTGCCGAATGAACATCCTAGCTCAGCCTAGCCTACCTTAAACGTGCTCAGAACATTTACATTAGCCTGCGGCTGGGCAAAATCGTCCAACACAATGAATGCACTGCAGGGTATCAGTTATATTTACCCTTGTGATTGTGAGGCTGGCTGGAGAGCTGCCCAGCATCATGAGGGAGCATGGTACTGTGTATTGCTAGCTGGGGGAAACACTCAAATGCAAAATGCTAAGTACGGCTTCTACTGAAAGCATATAGCTTTCCCAGCATCATGAAGCTGAAAATCATTGAATCACTGTAAGTCGGAGATCATCTATATGGATTTCCAGACACTGAGAGTCCCTAGAGATCGTGATTCTTCCCCTATGTTTTTAGAAACCAGCCACACAAACCATTAGAAACTGCAGCAATGGGACCGAAGCATGACATGTAAAGCGAGTAATTGTGTGTGTATGTGTGTGTGTATGTGACTTGAATGATCCTAGTGCTTTTTTACAAATGGTAGGACACAACTTTTGTGGTTTCAGAAAACTAGAGGAAGTTCAATGAAGTGAGTGCCTGCAGTGGGCTGCCTTGGGTTAAAAATGAATGGGAGAAGAAAAAAGAAAGAAATA
The DNA here is from genome assembly GCF_902729225.1 of Pteropus medius. Classification (NCBI taxonomy): domain Eukaryota; kingdom Metazoa; phylum Chordata; class Mammalia; order Chiroptera; family Pteropodidae; genus Pteropus; species Pteropus medius. The sequence continues at coordinate 5,789,828 of NW_024354875.1, forward strand.
GAGTTTTCAGATGATTCTTTGCCTGTGAGGGCAGGTCAGAAAGTGCTGCAGCCATAGATATTTCGGGGTCGAGAGAGGTTTTATTTTTGTTTGTTTATTTAATATGTGGGAGAAGTTTCTCTGCAACCGAGGAGAAGAAGCCAGTAGAGGAGAGAGAATGATGGATAGAGCAGGACCCTGGAGGAGATAAGAGCATAGAGATGATCTGAGAAAGGAAAATTTCTCTTGCTTGTGACACGAAGGAGAATGTAGGGAGGACGTGAGTAAATATTTGAAAAGAACAATGATACAAATAATGCTAAGATGCTGAGCCAAGAAAAACCGAATGCTTCTGAATCACTTTTTGTAAGTTCATTTGCTACTTATTCATTCATTTTTATTCATCTGCTCATGCTGACTCACAGACAAGTAATAAAAGAGGCAAAATGTTGAGAAAATATATGGAAAGAAAACTTATAATTGAGATAACTCTAATCAGACACTGGAAATAGATTGCCAATTTTCATGTGATCCTTGTCTGGCTCTTGGAATCCCATGAGATCGAAAGTGACAAGAGCTATAACCAAGCAGTGGCACTAGACATTGAAATCTGGGAACGTGTCCCCAATCACTAGGAGATGTGAGAGTGCAGAACCTCGCAGCTCTTGGAATTCACACTGGGAAGAACACAGACGAGAGACAGCTGGAGCACATGCGTTTGTTTGGCAGAATATTGTCCACATCCTCGTGCCTACGCATCCACACATCCTGCTCACCCTTCTGGAGCTCCCTTGGGTCCTTCGCTCTCCTTTAGACATCAATTTTCCCTCTGGGAATCTGTCTTCAGTTCTAAAATCCTCTCTGTGGCTTTGGACCACATCGTCCGTCTGGTAATGACTTTCTAGATTCTACTCTGGTCCTTTCTGGCTTGCTAGGAGCTCTGGACTTCAAGTCTGTTCCTGAGATTAGCCACCTATGGCATCAAGCACTGGGTTTCTCATCTATTCATTCCCAGCACGGGCTGCTCCGTGACACCTCTCTTCCTGTTCTCCATCAGCTAGTGCACATGCGCTGTGGTTATTGCCATTGCACATGGATGGCAGTGAAAAGGCAGGCAGCAAAAATTACCCCCGTGTCTGAGGAAAAAATGGTACAGCCATTAAAAGCAATAGGACAGCTGCAAGGCAGAGCTGATTCAGAAACAAGGCTCAAAGGCAATGCTGAATTTGGCGGGGAACAAAATATCTAGACAGAAATTTGGATATAGGCATTCGGAGGTTGGAGTAGAATTGAGAGGTGAGATTTGGGGATCCCAGGTCTAGAGCAAAGCAAGTTTTTGGGAGGCCACGTGAACCCTGAGGTGGAACTGTCCTTTTCTTTCCCCTGCCCCTGACCTGAAGTCAGCATGGCTCGTGGAGCTTTCGATCCAACTCCTATCGCTCGCTCCAGCTTCTCTCCAGGACTGCAGCCCGGCCTTAATCTGCTTCTGCCCGCCACACCCCATCCATGCTGGAAAGCCACCTCAATACCTTCCGCAATGTCTGGGGCCACCTTCCCTCCCATCCTGAAATTTCATCTCCCTGCAATCCCGCTGACCTCCATGAGGAGCCAAGTTCAAAAGCTGCTCAGTGCTTCTAACTGTATGGTTCACATTGGACCCCTTTACTCTTAAGCCCGGATTGTGTCACTGTTATTGACTCTGTTATCCCAAACGCCTGGCTAAATAATTACACGTGAATGACCTTATTTGATTTTCACAGCAACCGTAAGAGTTAGAAATTATTGCCAAGGTGAACATTCATTGGTTTTTCTATGCACAGCCCTTATTTATGCCTATTGTCTTAGCATAATTATTAATAGCATTTACTTTTACTTCCAAAGAGTTCTGATTCAAAGGGCCAGTTATATGGTCATCCTGTTACTACATGTACTTTCTTCAGTTCACGGATGAGACAGAAATTAAGTTCCTAATCCGTCTTCGCCTAGCTGATCAATGGCTGAGCTGGGACTTGGACACAGGTGTCATTCCCCACAGTGCCAGCACGTGGACCACTGTGCCAGGATTCCTGTTTACCGGTCCCCTCTAAGTCTTGATGGAAGCCTGGCCTTTCAGGATTCACTTCTGCTGCTAATTTGGTTCTGATATTTTGTGTCACACCAGTAGCTTTCACCCTCAGCCTCACCCCCTAGTGGCCACCAGACCCCACTGTACCTGATTGGAGACACCAGATATAGTGAGCTTCGACCCCACATGGCTGTAATGGACAGGAGAGAGATGAAGTGCTTGTCTGAATGGGTAGGAGACTTAAGAGAAATTTATTTTTAGGGATGGAAGATATGAGCAGTTTTATACAAAAGAATTTTTACTGAAGGAGAAATGGTTAGGCCAATTAATGGCCTAGCCATTTATTTTGGACAGTTTACCAATTGATTCAAATTACCCCACTATCGATTCCAATGAAGCACATGGTATCGATTATGTAACTGACTAACATTTCTAAGAACAACTATGCCACGTACAAGTTCACCTAATGTATACAAACTTGGTTTTTGCAAAAACTGAATTTTGAAAATCAATAGTGTACTTTTTATGCTAAGGCAAGTATATGGCCAAGAATGAGAGCAATACATATTTTAAAACCTTCAAGCTGATACAAAACTTTTTTCTCAAAAAAAAAAAACCCACCGAAAAGTTAAAATGTAGCCATGGTCACTACCATATCCTGAAAACACTGAGTTTACTGAGATTCACACAGTGAACCACACTTTCATCACCAGTGTGCCCATGCTCACTTCCTCTCATAACTAGAAGTAGCACATCACTGTTCCCCTGCGATCACATACCATCTCTGGCAACAGAGTATGCCGCCAGTGTGTCAGTCAGCCCTTAGATGGAAGTAGGCAGACATCTGAAACCACGGCCGTGCATCAAAACCAGGTGATCTCACCTTGTACCAGCGTCCGAAATAGCTGTTGGCACATCACAAGTGCACTTTTACATGTATCATCTCATTTAATTCTCACAGTGGTATTCCTGGGTGGGCGTAAAGCTGAGAAAGTTAAGTGACTGTGGCTGAAGGTCAACAAGCTAGTTAAGCGTCATACCTGACTTTCAAATCCAGGTAGAAGCTTTGCAGCGTCCTCCCGAACCAACACATGCTCTGCCTTTGCTTAAACTCGATTGTCAAGCTTATTATCGTGTAGTTGTAATATAAATTGATAGACTATTCTTTTAAAAGTAAATGGTATATAGTAAAGGAATTAAGAGTGATCTGAAATATCAGTATCTTTATTCATAGATGTGTAGGGAAAGACTGCGCTTGCAAAACCAAGGTGTGATCATAGGACATTTCTTTTCATCCCTGTATTGGGTGAGGATTGGACCTTTATTAAGATCGCATTAAGATATTTTGCATTCCTTTTGAGGAATGTAATTGAATCCTATCCTGATCACGCTTGTTTTTCTAAAGACTTAAATGTACGTGCAATCAAATTTGGGAAATATTGTATATGGCCAGGTTTATGGGCTTTTAAAAGTAGAAGCAATACCAGTGTGGTGGCTGGGACCCCAGCCCCACGTAATCCAGCGGCCCTTGGAACGAGCTTCATTTGGACTCAGCTTTGCCCTCTGGTGACTAGGCCACCTGAGCTGGCTGCTTCCTGATTTCTGCTCCAATACGGAATGCATAGTCTAGGCCAGCTGGAAGGTGGCCGCAAGGCTGAGCAAGCCATTTGTAGCCTGTCTCTCAGTGCGGGGCAGGTCCTGTGTCCTTGTTGGCTGGGAGTCAGGGTGGGCGTCAGGGAGGGAAGGGGCTGCTTTCTGTAATCGACATTTAGTTTCCTTCTGTTATGAAACATGCGGCTTCCTCCTGCTCTTCTTCCTGATCTTGATCAGAACACAGGAGGCCAGTACTTTGCCTAAAGGGTAAACACGACCGTCTTGCATTTTGTCTTGCATTCTTCTGCTCTGAAATGCTGAGATCCCAGAGATTTCTCTCACTAGAGGAGGTTTTTCTGTTTTTCCATGACTGCTAGTGCCAACCGGCAGCGAAAGGCACAGTTGGCTCACTTGGTGTTCAGTTGTCAACTGTGCAGTTTCCCGTGTCAAGTTCATCAACAACAGAGCTTCTCTATATGCTGGGTCCTTCCTGTGACCCAGGCAAGATGTTAAGGGCTTCATTTGGATCGTCTCATTTACTCCTCCTCATCATATAAGCGAGGAATATACTATTATCATTCCCATTTCGGCAAAACGGAAACAAAGCTTAAAAGGTCATACGCTGAGGGTCACAAAACTTGATAATGACAAACTCAGGTCTGCGGCACAGCAAAACGATCACAACCCCCCAAAGAGAAACCAGTTGAGTCTTACCGTTATCATCCCATCAACCTGCTTCTGCTCCGTAGGCACTGCTGTCGAGGGGTGCAGAGTTTGCCACTCTGAAATGTGCTTCTTTAGGATATTGATTATTTTAAATGGTTATTTTTAAGGAGAAAGACTCAGAGGGGAAAAAAAGCTTGACCGCCCCTTTAACTGCCTAAAAGAATTTAGATAGAAAACCTGCCCCGGGAGCCAGCATGATCGATAACTGTAGTTTAATATGGACAAGAAGTGACAGACGGAGGGGAACCTAGCAAGGCCAGTTTGATCAAAGTCCTTTCCAGTCCCATTGTTAAAGATGGTCCAGTGAACATTTATTTACCAAATGCTGGATTTTCCGTCTTCACGTGAATTGCCTTTGAAGTCTAAACCATCACCCCCTTCCTTCTCCTTAGTTCAAGATGGCACATGAGACCTAACTGCCCAATTTATCCTCATGTCCCCTATTCTTACGGAATCCTCATGTGGACATACATAATAAGTTTGGTTATTTTTCTCCTGTTGTTTTGTCTCATATCAATTTAATTATTGAACTAGTCAGAAGAATTTAGAAAGGTAGAAGGAAAATTATTTTTCCTCCCCACACTGTACATATCAGAGCTCATTGGGGTGATTATCCTGGCAGGTGGGATAAAGTTCTACTGGCTTCTGACTTAGCAGTGACTTTATCTCCAAGAAAAGGGAATGGATTTGCTTGGACCTCCTTCCACTGCCCCATTCCCAGTTCTTTCCTATTCCCCCTAACTCTTTAGAAGGTTAGTTCTTCTACCTCTTTTCAACACTGCTTATGATGTTCACCAGAGCCTATAAAAAATGTTGGTAGTGGGGTTGTACCATGTACCAGCAGCAACTTTTCCTATCTTCCCCTCCACCCCAAAGCCCAGATATCAGTTCTTGGTCTTCTTTCTGGATCTGTGGTTACAGCTATTGGCTCCTAGACCTAAAAGGAACCTCAAATCATCTATTCTAACTCTCTAATTTTATGGACAAGCAAACTTAGATCTGGGCCGGGGGCGGGGGTGAGGGGATGGTGACAAGACAGACATGTCTGAAGTCGTAATTAGTGTCAGAGTCCCTATCCACTGCTTTTTCCACCACATCCTTGTCAGAATACATGTCACATAAGTCCTTTTGCAGAACTGCAGTGGCTTCATTTGTCAGTGGCAGAAACTGGAGAGAATAAGAACACAAACATTAAGCATCCACATCCTACAGTTTAGTGTTTAAAGAGAAGCTGAACGTTATCTTCTCGAGTTAATCTTTTGAATGTAGCCCTGTGCCTTGTACTCCTCCTGGTTTAAATCTTGCTTTGTCCTCTGTTTGTTTCTAAAGCCTGAGCCTGGTGCTTTGCACCCACCCTAAAATGATATGTCTATGTCGGGATATTCCCCTGAGTCCTGGCAGGGAATGTAAAGTTCAGATTTGCTTAGGTTGACACCATCCCTTTCATCTTTCAAATCGATTTGGAAAGTACACTGGTAAATTACTTAAAAGACTGCCATTTTCATGTTTGGAAAGCAATTCATGATTATGGCAAACTAGATTTAACCTGGAATGTTTAGGATGTGGGTGGCTAATTCCTGCCACAATTCAAAGCGGGGAAAAAAAATGAACATAGAAAATAAAATAGAACAAGTACTGAATGTACAGTTGATAGCTCATTTATACAGCTTCAGCTGAGAATATTTTTTACATAGCTAAATTGTAAATGTTTATCATAAGCTTATGATAAACATTTAAAAATTAAAAGCAGTCATCGATGGACATTTATTTAGAATATTTCAGAGGTTTCTCTTTCTTCTGAAACTACAGTCACTGGATGTAATTTGACTTTTCCTCAGGCATCGGTGTCATTGCTGTGACCTCTCATTATTGCACGGGGCTAGAACACTGGGATTTCTGTCCTTTGTGGTGTGTATGTCCCACAACATGGATTAGTCCCAGGTACTGGAGGTATCGATTTCTTCTAACTCTTTATTCTTGTCAAACTCTACCCTCTGTCCCTTCCTTTTTATTTTTTTGGCGGAGGGGTGGGGTCGTACCTTTAAATTAATCTGGCCAGCCACGAACTGGTTGGCTGGTGAAGGGACCCAGCAACACTTCCTGCCTCGCCTCACTCTTGACCTTGTCTTTCCATTCTGGTGCCAAGGCTCTTTCTTTTGTTTGAGCTACTGTTTACCTGTGATTGTATTAGCTTTGAGCCTCGACTTGCAGGAGTCTTACTTACCCCTTTCGGCACTTAGAATAATGATGATTATAAACATAATGATCATATTGATAATAGTGGTAAGAGAATGAAAAAAATCTACCACGTACGCCAATGTTTTATGCATAATGTCTTCTGTTGTAGTAACTCTGCAAAAGAAGTCATCTCAGTTCTGTTTTACAATTGAGGAAAATAAGGCTAAGAGAATTCAAACTCAGGCCTCTTCAACTCCAAAGTTAATGTTTATTGCTCTAAATGACTTCCTAGGAACCAGGCTAGAATAAAGTAGCCTTATTCCTGCCCCAGACACAGCCCAAACCCCAGCTAGTGGCCAATTCTTGGTGGGCTGGCTTAATGGCTGAGCCCACTACAACCCTTTGAAGAAGTTCAACAGGTGACGGCACCCTTGTCTAAGTGTCTGCTCCTTATTCCTGCTGGACCTGGGCAGGTCAGAATGTATTGCTTCTGGTCAAAGGCCATTGCAAGCTTAGTTCAGCAAGCTCTTTAGAATCCTGCATAAGGTGGCTGGAAATGATGAAGGTTCAAGGGTCTCTTCACCAAGCCACTCCTATGAACTTCGAAGATTAATGAATCAGACGCTGTCTCCTTCTGGCTCCGCAGAAGTTGTTTCTGTTGCTTCCCAGGACTTGGCTGTCATCAGAATAATTGAAGTTGCAAAATGAGTGACCTCTGGGTAAATGAGGTATTATTATATTATTTCAAATTTGTTGACTCATGGAAATGGGCTGGGAAGGGGTTGTGGAACTTGTCTCACGTTACCACAGGGGCTGAGCTCAAAGCATGGAGCCATGCCCAACTTCCCCGTTCCTCCATCACCCAGGGAATATTGTGTGTCCCTGAACGAGAAAGAGTCAGGAGATAAAAAGCAAAAGCAAAAACCACCACAGTTACCATCATAACAAAAAAATCACTTGTATATTGGGCAGGGATAAAGCAATGTCTGAAACTCCTTAGATCTACTCTTTTCTAATAATACCTGACTAAAAAATGTGCACGGAGTATCTGAAGTGTGTCTGGCACTGTGCCAAGCACTGACATGGATATTAGATCCTCATGAGTACTCACCCATTTAACAGATGAGGAAACTGAGGCTTAAAATTGCTTCAAGTCACAAAGGCAGTAAAGTGTCTCAACAGGGATCGAATCTTGGCAATCTGCTTCCTGAGACTTTGCTTAACCGCTACACTGTACTACCTTCAATTAAGAATAAGAAACGTTCATTCTGACCTGAAGAAGAGTTCAATCAAACATAGAAGCTTGGGAAACATAAGGTATGATATTAATGGAACAGTTAAATTATCCAGGTACTCTGCAGAGAGCTGCCGCTGAGGAAGCTGCCTTAGAAAGAAACGAGGGAGAATTTTCTGATGCATCTAAATGTACCAACGAAAGAGCAATCTGCTTTCGAGCTGCAGCAGGGCCAAAGGTAGGAGAATGAAGAAAAAGAAGGGCTCGACAACAGCACCCCGAAATTTTAAAATGAAAGAACAGTATACTGGTTTCCAAAGCAATTAATTGCTCAACTCAATAAATGGCAGCAAGTGGGAAAGATGCCTGTGAAGAAGAGGCAGCTACAGTGAAGTGCAACCCAGAGCTGGAAGAAAGACATTGCGGGCTACTATCAAAAGAGACCTAAGTCCCAAGTCCTTGAGTGGAAGTAGCAGCGGGAGATGTGGAGATCAAGGTGACAGAGAGCACCTGGGCCTCGGGGAGAATCCTGTCCTGGGCCTGCTTTAGCTGAGGAAGCGCTGGTTAACTCCCTCCTAGCCATTTAATTGAGCTCATACCTGAGAGGACTTACCCATTTGGAAATAGACAAGGAAAACGATTCTTACTAATCTCTGCCCTGGAAAATGGCCAAATCTGTGACCTGGTTTTACTCAACTTAGAGCTAAATCCTGAGCTGCTTTTAATCTATTTGGGCAGGGGGAGGGAGGTCTCCTCCTTTGTAGTCACTTTTACTTAGGAACAATTGCTGAGCCTCTGGAAATTAGCAAAGAAGACCAACAGCATTTAGACATTGATGATGACCATGCTGCTGCTGTTGATGACGAGAAGGAGGAGGAGTTGATTTTTACTGATTTTTATTACCTCTTTATTGATTGATTCATTCCACAAATCATTAGGTTCCCACGTAAATGCTGCGCTGTGGCTTAAATACACAGATGGAGGTTTCTATTCTCTGCCTTGATTCACAGGTTCTTTCCATCACACGACTGCGCAGAACAACACTGGAGGTGAAGAAAGGTGTCACGAAGATCGTGAAGCATTTGCACTGTACCAGCTTGTCACCCCCAGGTTCTCACTCTAGTCCAGAAAAGCAGGTGGCTGGTTCCCTGTGCAGCAGTGAAATGTCCAGGCTGTCAGCTTCCAATAGATTCGAGAGAAAGTGGCAGCGGGCTCTCTCTAAGCTGGGCAGCCATGTCCAGGCTCAACTGGTGTCCTAGGGTGATGGCCGTATTCTTGTCAAATGCAAAACAACCTCTTTTCTGGGGCATTTCAGTGTTAACCAACATCTTATGTCACATCAGAACAGATGTCATGTCAAGGATTTAGAGGATGCCAGTCAGCTTTCCGTATTTGACCTCCATGCGTTATAGCTAGCTTTAGAAGGTCAGTCATTTCTGGCAGTGAACATTTCACAGGGTAAACACAATACGTATTTTTTTTTAAATTCCCTTATCATCAAACTCATTACATTTAAAAATGTTTTAAATTCTCATCGAAATACAATTTAAATTATCAGCTGAAACAGCTCGCTAAGAGAGCTAACTGCCTTCTGAAACTGTCATCCAAGGAAACATCATAAATTTTCCTATGAAGGACATCCTATCTCTCAAAGAGGATTTTCTGGGGTTGCCTCATTACACTCTGCCACGTGCCAAATATTTACTGGTATAAATCCACCTTTGGAATATACGAGATTTACCTGGCACAGATTTGACCTTCAGAGTCAGTTATAAGCTCAGACTGAAACTAGATTGGCTAAATTCAATTTCTGGCTCTGCCACTTACTAGCCGCGAGTCTCTGAGCAAGACATGGAACTTCTCTACACTCCGGTTTTCTCAGTGGGAGAATGAGGATGATCAGAGTGAGATGTAAATGAATCAATATGTATACATATTAATTAGAACTGTGCCTGGCACATAGTAAGTGCTAGGGAAGGGCTTGTCATTATCATTATTGTTATTCATTGAGCACCTTCTACATGGTAGGCGCCAAGTATATAGTGAACCAAGTAAACACAGTCCGAGCTCTGAGAGAGAGGGGAAGACACCACTAGAAATGAAACCCATCAGAAGGTCAGTTCAGCTCGTGTGTTAGGAAGGGAGCCCACAGGGCACAGCGATAAGGACCGAGGGTCAGGGCTGTGAGGCGAGTCCTTTCAGGGGAGGCTCCTCAGGGCAGCGTCATGTTTAAGCTGAGCCTGGAAGCTGAGAGGGAGGAGACCCATTTTTTGTTATTACCATTAGCAGAGGTAGCATCACGCTTATTCCTTTAGTGATTCTTATGGGCCAGAATCTATACTGATCTTTTAAGTTATTCTGTTCCCACCACTATCCTGCCAACTGTAAAGGATTATGTCCATTTTACAGCAGATACTATCAAGGGCCAGAGAAGTTGAGCAACTTGCTCAAGATCACACAGCTTCTGTGTGGCAGAGCCTTGACAGCAGCATGAGTCTGCCTCCACAGCCCACTGTGAGACTTTCTGCGGCACTCTGTTGCCTGCCTCTTCCACCAGCTGCCATCAGGAACACAGATCTACTTAGACGTGGTCCACGTTGCTCACTATGTACACTCTCAGTTAGTTTCTCTATCAGTGACTCCAACTCCACGGAGAGATCTGCTTAGTTTGAGTAACCAAAGTGCTCTGCCTCTGGCTCTGGGAATGGAAGAGGAAGAGCATTTGAGTCTCCCTCTTTCACTTGGTGGGACTGACAACTGGCTGATGAGCTCCTAGGTCGGCAGGTGCACCAACCGCAGTCTTTATTTCAGAGAACGTGAGCCAGGCAGGCAAGCTAGAGACTTGACCCACCTCCATCGGCCAATGCCAAAATAATGAGGGCATTTATCTGAGGGGCCAGCATCCATGCTAGATATTCTGGAAGCATTTTCCCTTCTTTAAAGAGCTGTTGTCAGGTGCCCTAGTGTTTTTCTGTCTCTGCCGGGGATGGGCAGGATGGTAGGTGAATTACTTTCTCACATCTACTGCCTACTTCCCTCAAGCTTGGAGCCTCTTCAAGGCTGTGAACAGTGGCTGCTCTTTCTGAGCTACCTTCTGCTGTGTAAGTTCTTGCTAATCCTTCATTTTTTGGTTATTGGTCAATACGATCACATTCACTTTTCAATTTTCAGAAATACTTTCAGAAAACTCTCATCAGCTGAAAGAGCTCCCTCCCCCGCAATACCCGCTCACTTTTGTAATCAATATGTTCCCTGTTATGCTTCTTTATTGTCATTTCACTTGGACTTTGGACAGGAAGGAAGGAAATAAATTTATTCCACCCACCTCTTGAATAAGAAGTCAGGGAATCTGGACTGCAGATATGGTGGAAACCAGGACTGGCAGGTATAGTGAGAAACAAGTTCCCAAGTGGCTTCTGAATCTTATATTTTGGAAGCAGGAAAAAAGGTGGAGCTAATTTAACCTGAGGAGGTTGACAGCCTTTCCAGGGAAGTTATGATTCATTTGAGACTTCGCTGTTGGAATATAGTTTTCCCAGGCAGAGTCTTCTACATTCAACATCTCAACCACATATTTCTCTTTATAATTAAGTTCTAATCATGGCCCTGTTAGCCTCTAGTGTGTTAAACAATTGGCAAAGGTATACATACTAGAAGTATCCAAGAAACAGGTAAAGCTGATCTTGTTATGATCCATTTCTCAATTAAAATATTTTTATCTGAGCCCGTTTGTTTTTATAAGATAACATTTTGTTATCAGCAATAGCTTTCAGTGTACTTGACATATAAAGATGGCAGAGCATCTCACTCCTCCATTCAGGTCAGTTACAATGCATGAGGAGACTCAGAGGCCTCGGGGCATGTGTACAGGCCTTTTGGGTACAAGAAGAACATGGACTTCACCTCCATCATGCCCCCAAATAGTCTAACTTAACATAGTCTACATCTCAAGACACATTGAGACATACAGCTCTTACATAATTGAACAAAACCAAGAAAGTCTAATACTTTCAATAGGCATTATTTATTTAAATTAAATATGGTTCTCCCTTGCCCATCGTAGAAAGATCTTTGGACACATTATTCCAATGGCAGAAATATCAACATCTAGAATCAAATCATTCTTAGTCCAAAAATTTTTTTGAAAACAACTCTAAAAACTAAATTCATTTGTTTAGACTTATTAAAGACATGAGCAGCTAGTGAGAAGTCCCACAAGAAAGGATAGAGAGCACTCCTGGCATTCAAGAATACTTTGGAGATGCTTTTATTTCTGGTCCTTTATTCCTTCCTCCTTTTGTTTTCTTCATGCCCCATTTACCCTTCAAAACTCTTGACTCTTTCTTCTTATATTTAACTTTCTCCCAAGTATACCTGAACTTACCAATCTCTCCCTCCACTCTTTCTTCCATTTCCTATCTGCATTAAGACTACTTCGTGTCAATATGACATGGCCATCCCTCCTTTGAAGAAAGAAAGTTTTCAGTGTACATGGATTTAAGATTTCAAAGGTGCTGAATCGATGAACATGTGTATGAAATAACATCATATATCTGTGTGTATATGTGGGTATATATACATATACACAAATATATATACAAATATGTATATGTAATTCATTTCGTAACCCAGAATGAAATGTAGTTCCTACCACTTCTTTAGAAAATTTAGTCTTACAAATGATAGTGACATCATTCCCTCATCTATGACAATAAGTTAAAAATCTTGCTTCCAGCATTTTACTAAATATCTTATTGAATAGTGAAATAAGACCTAGCTAGGGGAAGGAGGCAGATTAGAGCAAAGGAGAGTCTCCAAAAGGTATTGATTAGTGAGGCCATGCACATTTGGTGCCTGCAGACTGAACGAATGATTCATCTTATTAATACTGCAGATGAAAATATCAGACACCAGTGAAGTTTATTTCTCATGTTTTAACTTTTCCTGCGTATTTACATGTATGCTAAATCTGAGGGAGAAAAGGGCCTAGTCGCTTTGGGTTGATTTCATCTCCTCCCTGCCCTGCCCACCCCAGCTTAATTTCTTATGCAACACTTAGAGCTCAGAACCCAACCCCTTTCTTGCAACTTTGCTGAATGTTTGAAATTTTTCATAAGAAAATGTTGGACTGTATGTCCATGTGTTGTTAACTGTTTTTCATCCTTGGGTCTCTTGTCCACTGGGTAATTCTAGTATATGTTGAATTCCTATGAAACAAATTCTTGGAGGTCCCTTCTTCTTGATGATAGAAGTTAAAAGAGAAAGAGAAAGAATATTGAGAGTCCCACAGCAGTCCATCAATAACGGGGATGAATTCCATAGAGGCAAAGAGGGGATCGATGAAAACAGGACTCTAATAGCTAGAAAGCATCTCATTTGTTTCTCCAAAGACTTTGGCATCTGCCAAAACATCTGACTCCAAAAGCTACCCCAGAGGATAGCCATATTTAGAAAGAGAAGGCTAGACAGGACTTTGGGACATGAAGGCATCTTCTCCGCCAAGCCCCAGGGCACAACTGGGGGATCCGTCTTCCCACTCAGTTCTATTGCACCCCAAAGCCCGCGAAGTGTTTAAGCACCTTCAGTCAGTGCCTCACCCAGTCATGAGCAGGGGATGATTGGAGAATGCTATGTCATGGGACAATGGAATGGGTGGGTGGGGGTGGGCAATGACATACAAGGAGTCCCAAGGAGCAGTATTTGAAAAGACACATTTGTGATCACGGAAGCACACTCTGTGCTTTGTCTCTGGTGGACATCATTTATATACATATTCAATACACACGGGGCAGACAGGCCAAGTTGTAACCTCTCTTCAGTAAATGCCCTAGTTGTTTGGAGTAAAAATGGTTTAGATTAGCACCCGGGCACTCTGACAAAGGTCTGGAGGGAGTAAGGAGACTTGCCAGCACCATTAGCATTTTTTTCTTCTTTTTCCAGCAGCACTAAAATATGTTTGCTCAAAACAGAGGGAGATGAGAAACTATTGGCAGCCAGTACCTCTTAAAAGAAAAAAAAAAATTTACTTCTCTGGCAAACATACCAATTAAAACGATGTTGTGTTGTGACAGATTACTGAGCAATTAATGCCTAATTGAGCATTATGCTAGATGCTTCTGTGAAAGTAAGTTTACTGGGGCCAGAGTGGCCTCATCTTATAGTAAAATAAATCTTCTCCCAAATTCCTGCAGTACCCCCAGCACCGAGGAGCCCAGAAACCAAAGAAAACATTTTTACTTTAACTCTCAGAGTTACACTGGATGGATTGGCTTGACAGAAAGATCCCGACGTTGAAAATCCTATTGGGGATTTCATATTTTCCTCATTTGTAAGCAAAATCCATTTTCCGTGAGATATTTTTAGTGCAAGCATCCCCTACTGTCCTATTCTGTTACAGGAGACCATTAGATCTTGAAGCCATTCCAAGCAGGTCACGTGATTTCTAAGCATCTCTCTGATTGTCTCGTAAGTACTAGTCTCACAGGAGTCAGGGACTACTAGTGTCTTAACTACCAAGGACCTCAAAGTCCTTCCCGAAGACTTGAATTCTTATTGCTAGGATGCGAAAATGCTTTACAGCTGCTTTTTCTAAGAGTCCAGCTTGAGTGACCTCGGTCAGCTGAGTGACCTCAGTAATAAGGATATTTTCAGCCCCACAAGCCGCCTGTGTAAACATAAAAATGTATTAGGCTGCAGAACTGCGTGTGTGGGAACAGAACAACCATACTATTGAAGGGAAATCTCAGGGGAACACTGGCGTCGCTCACGTGGGTTTGGTTAATGCGTGCATACTTTTTTGATAGATTGTTTTGATTCAGTGGACTCCATGTTTCGGATGAGCCAATTTCATTTCTGGAACTTATGAGCTATGAAAAGTAAAACCTCAATCACTTAATGAAGTGTCTAGCAAAATTTCCTCCTGGAAGTGTTTACATTTAAAAAAATTATTTTCACTCTTTATCTGATACTCATTTGCTTTGGGAAAAAAAACGTCAGTGTGAGGTCAGATTTTCAGTTGTCTAGTTTGAAAAAGAGTGATTTATTTGCATGTATGAGTGGGAAAGGTATATTTATGCAGACTTGAAACTAGAATCGAAGAGAATCATTGTAATGAACAGGAAACATGCTCTCGAAATGAATTGAGAAATACTCTCTGGGAGAAATGCTCTAATATTCCTGACTGTGTTCAGTTTCAGTGGATCAAATCTTTCCCATCTCTGCATCCAAGCTATTTGGCGCTGATCAGATGATCAGAGCTCAAGGAAGTGATTGGAGCGTGAGCTGGCTGCAGCTGCAATGTAGGCTGTTTTCAGGGACAAGGAGCCACTGTTTTGCAAACATAGCATCAACATAGAAGTTATTCTGTAGGCTCCAGGATGCAGCGATGGGCTGCACCGCCAGCATTGTTCTGCTACAAGCTTTTCGTTCTGTGGTCCAGAGGAGCTGTCCACACATTTGCAGCCGACGCCAGGAGGAACCATCCCATGAAATTTTGCCTCTAGAAAGTGACGATGAAATGAGCAGACCCAGAACCCTCATCATAATGGTATGGTGTCTGTGGCAAAGCAGCCTCAGTTGAATGAACTGTTATTATAGAATGGGGTTACAATTTAGGGCTTGGGGTGTTCAGCTTTGGATAAAGAAGTGTGACCTAGAGTCTACTCCTGCACTTTAGTATTTGAGGAAAACCTTTCAAAACTATTTCTATCATTCAAAGAGCTGATTTTCTTTCTCTTAGATTTGTAAAAAATGTGCAGTTTATCGACCTACTAGAAATTCTCTTCTGCCTAACATTTTGAATGCTGTTAATAATTGTTGTGCAAAAAAAAAAGAGAGGGAATTTTTGAGTTTGGTTTATTTAAGTGGATTTTGCTTTATAACTGTAATTCGAAAGAAGAGCCCCCAAGCGTATGTTTTTATATCAAGTCGGATAGATATTGGTAGTTTGATCTCTAACTTCAAGGTGTTTGGAGCTTTTATTTCTGTCTCTGAAACAGAAATCCCTTTCCAAAATGTTTAACTTAGGCATAAAATCAGAATAAAGTTTTTGAGCATTTTGTGGAATGCATGGTACTTTAATCTATTTCTTACCAATTATCTAATTGCAATTTTGTCTGTGCTTTAATTATAATAGACATTGTGCATCTGTTTGACCAGCAAGAATAAAGTAGAGGACAGAGTTTTTCCTTACTTTAGGTTCAGGAAGAGATCTGCTTAGTCACTGAAATCTCATGTTAGGATGGGGATAGTGTGCTAAAGTTTCCAAAATTGGGGACACATTGAAGTATGGGTGATTTCAGTACAATTGACATTTTTGTCTTAGCTTTCAGTGTTCAGATATCAAGGATGCAGTAAATAATGAATGAAAATTACCTGTTCCACTAGAAGTTTTTAAATGAAAGTCATTTGGCTTGGCTATGCCTCTGATTGACAGAATATTAAGCTATAATATTTTATGCTAACTTCTTCAACAAATCAATATTTAATTTTGAAAAGCAAGCTGTTCTTGAACTATTTGGCTATGATTATCTTTAAAAGAAAACATTATAAAATATTACAGCTAGAAATTTGCAAAAAAACATCATCGTATCTCAAACTGAGAAATAAAATAATTCACTTAACAATGCTTTATTTTTTTAAAAGATTTTTAAAAATTTATACAGCACCTTTATTGACATCCAATGAGGTGATGATGAATTTACTGATGAGGAAAGCAGGGGTCCAGAAAGATTGAAGATGTTGTTTACATCACACGGCTGCTAAATGCCAGAGCCTCAGCTCACACTTAAATCGATTCCAAAAGCCAGTGCAGTATACTTTCAACTCTGTTCACACTTCTAAGGAAATAGTGATAAAACTGAATTTTTATAAGAAGTCTGATAGCAATCTTGGACCACTCAGAGTCATACGAGGTTATTTGTATCTTGAAAATTTCATTGGGGTCACTCCAAAATTCACACATTTGACAACTATTTCTTGCTCATCCACTATGAGCCAATCATGATTCTAGGTACTTGGAATCTACCAATGAACAAACTCATCAAAGATTGTCATCCTAAGTTGCAAAGTTTTACAGAGGTAGTGTATTATGCAAATCTTGTTTGTTGTTGTTGTTGTTGCTGTTGTTTTGGAAATGCTATTTTAGAGTTGTGATGCTCAGGGTACAAAGTTAAGTCAATGAAACTATTTCCTATCTTCTTAGATGATAGTTTGAGAACTTTAATGTTTTTTTAAAATCACCTAAGAGTATTCATACACATCCCTGGGCACTTGGCCCCCAAAGATTCTGTACAAGAAGGCCTGGAGTGGGGTCGAGGACTCTGCACTTTTAGCAAGCACCCCTGGGTGATTGTGATGGAGGGGCACCTTGGGTGACACTGAGAAACATGGCTCTGGAAACTGATAAGCTAAACTCTCTAACTCTCATTCTCCTTTAACCTGACATGATGACCATCTTCTCACTCTGGCTCTAAGCTTCTGAACGATCTGATTTTTTTCCTCACTTGCTCATCACCTGTTAGTCACCAAACTGTGTGTGCATGTGCGTTTAGGGTCACAGATTAGAGTCAGGGACTCTAGATTGGACTCCTGTATGTGTATGTGCGTTTAGGGTGACAGATTAGAGTCAGGGACTCTAGATTGGACTCCTGACTTCATTACTTATCAGCTATGTGACCTTCCACATGGTATTTAACATCTCTGTGCCTCTTTTTCTCACCTGTAAGATGTGGGTAACAGTTCCATCAACCCAGAGCTGTTGTGAGGGTTTAATGAAATAAAATATACGTCAAGTGTCTAGAATAGTGTCTAGATATATTAGTAAGATATTCAATAAGGGGGATTGGGAACACCCTAACTGACAAAGTGACATTTGAGGAAAGACCTGAAGGCGGTGAGGGAGTGAGCCTTGTCATGTTCTGTGAGGAAATGTCTCGAGCTGAAGGACCAGCCAGGGTGGAAGTTCCTACTATGGGAAGAAGCTTGATGTGTGTGAGGAACAGTGAGGAGTCCAGGACAGTGTGGCTGAGTGAGCCAACGAGAAGCTAGTAAAAGGTGAGGTCACTGAGGTAACAGGGGAAAATTATGTCAGGCTTGGCAGGCCATCAGGAAGGTTTGTTTTTTTTTTTTCAAGAGTGGGAAGAGAAGCCGTTGGAGGGATCAGACACAGAAGTTAAGGGCATGGACTGTGGAGCCCGAATGTCAGGGTTTGAGTCTCATCTCTGCCACCCATTAGCTATTTGATCTTGACAAGTGACTTGTCCTCCTTATGCCTTCATTTCTTCATTGACAGAACAGAGTATAATGGTGCCTACCATTTGAGAATTTAGCAAGTTAATACTTGTAGAGCTTAGACCAGAGCCTGGTAGATAGCAAGTGCTAGATTACAAGCTCATTAATTTAGAGAGCCTTGAGCAGGGGAGTAACAGGATGTATGGCTGTGGAAGGTCAAGGGTTGCAACAAGGAGACTATTAATCAGAAAAACACTGCAGTGATCCCAAGCAGAGACCTGGGTGGTTAGTGTTGAGGTCAAGAGAAGTGGCTGAATCCAGATATATTTCAAAAGTAGGACCAGTAGGGTTTGCTTGAAAATTGAACATAAAAGTGAAAGAAAGAGAGAATCAGAGAAATGTACAGTATTTTGTTTTGTTTTATTTGTTTGTTCAGTTTTTGTCTTGAACAACCAGAAGACTGAGTTGCCATTCGGATGGGAAAGACTGCAGGAGATTTAGCGAGAAACTCTAAGTTCATTTGTTAATTTTGAAATACCTATTAGTTCTGTACACAGATATGTCAAATAGGATATTGGATATTCCAGTCTGAGGTCTGAGGAACAGTCTACAGAGGAGATATAATGTCTGTCACAACATAAATACCAATTCAATGATTGATGAATGAATACATAATCTCTCTTTTCTAGTTTCCTATAATACTTACAGTATGTAAATCCATTTGCAGTTAATCATACTTTGATCTGTTTCATATCTTTGGAACATATATTGTTTACATATGTATCCAATGAATAAAATTAGAACCAGAGAGGAATATATGATGGGAACTGCTTCCAAGGAAATAAAATGACCTCTTTTCTTACTCTACTGTAAATATTTTAATTTAATAAATCTTTATTGCCAAAGGGATTTGAACATGTTCACCCAGTTTCATCTTTTTCAATGGATGCATGAGGAAAAAACAACTACCTAACATTCAAATCTTGAGTTAATGTTCTTATTTCATCTTAGTGAATTAGAATCTTGAATATACTAACATAAGATTCTCTTGGGAAAGGAAGCTTGTGTAATGGAGTGTGATTTTAAATGGTTTGCCGTAGATGGGTATAATGTGGAGCTTAAAAGCACAAAGAATCTTTGGCAGTTATTTTTCCTTATGAACTGGTTTCGAGCTGAATCTCAAAGCCACAGAAAATGGAGAAATGAATTGAATCATCTCCTTGAGTATAAAAATTAATTGAGAAAAAATTGAAAACCACATGATATCACTTATATGTGGGATATAAACCTAAAAAAAACAAACGAACAGAACAAACAAACAGAGACTCATAGACATGGACAATGGACTAGTGGTTACCAGAGGGTAGGGGGTAGGGCAGGAGCGGGGAGGTAGATGGGGTAAAAGAGGTCAAGTATGTGGTGACAGAAAGAAATCTAACTATGGGCAGTGAACACACTGTGCAATATATATATATGCCTTACTGTTGAATTGTACACCTGAAACTTACAGGATTTTGTTAACCAATGTTGCCATAATAAAAAGAAATAAATAAGGAAATAAATGGTAGATAGATAGATAGATAGATAGATAGATAGATAGATAGATAGATAGAAAAAATCAAAAATTACAACATGTGGCTCCTTAATCTACATTTTAATTCAGTGAAATAAATTTACCCTCAAATATTACTTTAAAAAACAAAGAATTGTTTGAATGTGATTAGAGAGAAGCTTAGTAATTAGCAACACAAATCTTTAAGGCAAAGGTTTACTAAATTCAGCTTACATCCAACACATCTTATTTATATAATCTTGCTTTTTTTCTCATTCTCCAAATGGTACAAAATTAGAAATAATAAGATACAAAGAAAAATATACAAAATCTAAAAAGAAATGTTTAAGATTTAAAACCACCACAATGATAAAGAAAACAGAAAATCAGGTGTGCATAGTGGGGGGTGGTATGCAGAAATTTACACTAAAAACAATGAGCAAATTCAATTATATATAGATATAGGTAGATATAAGTAGATATTAAAATATATAGATCATTATATTTTTAGTAGATATAAGTGTTTTGGGGGAGACCACTGCGTAAAGATTAAAAAGATTTTATTACCAAGTAGAATACATTCTTATATGGCTAGAAAAAGCATACACTCAACAAATCAGTGCTAATGAGGTCTTTAACTTTTAAAAGTAATCAAATATTAAAAAACCTGCTTATGTTTGTTTTTGTTTCTGTGCTTTCTAAAAGAGTGGATTTAAGGCTTATCCCCAAGTACCAGGCTTCAATCAATATAATGAAATCTTGTGAAAAATGAGTAATGCCATTGAGGATAAAATGCATCTTTGAGCAAACTAAATATGAATAGAGTATTTTTGTCATACTTCAGCAGATTTCTTCTGGATAGTTGTTTTATTCTCTCAGATTTTATGTCCATGGAGCTGATTTACTCAGGGGCTAAAGTTTAGGATTTAGGGAATTTATTTCCCATTATGTACTTTATTCTGCTGGAATGTATTTTATTCGTTAAGACCATGACCAACAAATTCAATACATGTCAAATGAATTTGTCATGGTTAGATGGTCTAAACATAAGAAATTCAGTAGACAACTGAGGGACAATTGTACCTTGTATTTGACAGGCACAAATGACAAGAGACAGCCACTGCCCTGCTCTCATGGAGCTTATAGTTTGATGGCAGAGACTAAAAGGACTCAGACAAATGTGAAATTGTAATCATAAGTGCTTCAAAAGAGAGTTACACTTGACAACATGGACAGATCTCGAGATAATCATGCTAAGTGAAATAAGTAAGACAGATAAAGTTGAGAACTGTATGATTTCACTCATACATGGGATATAAAACTGAAAGCAACAAATGAACAAGACTAACAAACAAAAACTCTCAGACACAGATAACAGTTTAATGGTTACCAGAGAGAAAAGGGAGACAGAGGAAGTAGATGAGGATAAAGGGGGTCAAATATATGGTGACGGAAGGACATTTGACTTTGGGTGGTGAACACACAATGCAACATACAGATGATGTATTATAGAACTGTACACTTGAAACCTATGTAATTTTATGAACCAATGTCACCTCAATGAATTTAATTAAAAAGAAAAGAATTACATTCTATCTTAGGATTGTGTCCTTTGAGCACCCAACACCACCAGTATAGTCACGGAAGCTTCCTCTAAGGAAGAAGCAATGGATCTGAGACCTGGGGAATGAATCGACGCTAAGAAAAGAGAACATACCATGTGTCAGTCTGTTGGGGAGAGTCATCAAACCGTGACTGCCATTTTGACCTGAGAGCTGGACTCAGTCAATTGGAAGCTCCCCACAGTTCTGTGTTTGGAATGTGCCCTCTGCTTGCATTCCTGTGCTCGAAGCTGCCCAAGGTCATGGCCTTGAGATAGTCACGTGGCGATGAGAGTACCTAGACTGGGTACTTGACTAAACCCAGTTAAGGTCCCCTGTGTACATGACTGACCCCAGTTAAGGCTGCTGTATAAACTTTCAAGATTTCTTAAGTGGGCGCCCAAAATGACTTGTGGCCACCCATGACAATTCTCATAAATAAGTTTCCTTGCTTATTAAACCTGCCACCCACCAATCTGGAGTGGTCTCCCCTTTTACTTTGGTCTCTACTTGCCCTCCAGGTGTGGGAGCCAATTTCAAATTACACCCTGGAAGCTCCCGAGGAACTTTCAACCCAACGTAGTCCTAACTTTTACTGCGTTACCATGGGTGCCCATGTCTGAATCCTTTGCAAAAGCATTTGCTTGATGTGTGATCTCTGGATCAGTTATTTAAATCTCTGTTCCTTGGCTTTCCTGTCTATAAAATGGGAATAATGAAGTTACCTATATCTGTTAGTTTCCTTTTCCAGCTGTGAAATTACCACAAATTTAGTAGCTTAAAACAATCCGTGTTTATTATCTTATAGTTCGAGAGGTTAAATATTTAAAATGAGTCTTGTTAGGCCAAAATTGGCAGGGCTCCTTCCTTTCTGGAGGCTGCATTGGAGAATCTGTTTTGGGTTTTTTGTTTTGTTGTTTGTTTGTTTGTTTTTGCCTCTTCCAGCTTGTGGAGGCTGCCCACATTCTTTCGTTCTTGGCCCTCTTCCATCCTCAGAGCCAGCAGCGTAGTAACCTCATACATCTCTCTGACTCTGGCCCCTGACTCTACCTCCCTCTTTCACTTACAAAGGATCTTTATGATTACATTGGCCCCACCTGGACAACCCAGTATACTCCCCCATCTCAAGCTCAACTGACTAGCAACTTTAATTTTATCTGCAGCCTTACCTCCCCCTTGCCGTGTAAATAAGGTTCTGGGGCTTTGGATGTGGACATTTGGGTAGGAGAGGGACCTATTATTCTGCTTATCATACTATGTCATAGAGTTATTTTAAGAATTCAATGAATGAGTACAAGTAAAGGACCTGGAACTTAGTTCCTGGAACTTAGTAAGTACTCACTAACTTTTAGCTATTATGATTTCTCTTATTGTTGTGTTGAAAATAAGAAAGGTTTATAAATCGAATACACTTTAAAGAGTTATTTTAGGAAAAAGAATTGAACTGCTAAAAGGAAATTTAATTTGTGCCTTAGAGAATGCGGGGAAATGGAGATTCAAGGTTATTTATCAGAGCACTGTACCACTTATTAAATGGATTATTTACACAAATGACTCAAAGAACATTTATATTTGTTTGAGACTCTCTTCTGTCTTATCCACCAATTGCCAATCTTCTGAAATTTAACTCTTAGTTTTTTTTCTTTCATCATTTATAAAGGGATATTGCATCTTTCGAGTTCTCTAAATTATGCCAAATTTAAAAATGATAAAAAAAAAATTAAAAATATACAGAATCTTAAGAGAAATGTTTAGAATTTAAAACCAGAATAATAAAGAAAAGTAGAAAATCAAGTGACAGAGAAAAAGAATACATTTTAAATTCAGTAGGGACAATTGATGTTATTAACTTAGAGATGAAAAATAGTCTGCATCTTTTTTTGCATTTCAAAGCGATCTCAATGTTTTCTGATGTGAGTAGATTTTTTTATTACAGATTTATAGCAGTTAAAAAACTTAAGAATTCAAAATGATAGAATCTAGATTTTTCTAGAAGTGGATACTCAGTAAAAAAAATTGGTGAATGAATGAATGAATGAACGTGAGCCATATCTGATGGGTCATAAAAGTTACAGTGTCGGAATCTGTGAGGTAAAAAGAAAATACAGATTCATTTGGTAAATTATCAGCATTCCTATTATTGGCCCCTCTGTATTGTGTGTCACCAATGACCTTCTTTGTTCTCATGCACTTTATGAAAACAGATTGAATATCTTTAAATTCTGATTTATGTCAGAGAAGGTAAAGATGAAAATAGTGTTCACAAAATAATAGCTATTTACTGAGCACTTCCAGCTATTTGTCAGGTATTTTGCTAAGAAGTTTTCAGTTGTATTTTCTTGTTGCCACAACAACCACTGGAAGAAATTATTTTTATTCCCATATTATTAAGGAAAATATTAACTTGTAAAGAGTAGCTCTTTAGAGTCGAAATACAATGTGAGCCATATAATTTTAAATTTTCTAGGAGCAATATTTTAAAAAAGTAAAAAAAAAAAAGGGAAATTAATAATACATTTTATTTAACCCAGTATATCCAAACTATTATTATTTTGGTATATAATCAATATAAAATTATTAATGAGATATATTTTACATTGTTTTTTTTCAAACTGAGTATTTATACTTATAACACACTTTGATTTGGAAGTTAAATATTTATCACAAATACTTGTTCATTATTTAGATTTCATAAAATTTACAGTTGAAAGATTAAATTCACATATCTAAGTTTTTCCAAAACTACTTAAGCATTTAAAATGATAACAGATTATCAGTTTTTAAAGTTAAATCAAAATTAATTAAATTAACTATAATTAAAGATTCAATTCCTTAGTCACACTGACCACATTTCACTTGCTCAATAGCCACATATGATTAGTTGGCCACTGCTCTGGACAGTGCAGGTATAGAAGTCATTGAACTAGCCAAGGTCACCCATCCAGTAAGAACTCCGAGGACTCAGATTTGCACCCAGAGCCATTGCTTGTAGCTAATATGCCACAATGCCTCTCTCAAAACACCAGAGTAGTGAGTGGTGCGGGGCTTTGCCCAGTTTAATCAGTGTATGCTCAATTGCCTTCTTATGGGCCTTTATTTCTTTGATTAAAACAAAACTATTAATTTCTTTAAAGTATATAGGTAGGGGGCCAGAGAAGCCAAACTATCCATTAATAAGAAGATTTGGGGTGAGTTAAAAGTTTACTTATTTTTCCTATCTCTAGAAAATTCTCATAAAGTACATAAATGTCATCTTTATCAATTTGATAAATGAGTTAAAAAAAATACAAAAATTAAAAATGCTACCCAAGCTTGAGATGGAGTCATGGACAACCCCAATATGGCCCTTGTCAAACCTAGAATCGCCACCTTCTCCAAGCCCAGACATGCATACCTCTTCTACTAACCCCACCTCCTCACTCCATGCTCCAACTTTCTTTTCCTGTAGAGTTGCCATGCCACCCCGCCCACTCTACCCACCTCCTCTATCCACCTCCTCTCTGCTCCACAGCCTGGCCACGCCCCACTCTCCCACTGCACCCTCCTGCCCTCCTGTATCTGTTGACTCAGGACTGGGCTCTCTCACAATGGCATCCTTCTGCTCAAATGGTTGGTACTTTACTTTAAAATTTATGGTTTTCCATGTCAATTACATAGAATAATAAAATATTTGGAATCGGGGATCATAGAATCCAGTAGCTTCACCTTATGTGAAACTCAGGGCCAAAGAGATAAATTGACATATCTGCGACTTTCATAAAAGTTGGTGGCAGAACGAGGACATTTATCTGGGTCTCAGAATGATGAGATCCACATTCTTTAACTACTTACCATTTTTTCTTCATAATCCAGAGATACGTGCACAATTTTAGGTGAAACCAGAGATGCTAACTGCAAAATAATAATAACATCTGTAGCATAGCAAATCTTGTCCAGTTTCTGATTATTTTTAAAAAAATAAATCTATAGAAGGATGAAAGCCAATTCTATCATTATACAAATAAGAGACTCTTGTTCCAAACTAATCTCTTGACTTTTTTTTTAAGGATTCAATACAAAGAGAAAGAGTTGCAGTTCATCTGCAGAGTGAGCCAATAAGATCAGACGCTGTGGACACACAGAACAAACTACAAGTGTCCCAGGGGTTTCAAAGCAGAGAGAGTAAAGAAAAGAAAAGTCAAATCACTCTCTTGTAATTCCTTCAGATTAAGGAGTTTACAGAGTTCTCTCTTGGGAACAGAAGTCTATTTCCGTTACCTTATAGAACTCTGAATCTCAAAATGCCGTACTGGAAAAGAAACACAATTGTGCAATGACAAAGCATGGGTCTTGATGTCAGACTTGTGCCATTTGAAAAATACGGTACCGTGGGAGAATTCTTTGCATTCTTTAAACCCTAGTACCCTGATTTGCAGGATGTTAATGATTGCTCACAGTACTGTTGATGATCTATCTATAGGAAAACTGAGAAAATGCACTTAACCCGATGCCTAATTCATAGAGTAACGTGCCTCTTTTTCATCCATAAAATGAGGAAAATACCTACTGCCCACCTACATCATAGAAATTAAAGTAATGACTTCCATAAGTGAAAATATACTGTTTGTTATTTTGAATTAATTCTAAGGAGACATTTTGGTATGCAAGACTGTTCAGTTTTCCACCAGATAAGGAAACTGGAATATTAAGAGACTCATCAAGTAAACAATAATTATTCAAAAAAAGGACTCAGTGAAAAAGCCAGTGAACCAAATGACATTTCCCTAATGAATGCCATTGGAAGAAATGAGTGTACCAAAAGGTAGAGATAGACATTAAGGACAAAGAGAGCAAATAAAGTGTGAAATGCATTTTCCTCTCTCAAATCAAAGTGGCATGTGATTTTAAAGGATCCTTTTGTAAGGTGTGTTTTAAAACCGGTCTGCTTTTGTACCACTCTAAAACAATGTAACATTTCAACCTTTGTCATTCCTGAACCCCAGTTTTTATTTTTTTAAACATATCTGTCTTTCCTAGCTACAATATTTTGTCCTTTTTTGCCCATGCTGTTGAAAAAGAATGCTGATGGTTTTTGAGTAAAGCTTGTATATATCCACATTGTTCTTTTGGCTCCAAAACTGAGTAGAGCGTAGCAGGTCTCTAACTGATGAAATTAGACGCTAATTACATCTTTAGCGTCCAGTGTGATACGCATCAGAGGCTTTTGTTTTGACAGGTAAATGAACCAACGAACATTTCTAGAAAGGTCATCTTGATGAATAGCCTTGAAGTTCTCTTTGCAAAGAAGTGGGGAGCAAATTTAGTCTGATCACAAATATGTCTTTTTTTACATAGTGAAAACAAAAAGAAATTATGAACCGTACATGGGCTCATCAGGAAGCAGTAAGCTCTGCTGGAATCGCCTAAGTTCTCCTTCATGTGCTTTTCAGAGCTGTTATCAAGGAAAGTGTATTTCACTATACATGTGGTTTAAAATCATTAAAGAGCATCCAGACTTTAGATGACTTCCTTGAAAGATGGACATTGAAAGGGGAAACAATTGCGACTCCAGAAGGAGTCAGTTACTTCAGTTTGGGCGAACTGCTATTTCTTTCAACTGCCCATTGTTAAAACTCCATAGGCTAAATAAAGCAGAGAGCCTAGTCTCAAACTGAGACCACCAAGAAGGGAAAAAGTATGGCTGAACAGTTTGCCCTGGGGTGCTGCAGAAGACACCGTGTTTCTCTGATGGCATTACTGCCTGGATCTGGCAAGCTCTCCTTTCATTTTACCTTCCTGACCTTCTGCCTCTGTCTGGTTGAAGTCTGTGTGGGTAGATCTATGTGCATGTGTGTGACCGTGGCTCTGTTTATTCCACAGTCAGTTAAAGTTTTCCAACTTTGTGTTGCTTTGAAACATTCAGCCTCTCTATGTCCATATAAGCAGAGTTAATGTTTGCCTGTGTGTGTGCCACGTAGCTACATAGTTGGATGTGGACTCAACTTTAATATTGCATCCATTAGCCTGCTAACCAGAGTTTTCAGTGGAGACCTGTGTGGATGGAAGAAGTAATCTACTACTTTACTTAGCCATTTAGGACCGGATCTTTTATTTTAGAACCTTGTGAGGATAAAACAAGTGAGGACAAAATGTTTGAGTTAGAATTCATAAATTTTAGCAGATATTATCTCATTCATTCTCTTACTTTCTGGCAATAAAGATTAATTTATCTCCATTTCGTAGAGAATATCAAATGCCAAATATTTAATAGCAGATGTATTTCTTAATACAAAATGGATTTTTCAGTAACAAATGGATGAAAAGAAATAATGTGCCAAAGATCACATAGGAAGCAGGAAACTGAGAATATGAGTCGGGGAAGTTGCAGGAGGTGAGGTCTGCTGGGTGGAGTAGAGAGCGGGCCTCACCGCTTCTCTAGCAAATCTGGCACAGAAGGACTTAGACCCAGAACCCACCCTGCCTTGGATGATTATCTTGGGCTTAAATTCATCTTCCTTGTGGTTTAACCAATCCAAAAGTTAAACTATTCTTAGTTCCTAGAGGTTATTTTCTGGCACTGTTCTTTAAATACAACACGGGAATTATTTTAGTCAGTAAAAACACTTAACGTATCATTTTCTGTTAGCTTTCTCCTTGCCATTTGTGTTTCACACATGCTTGATTTCCCGGCAAATGCTCCCTTTTAGGTGCACAGTCGTGGTCATCATTTAACGTTGTTTTACTTTCCCTGTGGCTATCTGTCTCTACATTCAAAGGTATAGATTTAGATGCATCTATTCAAAATTCAGTTAGTGATTTCTATTTAGATGTTTCCCCACAACATATAACGATTAAGTATTAGACAGCTGGAGTTGCAGAAAAGTAGAAACCAAGAGAGAATGAAGCCTCTCAGTTTTTTTCATATGTATATATATATATTTTTTTAATTGTAGAAGAAGTATACGCTGTATGAACAATGGAAACACGCATATCAGTGGAAGATACAAAACTGTTCGAGAGGTTTTACTCAGACCTCTTTCATACAGCCCCACACTCTTCTCACGTTCCTGCAAATCATCATTATTACCCCTGACTTATACGTTTTTTTTTTTTACAAAGTATATTTATACGACTTAGTATATAGCTCGCCAAGAGATATTTTTAATCACAAAGTGAAACATGATCATTGCCCTGGACTTGTGGACAGAGAGTAAGTTTCTGATTTGATTTCCTACTGTAATTAGGTAAGAAGGCCTGTTATAGTCACTGATATAACCTACTTTCCGTCGTCGTCACCAAATATAATGGCAAATTCAGATACCTGATTATAAAATAATTCTTTGGTTATGTCCTACCTGATGCTAAACCACTAGGCAAACACTGAAAATTTTACTTATTATGTAGATCATCAAGCCATGTGAAGGCTAACTTGAATAATAGACAAGACTAACGGACAGATCAAACTTCATCTGTTAGATCATAATGATCTACACCCAATGGGGTCATTTCATGAGTTCTTATTTGCATTAGCACCTACAATATTTTAGATGGAAAAAGTTTCCAGAGATGTGTATGATTTCTGCTTCTTTCATCACAGATACGGTTTCATGTGAACCTCTATTTTTCCACTTGAATATCTGTAATTAGGATAAGATATTTAGCTTATTACCAAGAGCTAGCTGGCAATGCAGGGTTTATCCATGTTTGTTCATAGCCTCAATAAAACATAATTGCCCATAAAGCCAGCAAGTGTTAAGGTCTCGTTCCAAAGAAACTTGTTATACAGCCCATTATATACTTTGTCACAGAGCATTTTTTGCATCTTTAGAATGAAGAGTTATTCTGCTCTGTCTCAGGAACGCTGTGTGATAACTAATCGCACTTAAAGACTGTGTAATTAGTTTTATGATTCAGATATCAGAGGCGGTAGTCTTGCTGACTTCCAGATGGAAGAAATAAGCACTTAAGACTTCTAAAAAATAGGAATAAAACAAACATTTTTCCTTTGTTGCCCTGGGACTTCAATTCTGGAACTTATAGTTGCAAAACAGTAAAAATTCAGTCTTATAAAAATCTTAGCAGGCCATGTGAAAACAACATGTATCATATCATGTTGGTGCAAAGAAACCACGATTTTCAAAATATCATGTGTTACATCAGGCTAACGCAAAGAAGCCCTGCTTTTATCACATAGGGTTATCTTTCTATAGCAAACTTAAGGCAGAGAGCTAGAGCCATGACCAGGGCAGCATCCACCTATGCTTTCCTAGTGCCCACATAATTTTTAGGTATCAGGAATATGCAGGCCCATCAGAAATGTCTTTCAAAAGAATTGGAGGGAATGATAAATAGGAACCAAGGGGCCTGAGAGTGGATGATAGATGGGCTGAGCACTCTGCCAAATAAATGAAGGCGTCGGGGAGTCTGTTGTACCCACTTGACTTTTTACAGAATAATGTTAATCAATTAGTTCAATTCTGCTATAGATAGTAGGTAATTACATTCACAGGGAACCGCAGTGATGTGATTAATAATACATTTCAATTTCCAAAGTAGCATCTCACTTGGCACTTAAAACATGGCTCTTTGGAAAATACATTTTTTTCTGTATATAAGAAACCTGACTAGATCAAAATTTATTTCTCTGAAAATAATCCTATCTGAAGGAAAAAATTATCAAGTTTTATAGGATGCCACTGGCCCTTCACGCACACATGAGTACGATTCAAGTTTTTAAAGTCTTTTCAAAAAAATTTTTAAGAAATAGTACTTTTGGCTTCAGAATTGAATATGTATCTGGAAGTTTTAGGGTATCCAGTTAAATTCTTAATAATTATGGGGTGATTGCTATTTTAGAGGTCCGAAATATCCTTTTTAATGGATAGAAAGGTAATTAGGCAGTTTGCTGTGTCTAAGAATATACCACAGTAATAGGGCATTTGGCTTGTACTGTGAATACAATCTAAAAGCATATAAGTTAATTATCACAAGAGCAGCATGAAGAAAGTGCCATGAGGTTTCAACGGAGGGATAAGGAAGAGAAGAATCCATCCCAGAAGGGCTGGATTACAGAATATATACGGAATCACAGTGAGGGATGAGGGCAGAAGTATAAACGGCAGACAGTCTTGTGTCTGAACTCTGACCTCACCTCAGAAAGGTGCCTGCGGTCGGACATGCAATCAGCAAACATTTACTTAAAATTTCTCACCATCCAATTTTGCTCTGTCTCCTGCTCAACAGGAAATGTGGGTACTTTTAGGATTCTGACCGGACCTTCTTAACTTTGCACACACTGTGCAGTCAAAGCACTTGTTGAATAGGCCATTTATCCCACACATTTAAAAGGATGAATGATTATGTTTTTGGAAAAAAATGTGCATCATCAGATCCAGAATATAATTGTTTTTAAAATCAACCAAAGAATTTCTGATATTTTTTCAGGCAATTAAAAAGTGGATTCATAAGAATTCTTGTCTGCTACCAAAAGAGTTTATTTTGTCTGATGTAGTGACATTGACATAAACCAACATGAAGAAGCACTTCTGCTGTGGACATTCGCACTAGAAATAACTTGGCAGCAAAAGTGAGTCACGCTGCCCTGTGTCTCTGCCCTTAACCATTCCGCATTACTCCTTCTAGTCTTGAGTCCATGAAGTATGTGTTTTCAGAACACTGCTATTCTCCCCTTCCAAAGGAGAAGAAGGAAAAAACAAAAACAAAAACAAAAAAAAAAACAAAAAAACAAAGGGGAAGGAATTCTGCTTTTCTGAGGGCATGTTGCTCGCAGGGAACATTTAAACTTTAAGTTGTTGATGATGCCCAAGACTAGTATTCACTTTTCTTTCGAAATATTTAAAGGCCAAGATTTAAACCTACGGAAAAATCATGGTTTTCTTCCTCACCCCTTGGTTCTCATGTTTCTTTATGCTCTTGAGAAAGGCATTTTTGTTTGTCAGGTGGCATCTATTTCAAAGAGATTTTGTTTAAAGATCGAACTGTGTTAAAGA
This sequence comes from Pteropus medius, assembly GCF_902729225.1. Classification (NCBI taxonomy): domain Eukaryota; kingdom Metazoa; phylum Chordata; class Mammalia; order Chiroptera; family Pteropodidae; genus Pteropus; species Pteropus medius. Next base: position 5,820,975 of record NW_024354875.1, read on the forward strand.
ATCATTTGTGTTTTAGAGAATAAATGACATTAAATTTTGACTGGTTACCAAATATCTTTTCTTATTAATATTATAGTAGCTTATCAGTTAAAGAGTTTTTCTAATTCACTTTAAATTCTATGACATACTTTTTTTTTTTATTACATCGATCTAAAGTTTCTTACCAAATCATCTCCTCTGACATTAGTGGGAAAAATGTCAATACGACTGGATAGTCACGAGGGACTATGAGGTATGACGGAATCCTCTCTTGTCCATCTGTTGAAGTGTCAGAAAAATGCAACCATAGCGTATCTGGTAATAGCACCATGAAATCACTAAATTATTCAAAAGATTCTTGTGGTCTTTTATCATGATTTACATGAGTAACAGCACAGGGATCCTATGTGAGGAAAAGGGAATAGTATTCTCAGTTTTCCAAGAATAAATGTAGAGACGAAATAGAAACATTCGTTAAGCTTTCGCAGCTATATTCTCACGGCATAATAGGGTTGAGAGATAGCAACTGTCTTTGAGATTATGTTCAACGTCATTTTTATTTTTCTGAAGGAGGAAAATGATCAACTAGTGCTGATTTTTGTATCCTGATTTGTGATATAGTCTAAAAATATATGGTAGGAATCATTTTAAATGTATAGGTGATTAACTTAGTAAAATCATAACCTTAAATATAAAGCTCTTATTATTTTCTTTCATTCTTAACAGATAATTACTCCTCGAAAAATAATTTACTTCCTTCGTAAAACAAATATTACTTCTGAGGAGTTTTGATTAGCATCACAAAGATGTATCAAACCATGCCATTAATTGCCATGCTAATTTCTCACAATGAGCTGATTCTGCATCAAAATTATTTTAACAAACAAAAATGAATATTTAAGAATAACTTTTGCAGTTTTAATTGTTTTTCTAAAAATAGTTTTTATTATTAAAAATCAAAAAGAAATTTTAGTGCGCCGTATGTTTTCCATGGCTTTAGAAATACAAGGCATAGTCTCTCGTCCCATACCTTCAAGGAGGGGTGCGCGTGATGGTAGAAGTTTTAGAACAGAAGCACGATTATATTACCAGAATTAAGATATGGGTGCATTATTCACATCTGGAAATCCTCAGGAGTAAATTATTGATCAGATTTAGACCTGGGTTAACTGCAAATATATTGGTAGAGGTCTTTAAGTTTGTTGTCTGAAGTAGAGGGATCAGGTAAAGCTTAGTACGGATACCCAGTTAGAACAGTCTTACAAAAACATGGCCTAAAATGGCACTTTAAGTCAAGGGTGCCAAACTCAAATGTCTATAGGCCATGCAGGGAACAAGGGAAGCAGGCTAGACAAGGAGACATATGGGAGTGGTGGGGAGCATAGCAAACAAGAGAAGCCAGGGACCATCCAAAGAGTATGGCTCCTAGTCTGCTTGGGCAATTATTTTCATGTCAGAAGTTGGGGCCAGTATGATTAGATCTTGAATTTTTAAAAAGAAGCTAGTACCCAGCAATTTTAAAATGCTGTCAAATAATTCAAATATTGTTAAACACTATTGGCAGAAAAACAATTGTGGGACCAAGTTGAGTCACAGGCTATCTGACTGTCATTCTCCTATATAAATTTTTATTAGAGTTTCACTTTAATTCAGGGTTCCAACTTCAAGGAGCCAGAGAGAGCTACACCACCTATGAGATGTTACAAGGTATTTGGCTGGTATGAGTAGGAAATTATTTTGATGCAAATGTAATGTAAGGCTAGAGATTACATTTTGACTTTGAGAAATGTGCCCTCTAGCTCCTGATTCAGAAAGATTTCCACAGGTGTAATTAAATAATAACAAGTCAGACTATTCTTTCTTGACCGTAAAATAATAAAAAGGGAACGTGGTAATAAATATCTGACACTTAATTTAATTTCCAGCAATGTCATGCAAGTAGAAGATGTGACTCCTAATGTATCAAAAGCAGCAAATTCTTTTAAAAATCTGTTTACAAACCAGATCAGAGCTATTGCCAGCTATTGTAGGGCAGAGGCAGAGGGTGGGATGGAGGCAGGACTCAGATGTCTCATATTTTCACCTTAATTGGGTCATGAATTATTTCCCATGCTGACTACAGTGCTTGCTCAGTGCTTACTACGCAACCATGAAAATCTGTTCCTGCCTCATTGTTAGGCTGAGATTTCACAGAGGCCCAAAAAACTCCCAAAATCCAAAGCCACGGTAGATGTTACTTTTCTGTTCACTTTAAGCAAATTAAGTATTTTTTTAAGTTATTTATTTCCCTAACTGATGTGAACAAGTATTTTGGTTATACTACTTTGAACAGTCACTCCTGGAGAGTTGACAAAAGCAATGTCATCTAGTAACGTGGTGGCTGGTGCTCACTCTGGAGAAGGCAGAGGGCCAAAATTGTGAAAGGTGTAGGGGCCTCACGCCGAGGCCACCAGCCACCCTGTCAGCAGGTCACCATGTTGTCGTCTCTTTGTTTTAGAACCAGTGCAGCCCGGCACCTACCCTAATTCACATCAACTCCCACGATTTCTGTCTGCCTTGGAGAAGATGCCACTGCCATCTTTTTCTAAATTATTTTAAATTCTGTCTCACTACGTATGCTGTCTGCAGAGACCATTTCCTAGACCGTGTGACATATAATAATAAGTGTGCTGTCAGAAAATGCTTCTATGCAAAAATCAGTGAGGGAAATATTATGTGCCTAGTACTCATTCCTTGATAGATTCACATTGCACATTCGCGATTTAAAGCTCTGAGGAGTTCCTCAGTGGGGAGGCCGGTTCAGCTTTGTCCAATTCACTGTTTCTCAAGTTTATTTGGCATTGACTATCTCTTATCAGGAACACTGACTCACACACTGTGAAGCTCTAGAGCACAGTCTGGGAAACACTAATATCGACAAGAGAGATGCCATGTAAGGCTTCCGAGCTGGGGAACTATAGGTCAAACCTGGCTTTAGATGGGAAAATTGCTGCAATGAGAAGGATGATCAAGAGACAGTATATACTCATCAGAATTTAGTGATGGGCTAGTTATACAGATAAGGGATAAGGGAAACTGGAAACGAATATCAGGTCTCTGGTTTTATCAACTAGATGGATGATGATGTCGTTAACATGACGATGAAGTCACATGGAATAGTATTTGGAAGGAAAGATAATGAGATTTTTGTTGATTCGTTTGTTTTTTTAGGGTTGAGAAGGATATTTGAGAAAAATGAGATTATTATTTGTGTGACTTTTAGTACTTTCTAATGCAAATCTCCCAATTACAGCATTTGCCAAATCACTTCCTCTAAATTCTGTAAAGCAGTTACTTCATTTTTCTGATTATGTTAAATGTATAGCACAATACCTAGACCCACTGACAGAATAAATGCTATATGGTTGCAAATGGAAAACGGCCTTAGCTAAATCAAGGGCGCTAATGAGTGAAGATGGGGCCAGCCCATCAGAATGAAGGCAAAACTCGACGGCGGGTCTTTGTAAGCTCAGGATGGAGCAGGGATCACAGACTGTAAGGTGCAAGGTTCACGCTGGCCTTTGGTACAAATCAAGGTGTGTTCTGCCCTTCTCTCATTCTTCTCAAGGCTCAAGTTCAGAGAAAAGAGTTGTTTTGGTCCAGGTGTGGTTAGGGCAACTTGTTCGATGTGCTCTGGAAGGTGAGGGGGCAAGAGGAGGTGTCCCCCACAGGAAAATCCAAGTGCAGAAACCACAACAAGGAGGGAGAGATTAACTACCATGCACACATTACCTCTGCCTTTTCTCCCAACAGATCAGAAGCTCCGGCTTTTGTACAAAAACTCAACCTTGGCAATGGTCACCTGAAACCAGCAAGGTGGGACAAAACGGAGCATCAGGCATTTTTGAAAGGACTGGTTTCGCGAGGTTGGCTCCGGTTTTTGCAGCTCCACTCAAGGCAAAAGTAACTACATGTAGAAAACAAAATCTGAATATTCATATTTAACCAAGATACTCTCAATCTAACGAGTGGGTGTGAAAATAGTGCCAAAATTCTTTTCAATGCTCCGTTGACAAACCATGTCAAGGGCAGTGTCATCTAGTAAGAAGGCACAGCTGTTTAATTCTAAAATGAAATCTAGCTGGGAACAGGGAGTAAGGGACGGGGCCACCATCTGGACTAAGTAAGGAGAAAGTGGTTCTCTGATTGAAGATTGTCCTTCTTATCCAATTGACATTTGAGGTTAAAAAAAAAGAAAAAAAAAGAAAGCTTACATTCTCAGCCAAATCATTAATTTTTCTGAAAATAGATACTACAAGTTGTTTTATTTAAACAAGTTGTTTTATTTAAACACACAAAAACATAGGAATTTAGAGATGAAAAAGGTGTTAGGACAAAGAGGTCCAGAGAGGTTACTGTTTTGCCCAAGGTCACTCAGGCCATCAGCGAATGAACTGATTCTTGAATCCAGGCCTCTCGACTACCATCCGTGCTCTTTCCACTGTGAACACGGATGCTCTCTGCCTGAAAGGAGAAAAGAAAGGACTTATCAATGGCAGTCTCCACTCGGTCCTTCCGGGCACAGAGAGATAAGAAGTGAATGCAAATTCACACTGGTTTCTGAAACTATAACCCTCAATGCCAACCAAAGCAGGAGGGATGCCAGTTTTAAATGCAGCCAAAGATCTTTTGATGCAATCTAGGTCACAAATCTTCCTCCCAATCTATGACACCCTTGCAAAAGGGAGCGGAGTCAGATTAAATGTTGCTCTGTCAGTTTGGTGTACTTTAATACCTCGCAGTGGCCTTGGAAAGTGATGGGAAGGGAGGAAGAGAAGACAGAGAGAAAGTAAGTGCAATGCCCTTCACAGCATCGAATATAATTATAACGTTGGTATTTGCCACATGCAAGTAGGAGACCCAGCCCAGTTCAGACATAAAGACAATACTGTTCGCCGCTCGGGGAATTCACAGTCCTGCTCAGACAGAAAAGTAACCATGAAAAGATAAAAAAGCATATGATATTGGTTAAATCTTGGCTTTCTTAACTTCCTTGGCATTTGGGTCTTTTGTGTGGGATGAAGGGAGAGGACAGAAATAGGATAATTGGAAGCTTTTGTACTTGTGCACAGTGGGGATTTAAAAATGAAATGACCAGTGTTGCAAGATGCAGTGAGCACAAAGGGGTCAGTTGTGGAAGGATCGAGTGAGCATGGGAGGCAGGGCTGTCTCACCTAATTATCTGCATCCAAGCCGAGAGGGCCTTCTGGCCTCACCCTTCATTTTTGGAATGTCCTTTACCTTTCACTGCCACTAGTGCCCTTCTTGCGTCCCTGTCCCCTCCCCTTCAGCTTTGCACCCCCATACACACACTCAGTAGCAACCTAGCTTAAGATCACCTCCTGGACACAATCAGTATTAAAGCTCATATCCACTGAGCATGGCATTCCATTCCCGGCACTGTGCTAAGCACTGTACAAATATTCTCTTATTAGCCTCGCAGCACTCAGCGAAGTAGGTGCTATGGTTATCCTGATTTTACAGATGAGGAAACTGAAGTTCAGAGAGGTTGGGTAACTTTCCCAGAGGCCCCTCAGCAAGCGACTGGGAAGACGGGAATGAAAGCTCAAACGCCGTACCCCCAGCTTTATCCATCACATCGTTAAAATGTCTTTCCTCCTCTCCAGTGCCTAGGTGACCAGCTTGCCTCTCCTGATATGCTAAGTTATTGAAGATTATCATGGCTTTGGATCTTTTCCCGGCATACATAACTGCATTTTAATAGGGACAACGCAGAATATAACAGAAACTCAGACTCAGGTTAGTTTCAATCGTGGGATTTTGAGGCATGGAGAAGTGAGAGAGAGGGCAGACTTGAAGGCCAGGAGCCCTGAGGTTGTTCCACGCAAGAGACTACAGCTTGGCTTTCAAGAGGGGCTAACCCAAGTCTGAAGAGAAACCTGCAGCATCTTCTGGGCCTGCAAGCTGTCATCAAAGAAATACTAAGGCAGAATAATTTGCATTAGAATTTGGATCAGAGATTTTTCAAGCAGGGGTGTTTTTTTTTCTCCTCCTCCACCCTCTAGAGAACATTTGGCAATGTTTGAGGACATCGTTGGCTGTCACAGCAGGACACGGTGGTGGAAGAGTGGTTTACTGACATCTAGTGAGTGGAGGCCAGCCAGGGATACTGCTAAACGTTCCTCAGTGATCTGGCCCAAAATGTCAATAGTGCTGAGTTTGAGAAAAACTTGTTTAGGTAATAACTGAGAGACAAGCATGACCAGGGTAGCAAAAGTCCAAGCAGAGAAATGGCCAAAGAAAAGGAAATGAAGCAAAATTGAAGGATGGATGGGGCAAGTCCGTGGCCCAGTTTTCAACGGCTGTTTTCACTCCACTGTTTTCTCTCCGGTCCCCCAAATGTTCAGGGTAGTGTAGCTGGTTACTTAATTCTGCCTGATTGCGTATCTATAAGAGAAAGAGAATATTTGATTTTATAAATAAGAGTTTCGTCTAATATACAAAAAGATTTGTATTGGGAGGTAGTGCCTCAGAGAGAACTATTATATCACTTTCTGCCCGAGACAACTGTTAGGCGAACTAGCTCTGGGTCGTTTCTCAAAGTGCAATCTGCATAGCATCTTCAGATGGGTCACGTGAATGTTTGTTAGGAAGGCATATCACTGAACCTCCATCAGACCTACTGAGGTCCTAGAGTGGGCCCAGAGGGCCACATTCATAATAACCTTCCCATGCGATTCTTATACACGCTAGAAAACCTCTGCTTTGCGGGGGGGTCTTTACAGAGGGGACTTTTAAAGCTCTGACATGTTCGGGACTTGACTTAGTTCTCTGTGCCTCTAGGAAGCCCCCTTTCACCTAGACCTCATGTTCTTGACCCATACTTTTCACTTGACACTTAGTTCTGCCTTGTATTTCTATAGATCGTTTTTGTGTGTACGACCATCCCCCACCTCGTGGACTGTGGGTGGGTTCTCTGTCCTCTTGCTGTCCCTGATACCTGGCACTGGACCAAGACGGAGAAATGTTTGGCCAAGAATCAGAGCCTCTGTGCATTTGCTTCCATTATTATAAACCAGATACATACTGGTGCCCTTTTCAGAGCTATCCAAGCCTCGTTTCCCTGTTGTTTTAGTCCTTCTTGTCCTCTGGTGAGGTGCAGAACAGATAGCAAGAGATTAATTTGTCCTTTAATTGGAGACCTTGAGATCCACACGCCAAAAGGTCAGGAATTGACTGCAGTGTGCACAGCTAAATAAGGAAAATCCAACAATTAATTCTCTGCAAAACACAAAGAAGCTCTTGATTGAAAAGCCAAGACCTTTCCATTATTCTCCAATTTCTACAATGCAAGGCATTAAACGCTTAAATCCAAGGGTATTAGCTTTGTTTTCCCCTGGCAGAGGCCTTAAAAGATACAAACGCATTATGATGCCATTAAAGAAATGGTTTGAGGGGCAGACCGGTTGCACAGATCACGCCTAGTCAATCAGTCAGATTCACTAGCAAGCAGCTGTTCTGCATAGTTGGTTGCATGCATGCTCAGGGGTTGGCATTTACATGACAATTTGTTTCCTCGTCAAAAGTGCTTAGGTAAGAATGCTTTATTGTCCTCCCCGTATGAAAAGACACTCTTCTGCAGTATACACAGGAATAAAACCTATGTAATGCTGATGTTATATAAATTACCACTGTTTCCAGATATGAAATACCTCGGCCTCTTCATGAAACTTGTGTGCAATGTGATTCTCAGGGTAATTATTAAACATTTGAGTGACATTCATATTGAAAGCAAGGTAATTAACAATTGGAATGAATATAGGAGGGCAATTTGGGGTGCTTGTTTTAGTTTAAAAGAAATAACTCTAGTCTATAGTTACCTTTGCTAGCAGTGGGAAGCTGGTGTGGGATCCACGCCAGCCAGCAGAGAGAATGCATATGTCCTTAGGGGGAAATAACTGCTGGGCAATTGTCCCTCAATGATCAAAGATAATAATAGCTTTGATTCAGAGTCCTTCAACTCCCATCTTCTTAGAGGCTATCTCTGTGTGCCTTCGCCAGATAATTTGTGAAGAAAATCATCTGCCGCAACCCAGAATTTCTTTCAGTCTCCTTTAAAAGATAGAGGAATAATAGTCCAGTGAAAAATATGTTGCATTGGAGTCGATTATTTTTTAATGGGGAAAGAACACGATAATCTAGAATTAGCTGAGTGACTTTTTAAAGAGCATTCACAATCCGGGCTGTATTTATTTGTATGAAATAGAAGCTTAGAATATCATATAATAGCTGTGGTATTTTTGTTGTTATTGTCACGTTGTTAGCCTCCGGCTCTGAGCATGCTGGCAGGGGATGGAGTTAAAGTCTGGTCTCCATAAAAATGAACCCTTGCTCCTTAGGGGTTTCCTGTTTTGCACCAGACCAACCTAAAGCTGACTTCTTGAAGATGGTTGGATGATTTACCATAAAATAGCAAGATCTTCAAGATGGATGATACGTACCTACATGCCCACCAGGAAATCGAGAAAAGGGAAAACACTAAAATCACTGTTCCTCACTTACTAAATATCGAATTAAAATACTTATTGGCAAGATGTATGAGTATCTCCTGGTTATAGCATTTTCCCGGGTGGAAATCTGTGACTAACGATGAAAGTCCACAGAAAAGAGTATAATCATTTCACCGATGCTATTAGATTCTAAGATGTTTATTAGGCTCCATAAGAAATTAGTTTTTTAAGTGTCCTCTTATCAAATCCTGATTAAGTGGGAATTCTTACCTCCTGAGATCTAGTTAAATTTAATAATATAAACACATATCATTACAACTTGATACATGTTTGAAGGTCCATGAATAGAATACTAAAAATTATTTTACTGCAAGAAAGATTAATTTATGCCTATCACATCCATAACAACAAGCACACAAAAACACACATTGCACACACAGTCCACAACACACACACACACAACTGTCATCTGTTTCTATTTTTGGCAGGTCTGCATTCTCTCTTAGTGTGATTTATATTTCATGGCATGTGAAACTTCTAAATATTTTACACTAAAAGTAGTGCTCTTTGAATTTGAGGTTAGTGGACAGGAAACACTGCTATATTCTACAGACATTGCCCACTGAAAATGCTACCCTTAGAAATAAGAGGTTTTGTTGTGTTTATTTGAACTTGCTCAGAGATATCTGAGGCTCTCTCATCAGAAGCTCTGAGCGGTTCGGTCTTGACCTTGTAGCAGGAAGTAGTGAGGCTTAGTGCTACTGTCTTGAAGAGCACTTCTGCCTGGGACCAGGCTCAGAAGAGACCACAGGGAAGGAGGAAGTAGCTACTTGTGCTTTACTTCCTTTAAACAAAGTATACAGTGGGGAGCTGAACCCAGAGATTCACTGTGGACCAGTCTTGTTGTTTACTATGAGAGAAGGCTGTGCAACACACGAACCCACTGGTAAGGGGGAATCTATTGGAAATGGAAGAGAAAAAAATAAAATGAGTTGTCAAAACGTCTAACAATGAAAAGATAACCACAGCAAATGCAGAAAAGCTCAAAAGTAAAATGAATTGGAATGACGAGAAGATGTAATAAAGAGATAGTAAAGAAACCAGGTAGAAATAAACAGGAAATGCTTTACTATTTGCTCAAATTAGTCTTTGTGGATTCAAAAATGACATCACGTGTAGCTGTCTAAGTCTTAAACCACCAAGTTGTCGGTTACTCTGTATTCTTAACGGTACTTTTTGGGTAATTTTTATCAGGTAAATTTAGGTGTATTATCAGCAAAACCCAAATTTCTGTCCTATGGTTTCTTAAATTCAGCGAGGATTCCATTTGCTGAATTTATAGCCTACTAAACTATTGTGCAAATATATTTAAACATTTTAAAGATGACCTTCTCATAGCTTGTTGCCTTTAGGTTATTACCTTTTGTTTTCTGTGTTTTTGTATTTGATTACTTCTCCACCCACTATTCATCTTCCAAATTTGTCCGGTTCTGTTGTCTGATTCTGTTGTCACCTGGTCACAACTACCATTCTCTTTCTCATCTTTATTTCACCGCTAGTTTTTTCCAGGTTGCTCTCTATAAGCCACATTTCTATTTTCTCCTACTCATTTCTTAGCCCTACTGCAAACTGCATCCCACCTCAGTGCTCAGCGGAAACCACACTCAAAGACCAAGTTTTGTCTTCACCTACACATTCTCAGTACATTTTTGATATTAAAATTGTTTTAAAAGCTAAACACCCAAAGCAAGCATTAGTCCAGAATAAGTCTATGTGGAGACAGTTTTCTAAAGATTCTCCCTCCCAGAAAAACTCTCTGGTTGTTTAATCTTAGTACTGCTGTGAAGGGGCTTTGCAGATGTCAATTAAGGTTACTTATCAGTTGGCCTTAACATATAGAAATTATCCTGGATTATCCAGGTAGACCCAATCTACGCTGAGGCAGAAGGGAAGGTCAGAGAGATTCAGAGTGTGAGAAGGATTTGACATGTTGTGTCTGGCTTAGAGAGGGACCATGATGCAGAGGATGCAGGTGGCTTCCAGACACTGACAATAACCTCAGTCCTACAACCACAAGGAATTGGGTTCTATCGACGACACACTTGGATTTCAGCCTCTGGGTCTCCAAGCAGAGAATCGGCTGAGCCCAGTTATACTCAGGTTTCTGACCCACAAAGATTGTAAGATAACAAATGGGTGTTGATTTAATGTGTGATAATCTGTTATAGCAGCAATAGAAAATTAATACAAACTACTGGAACTATTTCTCAAATATCTGACATCTTAGCACTTAAATGCTTATTTCTTCTAAAACATGGTTCAGATTTCCCATCTTAACTAACTTCCAAATATTCAGACTATCATCTATGGAAAATCACAAATTTACTTTCTCTCTTTGGACACCGTGATTCTAGTCTTTGAATACGTATATAAGAACATGTGCATTAGTGTATTTTGTATGTACATGTATATACATATATAGGTGTGTTTATACAGAAATAGATAACTCTGTAGACCTGGCAAATACCAATCATATTCAACAAATAATAGTTTATATATATGCACATGTAGGAATCCTAGCTATTATGTTTACACACACACACACACATATGTATAGTGCCCACAAATATATATCATATATTATTTCCCAACAAATATACTAATAAACTATATAATCATTCCATTGTATATATAAGAAACAGCCAGACAGAGGTCAAGTAACTTGCTGAAAGTCATCTAATAGACAGTGGAAGGGGGTTCAAATATAGATCTGTCTGGACCTGAGACCGTACTGTTCTTAGTTTCCATCTTGCTTATCTCTCATACTGAATCTTTCTGGACATCGTCAGGTCCTACATCCATCTCTGCCCGGATGCCATGTATTGCCTTCCTAAACTCCTCTCCCCCATGCAGCTGGCTGTTTCACTGCCCTGGTAGTTTTCCTACTTTTTCTTGATGTCTTCTCAATTTCCTAAATTACTTTTCATTTATCATATGTAAAAGAACTTCAGAACTGTATTCTCTATTCTATAGTACTCTGTTCTCCAAAAATTCCACTTATTTTTAGACTTTCAGTTGTAACAGTTTTGACGATCTTCGGCTTCATGTCTCCAGTCCTGACTTTGTCCTGAGTTCCAGACACACATATAACAATGGTGCTGGATATGCCCATTTGCCTGTCTTCTTGATTAGACATTTAATATGTCTAAATCAGCATTTATAGGAAGAGAAGCCCTCTCTTCTTAACACCTTCTGTCCCTCAGTCATATTATCCATCTCCTTGATGGCCAAACTCAGAAGCCTGCTGGCATCTGTAAACCTCTCTTCTGGTTAAGAGCATGGGTTCTAAAACTGGACTACCTGGTTTAAATCCTATATGTGCTACTTACTTGCTTTGGGACATTTGGCCAATTGCATAACTTCTCAGGACCCAAGTAACTTCCACTGTAAAACTGTGGTGGTGTTAACAGTAATAATACCTATCTCACAGTGTTGTCGCACAGCTGAAATAAGGTATAAACATTTACACCAGCACCCAGGATTTGTTACTTGCTCAGTAAATTTCAGCTATCATTTTTCATTTAACTGTCAGATCTTCATGTATAACCTCCCTGAAATGCATGATTATATTTTTGTTGCCAAGTTCTGTGCCCTCTACCACTCTACGTTAATACCTGAATTACTGCAAATTGTCTGGATTGAGTTTCCACAGCCTACACATAACTACCAAATGAATCTTCCAAAGGAACTATTTTAATTGTAATTCAACCCTTTAGTGGTTTCCCATGTCTTTCAGTATACAGTGGAAACATTCATTATCTTGGCATTTAAAGATTTCCATGCATTTGTCCCTGTTTTTTTTTTTTATTTTATTTTCAGTTGTTCCCACCTCTTCTCTCTTACTCAACCCTTGTTTATAGATAGGCTGGTCTTCTAACTTTTTCTTAAACATTCTGTTTTGGTCTGCCTCTTAACTTTTGTAATAACTAATGGTTATACCCTCTATGTACCAGGAAATGTGCTGAAAATTTTAAGAATATCATCTCATTTATCCTCCCAACCACTCGATGAGGTAGCTACCATGTTAGTCCTACTTTACAGATGAGGAAACTGAGGCCTAGAGACAGAGTGGGTGATTGGCTGAAAGATACACAGTCAGGAAGCAGTGGACCTAAGATTTGAACCCAAGCTAACTTCAGATGCCATGATTTTAATCATTCTGTCTTATGCCTTCTCTATGCTATATTCCCCTTTCCTGGAAAATCCTTCATCCTTCTCCCATCTATTTCACTCCCACCTATTATTCAAAGGCTTCCTTAGGTTCTACCTTTACTATAAAGCTTTCAAGGCCTCTTCAAACTGTAATGAACTCTTGTTTCAGGTAGAAGCTTCTTGAGGCTAAGACGGGTTTTATGTATTTTTCACGAAGCCCAGCAATGCCTTGAGTATAGTAGTTAATAAATCCTGTCTATTTATTGTTATCAGATTTCTTTTCCAATGAACTTCACAGTGATTCCTCATGGTCGAGCCAATTAATCTCCGATTTCTCTGTATAATCCATTCTTTCCCATTATCCTAGTTAGGTTTATTGATTGCCAACATGTTTCTAAACTTAGGCAGAAAGGAAATTTATCGGAATAGTGTGGGGTATCACAGAATGCTGAAGAAACAGACTTGGTCTGAAATTAAGAAAGACGAAGCCTAGTAGAGGTCCCCAACAGTGCCATCCCATGAAGCACTCCACTTAATGCTACTAAATTTTCTCCTTCTTTGCAATACCCCCAAGTTATGTGTATCTGATATCCCTATGTGTTGCCTGGCCATGCCTCCTTTTGCCAGTATTTTTAGGGCTGTGATCAACTGCTAAGTAAGTAAAGAAATGAGTCATTCTCATATTGCAGAAGTTGAGGAGAGGGAGGAACTCCAGGATGAAGACCCATGGCGCCTAAAGAGGAATAGAGGAGAGACTAGATGCAAATATTAGAAAGAGAGGAAGTCGCTTAAAAGTTGCTCAAGATTAGTGAATCTTTCCTTACAAGACAGCATTCCTTCTAAAACTTCTAAATATTCTAAGCCTCTGAGTTGGAGATTTAGGGTATCACAGGTAAGAGGGTCCACGGATGGACTTGAGAGATTGTGACCCTTGACCATGCATACACATTTTTAAGTACTTAACACTTTTCTGGTGATTCCATAGTTTCTATTAGTTTCTCAAATGCGTCCAAAAAAGGTTGTAAAATATTAATTTCAGCTATGAAAATAGAAATATAATCTTACCCCAAGAAACTAGGTGACCTAGAAGCAGACTCTCATATTATCAGATAAGGAAAAAACTTAAATCTGAAAATTCTATATAATAGAATTTATAACATACCCATTTATCTAACAGATACTAAAGAGGTATATAGAGGGTAAGATCTGTTTAGGGCTAAAGGCATACAGTGGAATACTAAATATTCAATAACAATGACAGGAGGGCTTCTGCCCTGTGGAATCCTTGGCTGCCTACCTAAGCCAATTACAAAATAACAGTATATAGTTTACCTCCCCAATTGTTATTTTTATAGCATCTTACTATTTTCTCACAGTTTTCAAAAGAAGTTTCCTTAGTCTCCATATTTTGGCAAGGAATCATCAGTATCAATATCACTTTTTGGCCAACTTTGCACAATCACTGCATGACCAGGTGGAGGTCCATGTGTGAGGCGTATGTGTGTGCTTCAGCTAAATCTAGTCATTATTGGGGAGAAAGGAATGGCCTGTGTCAGTAAAAAGCATTGGAGATAAAGGGGAAGGCTTATTAAGTAAGCAGATGGCATCTATTATGGTCATGGTTGTCGGGACTTGCTGGTTAAGTGAGAACTTCTCTGAGCATTGCCGACTTCCATACAGAATTAGAACTGTGTTTGAACATGCGGCTTCTAAGGGTGAGATGACCATTTTCTCTATGGAAAAAAAAAAAGAGGAGGGGCATCACAAGTGTTTAGGGGAGAAGACCACAGTTTCAAATGTGTGGTCAGAGGAGGCTTTCTGAGAGAGAGAGATATTTGAGTAAAAACCTGAAAGAAGTTAGGGACCAGCCACAGGATATCTGTTACCACTCGCTTCTGGGTTGCAGTTTGCATCATCTGTGGCAGCCAACCTGTGCCTCCACCAGTAAGCGTGTTGAGCACTGGAAAGAAGAGACCAGGCTCTGAAACAAAAGCGTCCCCACAAAGTACAACTCATTGTGCCTACTCATTGTTCCCACCTCGTCACTCTCCCCCTTTCTATGTGTAACCTGAATCCTACTTCCAGCTGAGACATGAGCAAAATTTTTGAGCTACTTAATAAACTTATTATCCTTCTTTCTTAAAGTTCAAAACCCCCAGAACATTGCAAACCTTTTGCATGGAAATTGCTCTCCTGGTTAAGCTTCTTATTTGTATCACAATGCACATCACACATTTCTGTGCACAAAGATGCACAAAGATGCCTGTGCATCTTTTATATCACCCTCCGTGATATAAGATCAGATACAATCCATAATATCCTTTCCTTAGGACTCACCTCCCAGGAGAGTTGGTAAGAGTTCCTTCAGTCTTGGTGGTCATGGAAGTCAGTTCTCGGTAGAAATAGTTCTTCAACTATCTTGATAACCCACCAAGAGCTTTATGGACAAGCAGTGTTTCCTCCAACACCTACAAAACTGGTGGACACCGCTATTGAGTAGTTACATCCTGCAGATCAAGAAACAAAATCTTAAACTAAATAGCTGTCTCACACAACAATGATTTTTAGAACCGATCTTTCTAATGTTTAATCTGATCAATCATTTCCTAGTTCTATAGCCTCCAAATATTTCTTATCTCATGCACCTAGTAGAAGAAAAAATAAAATGACTGGACTCTCATATTCTATGTTTATTTATAAATTATATAGTTCTTATCAATAGCTAATAATTCAAAACACAATATACTTATGAAGTGAACAATAAACAAGGTTCATTGTTAAGCACAATAAATGTAAGTCCTTGGTTTTGTTTTCATTAAACTTAACAATTATTTACTGAGAACCTCCTGGATGCCAAGCACTGTTCTGATCACCGAAGACACAGTAAATGAAGTAGATAGAATTCTAATTCATGGAACATAGAGTTTAGTAGAAGAAGACATACCATAAGTTGAATAAATACGTAAAATGGATAGTTCTGTTGCATGCTAGTAAATGCTATGGATAAAAATAAAACAGGAAGGAATATTCATGTGGGTTTGAAGGAAGAGTTGTACTTTTAAATAGTCCCAAAGAAAGTGAGTAAAAATCTAAAGCTTAACTATTAGACTATTTGTAACAATTTTACAAAGAGAATCAAGATATCCATGTCCATAATTTCTTTATTTAGATAACTGATATAAATATAAATCTAATATATTTTCTAATATATTTCTAATATATTAGAAATATATTTCTAATATAAATCTAATATATTTTCTAATAAAATATCTAATATATTTTCTTCTTGTTTCCTGGGTAATCATCTAAGGCACTCCTCTACGAAGACCACCAATTTAATCTGTAGTTTCATGAACCTTAAATTGACTTCTCACACTTCAGGCATATTATTATAGTTTACTTTTGGGATCTACCCAGAATGCTAGATTGGATGGTTATTTCGGTGGCAGACGTGGAAACTTACAGTAAATTAGCTCTTTGATTCACTCTCGATTTGGTTCCATGGGTGATTTATATCATCTGGTTTATTTTGCTATGTATAATTCTCTTAAATAGTCATTTGCGTTTTCGTCTTGCTTTAAAGAAGGTGACTAGGGAAAATACACACCCAAATGAGTATCTGAACAGTTGGTAGTTAGTTACAGGAAGCAGTAACTTGAGGTTTTCTTTTCCTTTCTGTTGAGTTATGTGAATGTAGCGAACACATTTCCCTTTTTACTCGAGAAGAACGAATTGTTCGCCTGGTGAAGCTTCAGAAGGAAGAGGTTTGACAGAACCTATATTTTTAAATATTTTGTGAATCAAATGACAGCAATACAATGAGCTTCCGAGGAAAGGTTTTTAAACGAGAGCCCAGTGAATTTTGGAAGAAGAGACGAACCGTGAGGAGAGTAAATTATGAAGAAATCCACAGGCTTAGTTCTGTATGTATCCAATTGTTTGGTGTTTGTTTTCCATCTTTCCTTTAATACTTAAAAAAAAAAAAAAAAGATTGGCTCTGGGGTGGTATTCTAACATAGCTGTGTCCTAGACAAAATAGAATATTTAATTTGGCTCATAAATATCCTCTTTTTCTTACATCATTACTTTTGAAATACATCATTATTTAAAAACATGTTGATAGAATAGCTAAAACATTACTAGACTATTTGGAATATTGGAATTACTGTCATCACTTTTAAAATATATTGATAAGAGGATTTAAATAATTAAAATATTACTAGAATATTTTCTTTTTTAAAGAAAAGTCTATAATTGCCTCAATTAAGGCCCCAACCAATGACTTGTAAATAGTTGTGTTTTTTAAAAATATTGCTGCTGTTTTTATCACATGCCACTCATTATTTGTTTTAAAATTCTTAGAATAATACAAAATATGAAAGAAAATATAAATAAATATTCGATTAAATGAGCCAAGGAAAACAGTAAAAAGTGATGTTTTAAAGAGTAAAAAGGTTTGGTTTGTGTATTATTAAAGATATTCCTGCCTTACCGTTTGCAAACAAAATGAGAACTCTGTAAATGAGTACTTATTACGGAATTCTAGATTTCTACCTGTAAGAACTATAGGCAGCTGAACATCAGAGCCAATTGCTAGAGCACTTCAGTGATTCACATGTAACGCGGAAGGCCCACTTTGTGTGACAAATGGCTGCAATGACATTATTGGCTCTCTTTACAGAAATGTTCATTTTCTAGGCTTTTCAAGTTTTGTTCATTTTCTTCAGGGCAAGGCTTCTTAACCTCAGCACTATCGCCAGCACTATCTGAGAATTCTTTGTTGTGCCAGGTGTCTTATGCATTGTACAATACTTAGTAACTCCCTGGGCTCTACCCAGCCTCTATCAGTGGCAGGCTCTCCCTAGTTGTGACAAATGTCCCCTGGGGGAGAGGGTGATGTCCTCAGTTGAGAATCACTTGGGGTAAATTATCTTTTTGTTCCTATAAACATCTTTAATCTAAAATGAGAGCATCTTATATCATATATATATCATATATATATATGTCATATATATATCACATGTATGATATATATGTCATATATATGATAAGATAATGAGTATTTATGAAAAGTTATTTAATGAACATGAATAATCAAATTAATGAGTCACTCAGCCTTTGATAAACCAAAATCGAGTAAAGAATACCACGTTTCAAATAACAGCGGTTCTCTTTATACTCACTATCTGTATAGTGGAAATATAATGTGGATAGAAGTTACCATAGGTCTGGCTCATAAGATTGGTGTCATGTTGCTGTTTGATTGGTGTCTCTCTCAGTCTCTTTGTAAAACATACCTTCCCATTAGGACACAGAGGCAAATGGACCCCTTAATTTTGTTCCCATTGATGGACCCAGGTCTTTCCAGCCAGCCTTTCAGAACTGGAATATGCAGAGTCCTGAACCTATCCTCCCGGTCCCCACTGGCCTGTCACGGGTGCCTAGTTGTGTCTTTTCTGCTCGCCTCATCAGTTATTTACCATTAGCCTGTTAAAGAGCATAAGTGTTTGAAAAGCTTTTTAGCCTGAGATTATTTTAACTTTCAGACCAGTCTGGAAAAGGTAGTCTGCCTGCTCCCGCTCTCTCAGTGGAATAACCCACAGGAGTTCTGTGGGTTATGTCACTGTGACATTTACTTCTCGCGTTCACCGAAAGAGACAACACTCAGGAGAACACGTCTATCACACACAAGCCACACATACAGTTTGGCAATAGGACGGTCCCCGGTGTCTCCCTGTGTAATGAAGCTAATCGCTCTATGAATTATCTTAATTGAATTTGAAGGTATTGCTACTGAGCACTTTGGGAAAAGTAGTCGGTGAGGACGGACTGTTTTCCCACAGCATTCAGCATCTATGCATTCACATTTAATTAAGACCATTCATTCAGCGACGAGCTTTCTTCTGGGGAAGGCACTGGGGACTTTCCCGCTCCTGTTGCCTGGTTTTGGTCTTCATAAGATAAGCATATGTTTTTTCATAGGTCGTCTCTTCTGTGGGGCAGGGGATTGTTCAGTCTATCCTTAAGTAGTATTCTGAGATGTGGGTTTCATTTGGGTGGGGTGGGGTGGGGAAGGGGAATCCAAGTAAAACACAAAATTAGAATGCTGAGGGGCAATTCTGTGTCACCTTCTCACTTACCATCTATCTATATGACCTTGGGCCAGTTAAATTACTCTGAACCTCGGTTTCCTCTTCCATAAAATGTTCATAACAGTACCTGCCTTGTTTCAAAATTATTTATTGGAATTCAATTTGATCATGTGCATTCTGAACATGATTTCAACACTGTAAAAAAAGTTACAGGTGTTGTATAGTAGTAAACCAAGTAAAACATTTATATTCCCAAGACAAGGGAAAAGGGATGTAATTGCAGTGAGATTGTCTTTTCAATGTCTTTTCAATGCCAGTGGAAGGTGACACCTTACTCTTGGGAATCTTTTTTGGTGCTACACAGTAGGCACAGTTCTGAAATGCGTGAAGCCAGATGCTCAGGGGTCCCAGATTGCTCTATGTTGTTGGGGCTTGCCTTAGAAAGGCTGTGTTTCTAACTGCTCGCCCCCCACCACCACCACCACTACCTAAGCTTACCCAGAGCCAGTTTGGACCTTCCACAACACAAGCATCAAAACTTTTTAAAAACTAAACCAACAGAAGTAGGCTGGCTTCAGAGATGATTTGATAGATATTATGGAAAAAACAATTGAAGTGACAAAATGACCAACAAATGAAGATGAGGGCTAAAATTAGTTCAGAGAATGAAACAATAAATTATTTTGATTTTTTTTGGATATACTCATATATTGTAGGAAAGGAGAAATAGTGATTCTTGGAGATAATTATAGATTATCTGTTTTTATAATGATCATGTGGATTTTGATCTCAACAAACTATTTCTTGCAATAAGGCAAATTTAGAAATGGGCTAATTTTTTAATAATCTAGAATGTTTAACCGGAAGTCTCTGACTTCCTGAAAGGTATAAAACCCAAATTTTATACTTTCATCACCAAGATTGACAATTTTGTTTATTCCGTTTTCTTCAAATGCTGTTTGAAGCTATTTATTTAACTGTGTTGCAATTTTTAATTGTTTTGGAAGTTTCCCTTTTTAATCCAATTTTCCAGTTTATTATCTAAGAAATGCCTTCATATATTATAATTCACTTATCAGACAACATGCAATGTGAAAGAGTGCAACTGCGTTATAAGAAAAGTTTGAGGAAAATGAAACTTGTTAGATCATCAAATTGAACTACTTCCCTTAATTTTTAAAAGATGTATGGTGTTCTGTAGCTTTCTTTTTAATTGTCTATTTTTTTTAAAACCCAATCGTTCAGTATAATCTCTGGTGCATAAGAAATCCATAAAAAGATAGTGTCTTTCCTCAGTTGCATGTCTTAATTTGGATAGATTAAGTACACGATTAGCTTAAATTATTACATCGTCTGCACGGTCAGAAAAAAAAATGCAAAATCTATTTAAATAGATGTGAGTTGATAGTTTTAGGTTTTTGCTGGCTTGTAGATCATTAATCTGCAAAATTTCAAAGTATTTGGAAAAGTTTGGATACGTGCAAAAACTCTTGCTCTCCTCTTTAGTAAGAGCCTATCAACAGTTGAATAGAACATTGAAAAATAGACAGAAGATCTAGTCTGAACATCTTTAAGACATCTCCCACATTCTTCATTTTATATGTATTGTGCTATTGTCTTTCAAGTCTAATTTTTATCTTTCATTCTTCCACATTAATGTAAACAGCCTCCCTCCTGGTCGTCTGTACTTCCTTACTTACTGTTACTCTTTGTTTTATACAAACATTCAGTTACCTATTTAGGATATTTTATAATGAGCCAGTTAGCTGAAAGGTAGCACAGAAATCCCAGGTTGCAAAAAAACAAAGAAATGAGACTGAATCAGAGTTGAAACACAGTGGAAAATAAGGGTAAAAGCTATAATGGACAGCTTGGAGAAAGCAAAGGACAGAAGTAACTGGAGGATTCAGATTCAATCTGGACCACAGAAATGGAGAAGTGTAGATTGAAACTTGATCTGGCCTAAGAATCTTAGCCCCATCAGAAGGCTCTGGGTGTGGCCACAGCCGTAGGAAGGAGCTAGCTTTAGGTGCCAGCTTTAGGTGCCAGGTAGCTGCAGAGAAGTTGCTTTCAAAGTGAACTCAGGAGAGGTGCCTGCAACTTAACCAAGAATGAGCTTACATTCCTCAAGACTGACTTCTGAGAGAGAGAGACAGACAGACAGACAGACAGACAGACAGACAGAGACAAACAGACAGACAGACAGACAGAGACAGAGAGAGAGAGAAGAGTTAAGTCAGGAGAGAGGCAAGGTGGAGGAGGACTGCCACACTGGTCAGAGTTAACTCCATGAAGACGCCCTTCACAACGATCTGAGCAGGAGGTGGGTCATTTGTCAAAGCGGGGGAGTGCCACAGCAAACAGGAAGTAACACCATGACCCCAATAGCTCTTTTTATTTCCTGATGGTTGCAGTGATACAAAATTTTCTGAATTTACAGATTCCCTCGGTTAATGGCATTTTCCTTTGTGGTTTTTGACACAGACATTATCTACCATTCTTTATATGGTTCTTTAATGTACTTTTTAATTTTTTCTTCATCTTTTGTTTGTACCCTCTTATAAATAATTTTTTTACCCTCTATCCTTACCACTCCCTTCCCTGAGGTGACCAGTGACCTCATACCAACCCCTAGATTTCTAATGTCCTTCACTGCAGAACTCACAAAGGGAGCAAGAATAATTCTCAAAATTGTAGCTCTGTTTTAGAATCTTCTGACCAGGAAAATAAAGCTTCTCTGTTGTCTATTGCTACAAGGCCATGACCTTGATAGTGGAATGGAGTGGACCACAGGCTTCATGCTGAGCTGGGTTGAAATATCAGTTTTTCCATCAATTTGCTGAGCAAGTTCTCGGAATCCAAGTTTCTGCATCTGTAAAATAAAGCAACAATAATCTTTTCTAGACTCGATGAGAGAAAGTGTTAAATACTGATCATGGTCCTTGCCATTTGATCATGATAGTAGTAGTAGGAAAAGAATAACTATTATTAGCATATGTGGGGTAAATTATAAAAAAATGGTAGTTTCTCTTGTTACTATTCATATTAAATTATTTGGTGTGACTGTGTTATTTCTACAAGCAAATATAGATGAATTAGTTCTAATATAACAAATATAGCAAATGTTACTCTTCAGATGAAAATGGCAGAATAAAGGAAGATGAAGTGGGGCTAGCAGTGGCTTAGAGATGCCTGGCCTGTCATATACTCTAGGGACCTGCCACTACTTCCAAAACAACCCAGCACCTCCTAGGAGAGAAAATTATAGTATATGGAATGTCATCGCTGAAAGCAAATATGGATGTAAACTTATTTTTTGGCCCCCATTTGTTCTGGTGTCATAAGAGCTTGGTGAGTTAGGCTTAATGTAAATTAGAGATGAGGACTTCACTAGGTTTATCACCTTGGAAAACCAAGAAAATGCTTAAGTTCCCCTATGCCCAAGGTGCATGATGCCAGATGTATGTTTTATAGAATGAGATGATGTTGTAATTCATTAGTAATACATGAGTTTACTAAACCCAAATTCCTACACTTCGAGGAGTCATTGACTGTGAGAGATTCTCCCTTCGGACCGTTGAGAACCAAATAAAGGTAATTTGAGGAGATACAGCAGTCCCTTATTATAGGTGCTGTTCCTCCTATTATATTATATTAGATTTCTCTATTTGCAAGAAGAAACGTAAACAAGCATAGTCCAGAGAAGGGAACATAAGGGGAAATGGAGATGGTCTGTGAGAACAGGGATGGGAGCAGTGCATCTCAGGGCGGTGGACAGCAGGGGGGTCTTGGCGTTTGGCACTGATGGGCAGTCACGTGGATGTTGGCAACTTTCCATTCAAGTTTCAGAGTTCTGAGGGCAGCGTTGACTAGACCTCGTTGGGGTCACACATCTTGGCTGCAGAAGAGCAGGACCCGTTTAATTATCAGACCCGCCAAGATGACTCCTTATGAGTATGGGGGGAAATTAAGTCATCAGAAGGAAATTAAAATGCTAGTACTAAAACAAACAAACAAAAAACAGGATGGGTGTCACATAAGCCAAAAAACCAATGTCCACTATTCATATTCAATTTCAGGTACCCAAAGGGAAGAAAGGAAATAAAAGAGCTATTTACATTCAAGTGTGTGTGACATGTATGGTTTTGTGTATATACATGCACACACCCCTCACACTTGGCTTGTTTGTGAAAGTTCATTTGTGTAACTGTCAAAGAACTAAAATAGCATCAAAATTTAAGCTAGTGGCAGCTTTCATCACAGACTTCCTATAAATTAATCTAAAATTCTCAGCACTTTGCTCTAAGGCTTTAATTCCCCGGGTGTCAGGCAGGCTTGTAATTGGGTTGTGATGTATTTTTAATGATATTTGTTATCTTTCAAGTGTTTCTAGAAAACTAAATGAGACATGTAATTTAATTTGATTTAGATCTTTTTGGATATTTTCTATTTCTTTACAAGCACCAGTATTAGAAGAAGCAGCCACTTTAATTTTTTTTTTATTATTTGCCATACACTGATATATGCATTTTTAACATGCTCCTATAAGATATATATGGTCAAATTTTCTTAAAAAGAAAATAAGACTTAAAAGTTCCGAGTTCAGTTTGAAAGTACACCATATATTACAGGTCCTATAGAGCTCATTTACGTTCTTTATTTTCCTAATGAAATTAAGGGTTAACAAAATAGAACAGTCTGATTTTTCTAACTATAATGTTTATATTAAGTATCGTGATTAACCTTTATATTTGCAAAGGGCTTTATAATTTACCAAGTTTAACCTGGTTTATTTCACTGAAATGGACAGATATTTAAAGAGTTACTACTGGTTGATTTCTTCTGAGATCTATGTCCTTTTTCGTTACCAAGGGAACCATTTCCAAATTAAGCTTAATCTGAGCTTGCCCAGCTGTACAGTTCTTAACTTTGATTTAGCTAGTGTTTTTCCATTCTCATGAAACTGTGTAGTTCAAGACAGAGAGAAGGGTAAAAGGTCAACATAAGATGCCTTATTCATTACTTAATCATTTCCTTTTGGGTAAGAAAAGCTCGTCTTGTTTTCTGAAGCTCATACATTTGAGAAGTTGTCCAGTGGAACTCCCTTTGATGAAAGGCTGAATTAAATCTGTCACACGACCACAGGCTGACAGCTGTGCAATGGATCCAGCTGCCTGGGCTCTCTCCAATTTTCTCATTTGTTTTAAACACAAATAGTGTGGAAGTTGGTTCCATGCCAATCACACTAAGGCCGAAGGGTCCTGGATTAAATTAAGGCCTGAAGAATTCATGTGTCATCTAGATCTTTTATTTCCTCCAAGAAAATTAATCAGTTATCTTGATTATGCAGAAATGAGTTTACAGCTGTGTTTCTAATTTCTTGTGGAGATCTTGAGATTAGAATTCAAATTTTTTAAGGTCTCTCTAAAGACTCCATGGATTCTCACTGTTAGCTATTTACTTGTCTGCGTACCAAGATGAGAAAAGGATGTTTAGATAATTGACATGTCATGCCCAGATAGAATCTACTGTATTGGTCCTAAAGTAAACATCTATTTTTATCTGTTTGCTTTTCTGGGTCATTAGCCAAGATGCAAAGTTTTGTAAGCAGAAGAAGGCATTCAAATATAGGAGTAATTCTGTTATGAATATTCAAATAAGAATAAGGTTTCATTTCATATCTAGAAATGACAAGGTGATTGAGAAAGACAGAGAAAGTCCCAGTTAGCATCACAGGATGTACTGCATGTCATAGAAAAAATATAAAGCTTCTCAAAGGTGGGAAAAAAACTCTTTTCATAGTAAGCGTTTCTTGGAAAGATCAGATTTTCTGAAAAGGAGAGCAAAGAGCAACTAGTTCAAATGGATAAACTAGAATGACCTTCACAGTGAGTCACCAAGGTTTGGCTCCCTAATTATACTTAAAATTTAGAACGGAAGTACAAATTAGTAGCTGATGGATGGTCATGGGGATGGGGAGCACAGCATAGGGAATGCAGTTAGCATTAACACCTTGGCTAGGTGGAGGGTCAGGGGAGGGAGGGAGCAATTGGGGAGATAGTTTTATGAACTATATAGATGTCTAACCCATGTACTGTATACTTGAAACTAATTTAAATAACTACATTTTAGAAAATCTTTTGTATATTTGAAACTCTTCAAAATAAGAGTTGGGGAAAAAAAATTTAGAACACAAATATTGGCCTCTAACACGAGGGACCTGCTGTGGAGGTCGCCCTCCGTTCCTCATCGCATCACCCCCTTTCCCTGATTAGCCCTCTGTGAGCCTGATAAGGCCCCAGTGCTGACAAGCCTCACCTGCCTGTGTGTGTGTTAGAGCTACAGAAAGAAATTCTAAGTATCTACAACTTGATTGTTCTCTAGGTATTTATATTTGCAAAGTTAATGAGTTTAATAGGAAATCGATCTTAAATTGAATCCCTTTTTTTTAAATCCAAGGGTATAAATACATAAAAATACTTTCTAGAATGGTTCTCAAAGGAAATAAAATATTCGTTGCTGATATACACAATTAGGTAGCTTACTACACTTTCTGTTCTGGTGGGGATAAAGCAACCTGACGATTCAAGAGATAGTTGAAGGAGACGATGCTCCTTTTTTTTTTTTTATTTCACTGTTTTCCTTATGTTCTTATCTCTTTTGCCTCCATAGAATCATTAGATATTAACATTTGTTTGTTTGTTTAGTAAAGGAAATTTAGGTAGTAAATATAGAAGTATGTAGCACAGTTCGTGGTACATGGATTATTTAGTGAAATTGTTTCAATTGGTTGGTTGGTTTGACTTGGTTTTAGTATAAATAAAACAGGTGGGGTGATTTTCAGTTATTTTCAAATAAAGACAAATATATATTTGTACGGCATTTGGGGGTTTGCTTAACATAGTTGCATATTTTGTCTCCTCATTCTTACAACTCTGTCGTAGGCAGGAAGCTGCTCTTTGACTCATCTGAGTCACCCTCACCAAGTCTTAAATGACCTATTCAATTATGTAGTTGGTAGGTAAAAGACCTTAAACTTCCAGCTATAGATTCTGATTTGTAATCCTTTGTGACAATGATCAGTGCACAGAGGTGTTTAAGTAACTTACCACATGTTTATGGTCCTCTATACAGAGCTTAAAATACTTTAGTTAATATGTTGCTAATTATTCTTCACTTTTTTGTTGGCAGTAGCTTCCAGAACCACACATATAATCTGTAATTATATTCCACAGTTTCCTTTTCCCAGTGTTTTATGTATCTTATTTTAATTACTTGACAATATTAGTGGTTGAATTTCCATGTGAAGTCCCACCGTGATTTTCTAGGTTTCCTCTCTGGTGGATTTGCAAAGCGTAAACAATTTTAAAATCAAACAGCTCACGGAGGCATGATGATTTGAAAGAGTGAGTTTATTTTTTTACCATGATAAAATCAATATAGTTTATTATAGAAAATTTAGAAAATGTGAAAAGTCAAAATAGCAGAATCCTAAAAGTCATAGTCTCATCCAAATATAATAGCTGATAATATTTAGATATATCTCTAATCTTTTTTCTTTAAATTTTTAAAATCCTGTGCAGTGATTCTGGTGCAATATTTATTTCCACTTTTACTTAATAATAATAATACATGAGCAATTTTACGTGTTATTACAAACTTCGAAAAAATCAGTTTCAATGGTCGTGTCTTATTTCTTAGACTGGATGTGCCATAATTTCCTAATCATTTCTTATTCTTGATAATTTATTATTTCACATTGTTGGCTGACCAAGTCCTTCAGGCCTTACTACCCCTTACAGATCTAGGTATTCTGGATTCAAATTTTAATGTCATAATATGTGTGAATCCAGAACCATCGTCAAAATGAACTTGACCTTCTTTCCTTCTTTCCATCTTGATCGTGGACCCCAACCTCCTCGTGTTTTCCCACAAAAGCCAGTCATGAAAAATGTCATGAGTCAACTAACTGTACTGAAGAATTGAACAGTTACAAGGAGAAATTGTCACCGCATGTACTGCACAATTATATATTGATTTATTCCAACCCTGTCCTGCTTTCCATATTCTTCCAAAGCTCATGATAGCACTAACTCTTTCTCCACAACACATAATTCTTTAAAAAACATAAACCACGCTTTTTGAGCTGCAGCTCTAGTGTCTTTACTTTTTAGATGTAGCTTCCACCACCCCTCCTGCCATTCTTGCCTCTATTGGATGAAGGTGAATATATTTTCTCCAACTTGTTACAAAGATAATTTTTCAAAGGCATCTTTGTATAAATCTTGGATCCTATGTGTGATTGTGTTTTTAATGTAATTCCAAATAGAAAGGAATTTCTATATGAAATTATATAAATTTACTTACTCGACAAATATTTATTGAGTGCCTACTATTTGCTCTTTGTACACATTAAATTTATAATACAAGTGTTTTAAATCCATGACTAGTGAAAATGTAAGACTTACAGGCTTTATCTACTTGGCACTTATGTGATAAGCACTAGGATATGGTACAGTTCTGAGAGCATAACAAATATTACCCCATTGAATCCTATGACGTAGCTACTACTGAGATGTCCATTTTACAGATTGGGAAGCTGAGGCACAGAGATTCTAATTAACATACCCAAAGTTCCATAGCTCATAAGTGGCAACGTTAGGACTAGCACCCCAGGACTTCTGGTTCTAGAGTGCACATTACACTCTCTGTCACATCTCAACATAGAAAACCTATAACCACACTCTCCCTTTTATTTTGGACTTTTCCTAAAACAAGGCTACATTGTCTAGGTTATTTCTTAGTTAGATTGTACTTCTATTCTGGAGAGAGGTCTAGGTTGGTAATTTAGTCATTTAATTTTTCAGTGTTATGTACTTCGGATGCTTACTTCTTCTGTGTCATTTCTTCACCCATTTGATTTTGAATTATAATTCTGAAAATAACACAGATCTTTGTCAGGGAACACTGTGTTCTTGAAATTAGAATCTTTAGCCAAAGCATGGACTGTCTGCCATCTCCAAACCAATTAAATGGCTCTTGGCAGCCCTGGCTATTACCTAGATGGCAGGTTGACCAACTCCAGGACTTAGATGTTGTGTTGGCATTCCACAAGGAGTGGGGGAATAAGTAGAGGGGAAGGGAGCATTTGTTTTTGTGACAGGAGCTCATTCTTCTGATGTGGAACTAAATGAGAGGAGAGCTGTGGATTTGGGGAAGTAGATCAAACAAATCTCTTAATACTGCATAAGAAGAATAGGGCCTATTACCCCCTAGGCTCAACACCAACCCTGCTGCATAATAACAGGTACTGGTGGGTGCCTTTTCCCAGGCCTGGAGTGACTTTAGAATAGCTAATTAAATTCATTACTCATCTGAGAGAAAGAAATAAGAGTAAAAAGCACTATAAAAACCAATCCAGTTCAGGGTAATCTTGGCACATGCCTCCTCCCAGTTGGTGCATTTCCAAAAGCAAGAGGCACATTAAATTCAGGAGGGACAGCTCAACCGTTGTAAAGCTGTAAATTAATGCTGCTCAGTTCCCAGTTTTGCTCAATGTCTCTGTAAGCAGCAAGAGTGAGAAATTAACTGATCCCACCATCTTTGTATATATCTGTCTCTTTGACCAAAACACTGAGCAGGCAGTTCTCCTGCTCCAGAGAGAACTACTAGTTCCATAGCCTGGATTCTCACCATCACAGATGCATAATGCATTTGTGGCAAACATGGCCAAATCCCAGGCTCTAGGTGCTATGGAAAATATCACCATTATTTTCATTTTTAAAGTGCATAGCCACAAAATTATAAAACATTGACTATCTTGAGTTTTACACATTAGTTAATAAATTCCCTGGTAAGATAGACCTTAACTAATATATCCACCCCATACGTCAAGACTTAATAAATTAGATGAAGCATATCTGCTAGGTTTTGCAACTCCATGTCAAAATAACCTCAGTGCAACAATTTAATCAGGAAAGGCGTAATAAGTGTCATTCATTGATTGGCTGGTATGTCATAGCCTGAAATGAATAAATAAAAGTCTACCCTCCAACAGATGCTTACAGTTTATGCCTTTTATTGGGTATATCAAGGAGAGTTTAGAATTTATTTTTTTGCGGTTTTATTTATAACCTGTGACATGTGAGCTCTGATTTTCCTATTATGCTAATTTAGATGGGATTAGCTTTAGGTGGTGTGTAGGCCCAGTAAAGCATCTTCTTTGAAGATCTTCTCATCTACAGCTTGTTTATTAATGCTGCAATTTGCATCTAAGCAGAGATGAAATTTAAAAGATAGTGCGAACAAGATGGCAGATGGTCTCTTAAAACGTCTCAATGACATTTGCCTTTAAACTTATTGATTGCAACATACACTAAACCACTCCTACACTCCTATTCGCATTGGCGCGAGGAAAGGGGAGAGGAGGGAAAGTGATCATAGCCACGTCAGGAGCTGTTGGTCTATGAAACCAAAGGGCATCATATACTTAAGCTGAAGAAACAGTGAGGGAAAGGGACGTAACCAGCCAACTCTGTCGGAGATCAGAGCTTTCTGATGGTGTTACAGTACATTTTGTTTTATTTGCTACATTTTATACACAAACATAATATTAAGGGAAAAAAAGAGGTTCCAGATTAAGCCAAGTGTTTCAGACCTGAAGGTTTTTAGGGGCGGTTGGTAATGTAAATGTGTGACTTTGCCAGGACAGGAAGTTATAGATAAGAACTACTGAGGTCTGCAGCTGAACTGGAGTGAAATACCACCACTCAAAGGCATTCAAAGCCGACTAAAAATAAAATATAATAAATGTTGGAGCCAAATCAAACATCTGGAGACTGCATTTGCCTCTCAAGCTGTCATTTTGTGATCCTTGGACTTAATCCTTTTGCCTGGGAAAATAGGGAATAGGAACTTAAAATAAGTCTAAACAAAATAATCATATCGAACGACAGGGATCCTAGGAGGGCTTTTGTTTTTAGTTACCCAAATCATGCCATAGTGCCTCTGTATTTTCCCCTTCAAAATATTGACTGTTTCACAGCTCTTTCACTAAGTCGATTATGTTGGGGCTTTACCAGTAGAGATCTTCCAAACGAGGCCTTAAAAATGGGGAGGGGAAGGTTGGTAGGAAACAGTTCATTGATATCATTGATCTGAAAAAGAAAAAAGGTTTTTTTTTTTTCGTCACAAGATCACTTTAGCATACAAAATGTATGGTGACCACTTCAGCTTCCAGGAGCCCCCAAATAATACAAAAGGCCATTTCTTTTCGTTTAGGTTACACAAATCCTTCATCAAAAGGCCAAGGGAATTCAGATAATGTCCTTGGTTTCTGTTTTGTAATGTTTTAGTCTTTCTTTGGGGTTCTATCTTCCTCACTTTGCGAGTTCTATTCTGTCAGGTAAACACGTCAACCCTACAGTGAAACGATCTTACCTTCTCCCACTGACATTGGTCTCTTTGGTGCTTTGGGTAGTTTCTTTGATGGAGGCACCTTGCCTCTTGGCTTCAGGATTTCAGTGAGGTGTGTTTATCTGGCTATTTTTTCAGACTCTTCTCCATTTTCACTCACTGTATCCATAATAGTTATGTTGGACAGTTCTGTTAGAGAATTACTCAGCTTCTCTTTATAGCGGCAAAGAGGATCGGAGCCAAGCAATTAATCTTGACACAGAATCCATGCTTCAGTGACAACTAAGGCAGTCTGTGATACTCTGTTGCTAGCAGGGAGCCAACATTTTAAAACAGATCCAAGTAGACCTCACGAAGAAGTATCTAATTCAGCAAAAATGATGATCACCATCATAATACTATATCTTTCCTCCCATTGACAAAGGTAAAGTTTATATAAACATCTGCTCTATGGATGAGAAAGGACTAAGACCATGAGCTTCGGAGGCTCAGTGCGAACAGCTTGAATTACTGAGAGAGATGTCAAGTATTTCAAGATCTTCTCATATCATTTCAGATCCGGAAATAAGTTTTGTGGCTTTGCCCTAAAGTGCCAGGAGTCTCTGTGACTCCATCGGAAGGGTTTCTTAGTAACACCTTGGCGATACTAAGAAATGAAACCCATCCAGGTGTTGAGAAGATATGAGACCGTATGTGTCAGTGGTTAACGTCACATTTTTTTTTCCCACAGCAGGAAAAGCCCAGGCTCCTTGAACCCTTGGATTATGAAACTGTCATTGAAGAACTTGAAAAGACCTATCAGAATGACCCTCTTCAAGATCTCCTGTTCTTCCCCAGTGACGACTTTTCAGTAAGTGTCCTCCTTTCAAGCCGTCTAAGTTCAGGAGGGACCCACAAGGTGAACTTCTCAAGGGTGCTATGTTCCCTTGTAGATTTGGGGAGCTCAATGCTCTTCCTGTGGCCACCTTACAACACAGTCATTGCAGTCATTGAGAATCCATATCTGGCAATAAAAAGTGCCCAAAGATCTTGTAAAGTTGGAAGATCGAGGGCTCAGTGACACAGTGGCTGCTGGGATGGGAGTGGCATAGGATGCTGCCTGGATCCAGCTGGTACTGTGTCCCGGCCAGTGTCTGAGTGTGTCTAATCACTGTCCTTCCCAGCCTCCCAGGGCACTTCCTCCCTCAGGCTATTTCTTACTGAAAACTTTGAAACAACTGAAACCAACCGATGACAAAGGCAGTAATCTCTTGACGCAAAAGATGCAATTCTTAAAAATCGCCATTCATCTTGGTTGTTCTTTAATAAGAAACCGTTGAGGCTTTCGGCCAAAGAATGTTAGGCAAGCAATCCTCGTGCAAGCATTTGTGGTCTGAGATGTGTCCTCTTTAGGACAGTGCTCACTGGCACATGGAATGCTCCTAGGGTGGTAAAGAAAATGAATAAAAAGGAAATTTGTTTTGGAGACACACGGTAAAGCACCCACGTATCCCAGCCTTCCATTGTGGTCATCCTAAACATTTAAAAATTGTTAGTAAATATCTCAATGGGCAGATGGTGATTTTTCTGTTTTTTTTTTTTTTTCCCTAAAAGAAAAGTACTCTCAGACGTGAGCATCTTATAGCATATGAAAAGGCAGCTCCAGGGTAACCCTGTGAAATAGCCATCATCCATGGGACCTTCTGTGTGGTTGCTGGGGCCTCAGTGCTCACACTTCCTCAAACAGCCTCAAACTTCCGTTCCCTCCCTTACCTCTTAGGGCAGATCTGGCTTCTGGATTCGAAAAGGTTTTTTTTTTTTTTCCCCACCTTCCTCCATGGACTAATAAAAAAGAAGGCATATGAAAGTTAACAATTTTTGCTCCAACTACAAAGAAGAATGGAAGAAAGGAGGCAGATTTGTAGCTAGGAAAAAAGAAACTCTTCCCATCTGTTTTTCAGAATTTTAAATGGCTCCCACGTTAGCATTTGACACACTTTAAGAGAGGCTTATCTCGTGCAGAAATCTCATTTCCGTGGTTGGAACAGGCCACTGGGTCTTCAATTGCAAGCATAAAGTTGAACCACGTCTTATTTTTTTAATTCCACATCCTCATTTTCTTTCAGACTAAAGATAAACTTGACAAATAGCCTCTTTCTATCAAACAACATACAAAAACTTGAACCTTGGAACACCTTCTAGCTCTGTTGTTCAGAAATATGTCAAAAGCTACTCCAAGTTCCCCCAACTTAAGAAGAGAGGGGAAGCATGTAGATGGGATGGAACATTTGCACTGAATTCAAATTCATTTTTTGGCATCTTCCCACGTTTGTTTAAGTTAAGGATGGTCTAAGTTAAGGATGGATGCCATCCTTAGTGGTGTAAACAGAGCACAAAATAATATCCTTCTTTTAATTTCCCTGATGTGAACATTCCAATAAATACACTGAAATTTTTTGTCCTGTGCTTGCTTAAAACCCTTCTGTGGCCACCCAAATGAAGAGCTAATACCTAGGCATTGCCCAAGAGCTTCTGGTCCTTGCCTATTTCTCAAGGTCATAGTCTTCCACCCCCACTCAAACCCCACTTTTATCATATGGGGTAAAATAATGGCATGATTCTGAACATAACATTCTATCACCCCTCAGACTATGTCCTTCCTTTATTCATTCAACGAATGTATAATATTAAATATTAATCGTGAATCTCAGAATGAGGAAAGAGCAGTAATTAGAATTTACCTCGTTTTAATAGAGCTTACATTTTGAGTAAACGAATTAATTAACAAGATAATTCAGATAAAATCCAGTTCTATGAAGAAAATGAGACAGGTCCATGCAATAGAAACTGACTAGAAGAATTGACTTGGACTGCATGGTCAAGGACAACACCGCTAACAAGGTGACGTTCGACCTGAGTTCTGAATTCCCAAGGGGCACCAGCCATACTAAGACCTGGAGAAGGAAGGAGAGCTTCAGGATGAAGGAAGTTGCTGCAAAGGCCCTGAGAGCTCTGAGTTTGACGAGCGGTATGGACAGAGAGAGGGGTCCTAGATGAGGTCAGGCAAGGACAAAACGATGCATTTGCATCCATCCAGAATGTAAGTGGCAAGCGGCGAATCCCAGGAGTGTTTCAAGTAGAACAAATGACCTGGTGCATATTGTTAGAACATGTAACGGGGCGAAGAGGAGACTGGGAGACCAGCTGGGAGAATAGCTCCCAATTAGCAGGTACTCAAGAGATATTTGATGCCACCTACTCCCTATTAACAGAAAATGTCATTGCAGACAAATAGCTAAATTTTCATTTGCATCGAGCACCTGACAAACAAAAGAATAGTGTTGAATTATTATTACTACATAAAGTTACCGGTTTTTGAACAAAATTCAGATGGATGGTTTTCCATCTTTCCTGCTCTACAGGGTAAAGGTTGACAAACTATGTTGCTTGGGTGGCCTGCTGCCTATTTTTGTATGTCCCCTGAACTAAGAATGTTTTTTATGTTTTTTTTTTTTTTAACACTGCCATATATTTTCTTCTGGCTAACACTGGTTAAATAGTTAAAGAAAAAAAATAAGAAGAAAATTTGGTAGCTCATAACGATTGTATGAGCGTCAGATTTTGGAATCCATAAGTAAGGATTTACCTGAACACAGCGGTGCCATTTCATTCACCTGTTGTCAATAGCTGCTTTCATGATACAACTGCAGTGTTGTAACAGAGGTGTAGTGATTGCAGCAGAGACAGGGGACCCTAAAAAATTTATCTGACCCTTTTCAGAAATAGTTTGGAGAGCTCTGCTTTAAAAAAAAAAAAAAATCTGTATTTCAAGTACTCAACACAACATTGGGCTTATGGGCATTCAATAAATATCACCAACAGCAAGCTTCCTGTTCACCTGGCTAACAGCATTTCTCAGACTTGACCTTGAGCGACGGTAAGAATTCTGTGGGATGTGTGTAGACGGTCTCCACTGACCCAGTGGGAAGTGGTAGTAGGTGACCATTCCAATCCCAAGGCATTGGGAAGGAAGGGGAGCAATTCCAGACTCTCCACTCCCCCTCCAGTTGTCCCAGTCGTGTCCTACAGCTTGGAGAATCCAGCTCACTTCTATGTTTCCATGTTTCCAAGCACCCACACTTAGAACAGACATGATTCATTACTTGGTTTGTTTAATCAATATTTATTCAGCACCCACAAGTGCTGAATATAGAACAGCACTTCCTAGATGAGTGAGACTGACAAGAAAAGCAAAAACCCTGTGACGAAGGAGTGTGTGCCCTAATATGGATGAAAAATCCAGTTGATTAAGAATGCTTATGGTTAAGAAATATCAAGAACCAGGGGCTTCGTCTGGCACTTGATACACCTTAAAGGACCTTATTTTTCACCAGGGCAGTATTCCCACATTGTTTCTCTCTATTCGGGCTCCTGGCCCAAGCCATCATCATCATCATCCTTTTTTTGCCTGGATCCCCGGAAGTGTCCTTTACGGGGTCTTCCTACTTCCTGCCTTGCCCACTTTGATTCATTTAAAGGAAGTTTTTAGAAATGCAAATCAGATAATGCTAGGCCTTCAGCTAAAACTTTTCATGGTTTCCCATTTCTTTATCATCTGGTTCTTGATGGTCTCTGAGCCCTTATCTCTCAGCCCTATTTCCTGTGTCACTACATGGATACCTGGCATTCATTCGGTTCCCTGAACTTGCCAAGCTCATGGGGCCTTAACGCTGTCTGCACAGCGGGTTCCTGTGTTTCATTCACGATCCAGTTCAAATGCCACCTCTCCAAAGACACATCCCTGACGTGTACCCTACATTACCCCGTTCCCATACCGTGACACTCTATCGCATCACCCCGTTGGCTTCTCTTTAGAGCACTTGGGAGTACCTGGAAAGATCTCGAATTGCTTCTTTCTCCCCTCTCTCACTCGCTTCTCACCATTGGAGTGTAGCCTTGAGTAGGGCAGGGATGTCTTTTGTCTTGGTCATCGTGAGACTCCTAGAAACTAGAACGATACTGGCATGAAGCAGGTGGGAAATAAATGTTTATTTCAGAGACATGTAGGTTATTATTTTAGAAGACAGCTTTAACCAAAGCTGTCTTTAGGAACCAAAGGCCATCTGAAACAAAATTTGAGAATAAAGAGAGTGAAGCAATTGGCCTGATGATGAGGAACGTGATCGTCAATGTGATACTTTCCTCTCTGACATCACTCAACATATCACCTTGAAAATCAGCGCTAAGGTCGCGATTCCCTTCTCCAGAGGCTCATTCTCCCGCGACAGTGCCTGGCACGGAGCTGCAATCAACAAAGGTTAATTTCCTCCCTGTAGCATTTATTATACTTTTTTCAATGCTTTCTGTTAAGAGACAGGGGAGACGTCAGTTTATAACTGTATTTCAAGTACTCAACACAACATTGGGCTTATGGGCATTCAATAAATATCACCAAACATTCAATTAAAATTGTCTTCTTCCAGGCTAAAGCACCGCCGTAGAAGCGTTTTCTTTTTTCTTGGCATACCAGATAGAAACGATTTCTCCTGGTGCGTGGGTTCTGGAAACAGGCAGGATGATCTTCTGTATGACTTAGATCATAATGATTCACTAGGAATAAGTAGTTTAGATGCTTTTATTAACTCATTCATTTCAAAAGCATGTACCACTTCAATAATCATATTTGCTACTCCTGTTTTTCTCATCTTGCTTTCTGAAGCTGTGAGCGATAGACACTTAAGACCGAAAAATAAAGAACTTAGTCACCAAATTGTGGCTTAGCGAAATAGGCGAGGAGAATAACGAAGGAAAACAAGAGCTAAAGGACAGTTTCAAGGACACTCTGAATCATATTGTCAAGTGATTCCATTTAAGGAGAGGCAGGTACAAAAAAAAGCAGAATAAAAAGTGAAAAAGCCAGAAATTAGTTTCTTACTGAGTGAAAGGTATGGAGAGCCTGAGCTGTAATCATTTCTGGGAGATATAAAACCTCAAGTAAGAAAGTTTAAAGGTCCGAAAGCTAGCATACATCACGAAGTGAGAAAGCCACCTAATCACCTGTTTCAAGACTGCCCACACCCCCCACCAGTCAAACTGCCTTATTTCGACTCAGCTTCATGGCCCAACTTCTGTGAGCTAAGGGGTGTATACCACCAATATAAACAAAAAAACAGTGCTTACACACAAAAGATCATACTTTCAACAATGGGCAGTGCCATTTTCAAAGTCAAAGGTGTATGCTGCACACCTGAAGTAGTTTGTCCAGAGTTACACGACCTTCTCAAATCCCTTCGTGATTCAAGAGGTCAGAATTAGTGTTGCAGGACTTTTCAGTACCCCTGCTATTCTCATTGGTTCAATATTAATACTGAGTGAATTGTGATTTCTTAACGCACCCGACGGCTTGTTCTTTTCATAGTATGTTTTTAGCTATAAAAAGTAACTGGTATGTGGGGACTTCCAGACTCAACCATGTGCGTCATTTTGTGAGAGGAAGCAGAAATATCTTAATATCTTGTAAATTGAAAGGCAAAAAGGTCACTAGTTTTTTTTTTCTTGCTTCCTTTACTGAGACCCAACTTAACATTTTATAGGAATCTTAAACTCTTTATAATCCTTGGCTTCTGAGCCTGAAAAGCGAGCTTTAAATGACTCCGAGTGTTCATGCAAGAACACTGTAATTGCAATTTAAAAGCTAAGTAATAGTTTTTGTGAAACTAGGTTATTTCTAAGTTATAATATTCCTCTCGTTT
Organism: Pteropus medius; assembly: GCF_902729225.1. Classification (NCBI taxonomy): domain Eukaryota; kingdom Metazoa; phylum Chordata; class Mammalia; order Chiroptera; family Pteropodidae; genus Pteropus; species Pteropus medius. Next base: position 5,857,914 of record NW_024354875.1, read on the forward strand.
GCAAGCTAATGAAGCTGAGATTTGACAAGGCTCTTATTCAAGGATGCGGAGTAACTATGAGGACAGAAATTAAACATGAGCACCTTGGTTTTTGCTATTAGACTTTTAGTCTAAATAGCATGCTTTTGGCCAGCTGCTTCTTAGACAAATAAGATGTACAACCTGGGGGAAATATTGACTCCCACCGTGATTGGTGCCATTAGATAACTATACTGTCATAAAGCGATTCTAGAGCACTCAGTTCATTAAGAATATGTGGAGACAGCCCCATTGTACTAGGAATATATGTCCAAATAAAGACTTGAACATTTATAGTCATAGCAGCATTATTCATAATAGCCCCAAAGTGAAAACAACACAAATGTCCATTAACTGATCAACGGAGAAACAAAGTGTGGTGTAGCCATACAATAGAATATTATGTAGCCTAAAAAGGAATGAAGTACTGATACTTGCCACAACGTGGATGAAACTTGAAAACGATATGCTGAGTGAAAGAAGCCAGCCACAAAAGGCCACATATATGATTCCGTTTACATGAAATGTCCAAAATAGGTAAATCTACACAGACAAAAAGCAGATCAGTAATTGTCAAGGGCTGGGGAGAAGGGAGAATGAGAAGTAACTGTTAATGGATATTGGGTTCCTTTTGGGGATGATGAAAATATTCTAAAATTAAATAGTGACGATAGTCATACAACACGGTGAATATACTTAAACCATTGAATTCTACACTTTAAAGAGTGAATTTTATAATGTGTCAATTATATCTCAGTAACACTGTTTTCTTTTTTTAATGATTGTTCAAGACATTAAGATAGGGGTGATGTAGGTTGTTAGAAATAGGATACGAGAGAATTATAAAAACACATATCTGCATACAAGTACTTTATTCTTTAAGAGGATTCAACAAATTATACCAAAGAAACATTAAAGGTCATGGCAAAAAGTTTCATTTATTGTTATATTCTGTTCCCGAAGCAGACTTAATGTGGCTTGCGTGTGTGTGTGTGTGAGAAATAACTATCTGAATCAATCACTAGCAGAGCTTTTGGTTCTGAAAGATTCTATAGTTATGTTGCCAACTTCATATATGACATAGACTATAAATTATATAGTTCGGAGACGAGAAAATATTTGTTGGATGAATTAGAGAAAATTTTCAAAAGGAGCTGGCACTTGTATTGAACCCGAGATGAGGAAGAACCAGGAAAGAAAGGGGTTTTCTAAGTGGAGGCGCACAGGCAAGGCTTGTGTAGGATGGAGCCCAGCGTGGAAGAAGGACCCTGGGCAGCCACAAGATGCTGCGGCATGGTAGCTGTGGTGAGTTGGCTCATGTCTTAGGCCTCTCGCTTGTCACAGGGCCATGTCTGCAGGCCTCACAGTGAGCAGGCTGCTTCTCTGTGCCTTCTTGGAGAGTGAGCTCCTACCACAGCCTCTTAGTCCTTGCCCACAGGAGGGCCTGGTGCATAAGTGTCTTTACATTGTTGGAGCACTGGGTTCTATGCCTGCTCACATTTTCCACATGTAGAATGTTTTGTCCAAACCTTTGTTAGAGGATGTGAGACAGATTTTGGAACCTAGAAAATGAATCACAAAAAGAAGTGAAATGACTTGCTCAGTGGTTTGCCGGTCCAAGAGTGAAAAGCCTTGAACCAAACCTTCCTACCTACACACTTAAATACTATGATGGAGAAGTCCCCATGCTTGACTTGGCTAGAGCAACACAACTGTCTACTTAGGGCCAACTGCTCACTATCTCCACATTTTAACTTCAACAAAACACGAAAGACCTTCCCCTTAAAGCACAATAAATGTATTAAACCGATGCATTTTATTTTTTAAGATACATATTCTCGTGTACTCTTCTGAATGTGGCAAATAATATTTTTCATGCAACTAATGTAGTTTAAGTGCCAGCTCTACTAAAATGAAAGGCACTCTCAGTATCTTAACTCTGAGAAATTTGGGTGAAGATCGCTTTTGAACACGCTGCTTAGGATGGAATTGATCATGAAGTGTTAGTTAATAGTCCCCATTGTGAGGTTTGTTGACTTCTCCAGCTAAGACTGATTGATTACTACAAACACCATTATTCGTATCCTCTTTTTTGAGCAGCTGGAATCTACAATACCATCAGGAAGCTTTGCTCAGCCCCAGGATAGGAAAAGCAGCCTCTTTTTTTAGACTCTGACAGTGGCCTTTGGCCAAATGAGAAATGGCTGCGATGTGCTTGGAATGAAGTCCTCTGCGGTCATTGTAGCCGGCAGAATGGTGGCTGTGACAAAGCCGCTAAGACTACCCACTGCAGAGTAGAAGAAACCAGAAAGCGACAGGTCTGTAATCCAAGATATCTGAATACTATCGACCCGAAATTACAAACAGAGGCCTGCATGCATTGTTTCATAAATAAAATGATAGTTTTTATTTCCAAATGCTTCGTCTCTGGACAATAGTCCCCTTATAAAATTCTACCACCAAAGGAATTGCTCGGCTGAGTTCCAGGGCAGCCTCAGATCCATTTCATGCTATTGAGCTATACTAATTGTCGACCAGAGGGTTTGTAAAAGAGAACAGGAAGTCTGCTGTGGCCAAGGCAATTTGTAGTGGTCTGAAAACATCCAGTTCTCAGAAAAGAAATTATTTGTAACTGTATTAATACCCTTAACAAATATGGCTCTGTATGTTTTTCTTCTTACTTGATCAATTTATTTTTGCTTCAATGGAGATACATTAAATAAATCAAAAATGAGTAGAAGCACCACAATTCTTAAAGTTGAAACTTTGTGGAGGCCTTCTGCTTTTTCGGGTAAATTCTCTACTATTATCACAAAACATAACTGAGTTTGATAACATATTATAGGCATTCGTTATACATGTATTCTTTTTCTTGTATCTTGTATATCCTGTGCAAAGTACTAGAAATGTAAAACTCCACATGTGTTGTAAAATAATGTTTTAGATTTATTGCATGATTACATGAGGGTGATTATACCCTAGTTGTCTTATTCAGTAAAGAATCAACATCATTTCATAACTAGAGGTCATCAGGAGCCACTCATAGCCACAGTACACATGATTGTACATGTGATCAGATTTTAACCCCAGCCTGAATGAATTTCTAATCTCGTAAACTGCATATGAGCATTAGCTTAGATATTTGGGGCTCTATCTTTACTATAAGACATCGCAAACCAAGTAGCCGCGTGATTATTATTACTGGAAACCTGAGCTCACATTTCAAAAACTTATCATTAAGGGAAAAAAAAAAGCTTCTTAAGAAAAAAAAAAATCTTCTTACTGCAGCCCGCTATTCACTCTATTGTTTTATACCACAGAGCAGTGATCTTAGTGGGACAATAGGTTTGTGGTAGAACTAAACAGAAAGCTTACATTTGGGCTGTTACTCAGCTCCCCATCAGACATATTTAGAGCAGCTATTATTTTTTTTTTCAAAAGGCAAGAAATCAATGGGAGACTATAGTGTATAATGAAAAAGAGAAATCTTTTGCTTTCGTTATATAAAAATTTTATTATAAAATAGTGGCTGAAATATAGAAAATATTTTTGAATTAGAGAAAAAAATCTCTAATCTTGCCAGTCGATTTCATATGTAATGTTTCCTAGAAACCAATCAAGTGACACTGTGTATCTGTGACTTATCTGTCTAAACAGGAAATAAGTTATCCCCAGATAATTGAAATCCAGCAATAATCCCCAAAGCTCATTTTAGGCATTTTAATCTTTTAGTTCAAACTTTGAATAGAGTTTATTTACTGTTTATCTAGTAGAGTGGCTAACATTAAAGAAGCAAAATGAAAGAGGAAATTCAAAAGAAATAAAAAACATAAAATCTAAATAATAATAAATCTTAAGTGGGCCCTATCATACTTCCTGTGGGAAGCAATGGCTCCCTGTGCATGTAACTACACTTGTTTTGAAATGATGGCCAATGCCCCTTAGCTCTTCCAAACTCTATTCACACATCTGCAGTCAAATCCAGGCAAATGCACTGACCAAGGGCGTTCAGTCTATAGCTGTGTTTTATGTGATGAGTGTTTATTTTCACCAAATGATATCTCTTGAACACAATTTTCTCATTATTTGTATCCTGTTAGATTTACATGACATTCTTCCTCTTTCACAGTGTCCATGCTCCCCAGGCACACGCACACTCACACACACACACACACACACACACAGATACACTCGCATACTACACATAGGCATGCTCACACACCACACATACATACCACACACACACGTTCGCACCACACTCATTTACACACACTGAAATTCAGCACATCTCCTTGATCCCCAGCTTGGTAGAGCTGAAGATAAAGATGAAACAGGATAGGAATTCTGTTCTAGATGTTTTATTTTAAGAGACACTTTATACTTTTAGTTTATGTATATTCATTTACTAGAATATTAAACATGACCTATTTTCTTCAATGCAGATTCTCTGAACACCGTTTCTTCTCTCCCTAATTGTGGCCTAATACACACACACACAGACACACACACACACACACACACAATAATACACACACCTTCTAAATTTTACTCTGTGGATAGTCAACAAGGGATTGTAATAAGATTAAACTAATGCTGATTTTGTGAATTTTCTCCTTCATTTCCAATGTATATTGGCATCAACGACAACAAAAAAGGGTACCAATGGAAATAAACTAGTCGCAATACACAGATCCCCAAATTTTTGTTTTCTCCTGGAAGGAAACAGCTTAAAATTATGAGTTTCACTGATAAAATGGTAATTGTAATAATGCTGGTAGTGGAAATCAAAGAAGGGTTTGGGTCTGCTCTCCTAGAGAGTGAATTGGGAAGAACCACTGACATTTCTCCGTCTTAAGTGCTAACTAACGTCGAAAACACTTCCTTGTTGTGTTTTTGGTACAGTGGTCTGCACAATGCTTTGAAGTTGGAAGGCTTAATTTCCTTTCTCTGTTCCCTTCAGACGGCCACAGTTCCTTGGGACATTCGAACACTGTACTCTACGGTACCTGAAGACGCAGAGCACAAAGCAGAAAATTTACTGGTCAAAGAGGTAAATGTGATGCTTTCAATCCTTTATGAAGCTCTTAATACAATTGTATGGTTATTGTCCTCCTTGCCTTATCAATAGGGAATTGCAGCCTTCATCACTTGTCGATATGTTCCTTTTTCCTGTTAATCATTTTTCATTATCCGGTGACAATTCAAGTTTCAATTTTTGTTTTGTTTGTTTTCACTTAACTTAAAATCCCCAAGTTGAGAAATATTTGAGAATTCTTAATAAAAGATTTAATTTTATTTTACTTATTTGGACTGAGCTGTAGGAAAGGCCATACTATGTGAAAACTTTGGATAATAGAGTTTCTATCTTAAGAGACATTTCTTTCAAGTACTAACTGTGGAAATAGTTAATGGTAAAACCTTGTGAAGAGCTTTAAGGAACTGATAAAATTTGTTGGCATGCCATCTACTTGCATTTGATTGGTTAGGAAAGGCCTGCCAAACGACTTCTTATCCTACCCAGAATGCAGGCTGTTGTAGGGCAGGGACTGGCCTGGCACATACAGCTACTTAACAGATATTTATTAAATAAATAACTGAAGCCACAGTTTTTCCTTTACAGAAAATGCAGTGGTAAAATTTAGACCAGCACAAATCAAACTAAAAGTGGAGTCTAAATGCAGTCTTTAATCCTGAAAAAGTAGTGTAATTAAAGTAGAATAATTAAAGCTACACACAACAGCATGACCCCTTCTCAGCTCTTAAACATATTTGTATGAATAGAGGCTAGCCTTATTCATATATGTATTAATACTAATCTGATGAATCATGCATATTTTATGTTGTACTATTCAACCCGGGTCATCTTTTGCCGTAAATTTGCCTGTTTATTTTTCTTCAGTTCTATTATTTCATATTTATTTTCCACAGTTCACATTAAATTATGACACTTTGTAAGGAGGTAGAAAAAAAGAAAAAAAAAATGCAGATTCAATTACCATCAAGATATCTGAGTATAGTTTTCACACTTACTGATAAAAATAATAAGTGTGATGTCAGTAATACAATATTTTGTTTACAATTGCCTTAGAAGTTTTTTTTTAATATCTGGTAGGCATCACTGTTTAAAAAAAAAGAGTAGAAAAATCATTTTCTACTCAAGAAAATTAGAATAATGGAGACCAGGCCTACAAAATCTGTAGTATGTATCAGTTAACTTAGGTAGGATTTGAAATGTTTATAATATTGAATTCCTGGCAGGAAATCTTGTATATTCTTCACCAAAATACTGCGCTTTTTAAATAAACTTTTTTAACTTTTTTGTTAAATTTATTTCTATATATTTTATAGTTTTGTTGCAAATGTGAAAGGAATTTTAAAAGTCCATTTTCTTTTCTAAGTATTCATTGCTGCTATATTTTAAAAGCTATTAATTTTCAAATATGCATAACTAGCTTACTTAACTCTTATCCCAATAGTTCTTAGTGTGTAATCATATTATCTGCAAACAATTAAAAATTTCTTTTCTAATAACTATATTGTTTAATTTTTGTCTTATTTTATTATCTAATATTTCTAAAATGATATTGAATAATAATGCTAATATTGGGCATCCTGTCCTATTCTTGACTTGGTGTTTTATTTTGGACATTTTCCGGCATAAAAGAAATGTTTAAGAAGAGTCTTTCTTGGTCTATACCTTATGTTAAAAAATGCATATTCAGTCTATATGTAAGCTTTTCTACTTGAATTTAGCACTGCAATAGAAATAATAGCTTGCAGTTCCCATGGGTCTATACTTGTGTTTCTGATATAAACAATCTTGTTCAAGTCATATTACTACCTTCATACTCTACTACATTAGAATCGCTAATATTTTATTTCAAATTTTTGTATTCATGTCCATGAGTGATATTTGGGTCTAGTTTTTTGTGTTGTTTTTTTTTTTTTTTTTTTTTTGCCTTTGGTATAAGAGAAATGCTCACTTTAAATATAAATTGTGAGACAGTTTCCAATTTTTTTTTTACATTCTGGAATGAACAAATAAACCAGTGAAATAAAACAGTATCTAGGAATACATCTAAATGCATATGATTTCTTAATAAATGATAAATATGGCACTTCAGATTCTCTGTGGAAAAGTGGGCAGTTCAACAAGTACCATTTAGTTATTCATTTTATCTGGAAAAAAATCTTAGGACTCTATCTCACATTACATACAAAAATTAATTCCAGATAAATATTTGAAATCTAAATAATTAATTCCAAGTAAATATTAAATCTTTAAATTTTAAAAACAAAAATTATAAAAATATAGGGAATTATTTTAAGTGGAAGGATAGGGAAAATGGACAGATTTAAGCAAACAAAAATTTTTAATTTTTATATAATGAATGGTGCCATAAATAAATATTTAATCGCAGAAATTATTTGCGGCACATTCTGTTGCCATACACACATACACACTGTTATCAAAATCCTACGAATTAATAAGAAAAAAAAAAACAAGAAAAATACAAGCAAAAAATATAAGCAAGCAAGTCAAAAGAAGAAATGCACTTGGCCAAGAGGCATAAAAAGTTGTTAAGCCTCACTTATAGTCATGGAAATACAAATTGAAACAAAAATATGTATCATATCTAAAGGAAGAAAAATTTTAAGGTGAATATAGTTTAGTGCTAGAGGGATTATAGGGAAATAACCATTATCACACAGTGTTTGTAATACATGTCTACAACCTTTTGAGATATAATTCAAATGTATCTTTTGAGTAGTACATATAAACATACAACATGTATATTATCAAAACAAACAGAATGGCATAAAATTATAAGAATGAGTATTGCTATGCTGGACATTTGTAATATCAATTGATAAGCGTAACATTGAATTAATTTTGGCACATCTATATTTTGTAATAATATATAGATGATAAAAATTACATATATTTAAATGTATTAACTTAGATGCTCATGGTATTTGTTAAATGAAAAAAAGTCAGTTGCAGAATATGTAGTATGATGCTGAAGATATAAAATCTACAAGGTGTATGTAAATATGTTTATATAGCCTAGAAAAAGTGTCTAAAAAATAGACATCAAACACATAACATCAGTTGCCTCACAAGTTTGGGTTTGTAGGGGAAATGGAGTGATTGATTTTCAATTTATGTATTTTGTACTGTTGTAATGTTGCAAATGAATTTTTGTAATTAAAAAATATTTTGGAAAAAATTAGTTAGAACATACTTAAAATGCTGCCAGAACTGGAAGCAACCAAGTCTGTCTCCTACAATTGTCTTCAAAAGTTAACCCATTTCCTGTTTGCCCCAAGAGTACTCGCCACTGGCACTTGGGGCTGCGTTTACCCCGAAATACCTCACGGATTACAGTCCTAATCTGACCCCCAAAGTTTCCGTGAAATATTTCACTTTTATTATTATTTTCACAACATTTTGGTATATCGATAGTCTTTGGAAGCAAATGACGTCATTTTATTTATAGCATCTGTTTTTAGTAGTTCCATCGTTGAAAATGTAGCATTCCTACGCATGGTGTTAAAATGAACGCTGGCAACAAGCTGCACTTTTTTTTCTAAGTGGTAAAGGGTTTTAAAATCTGACTTTATTCTTCAAGGCATTCGGTCATTAAAGTCTACATCAGATTTTTTTATTATTATTATTTTAGTTTGATAATGAAAATATCATATGGAACAATCAAAATCCCATATATGTTTTGCTTTAAGATTCTGGGCTTGTCTGTCATAGAAGCCATTGAGTTTATCTGACATAATCTATTTTTAATCATTTCTCTTATAAGTACTATGGGCTTATAAACATTTCCATGATTCTAGGGGCTTTTCATTTTATGGTCTTTTCATTTCTTTCTGGGTAGATAGGGCATGTGTATGTTTCCAGGTTTTTAGCAATCTCCTTTCGACTGTGGAAAATTGCTCTTACATGAACCAGGGGTTCTTAGCTCTCTGCTGTGGGTCACTAGTACCTGGGGCTTTGAGGCCTAGGGTTTGAGTGCCAGCCTGCTCCAGCCCCTGCCTCTTAACACCTGTCTATTTGATCACCTGGTGTGCCTTCGAGGTAGAGCCAATCAGCTCAAATCCTAATCCCAGGATCTATTCAAAGCCCCACCCCTAATGTGGATTCAACCAAGGTATCAAGTTTAGGTATGTTCGCAGAGAGAGGACAGCCTGAAAAGCAGATCAATATAACACTGGAGACTTCTAAGAATATTCTAGGGTTCTTAGAGGCCTTTGGTTTTGATTGTCCTTTCCTGAGCTTCTGCACCACAATTTCAAATAGCCATATTGATCTCTTAATTCCTGTAGCTCTATGAGAATGTCAATTTCAGCCGAGAACAGGTTGACCACAATCTCTCTATGTCTCCTGAGGAGAAATTTCTCACCTTCACCTTTGTTCCCACCTTAATTCCCTGTCACCTACTTGCAGCCTGGGGTTATTCCTCCTTTTATCACTCCCACCCTCAGCTTCTCATTTCTCCTAAGCACTGCGCCAAGGAGGTCAAGTGCAGCCCCTTTTACCTTCGATCCCATATATCTGCCAGACTTCTGTGTTACAAATCTCTGGACACGGCTTTCAACTCAGCCATATGAATGAATCTTCTTATGTTTTTCCCAAATGCATGGAGCTAAAGTAGAAAAATGAAAAAAGAAAAGAGAAGGCCTGGGAGGAAACTATTTTATGCCCTGCTAATATTTCTGTATCACAGGCAGCGAAAGCCTTGTGAAAATTCCCAAAGTTGTGCTTGGTTTTAAGGATGGGGATAAAGTGAAAACTGTACCTTCTAGGATAGAAAGAAGAGAAACTCCATTTACAAATAGCACATGATGGTAATGGACCGTGAACGGTGAAGCCAGAGAGCTGGGTTAAGTCAGAAATGACCCCAGAGAATTATGCTGGCAAAAAAGCTTGACCCCAATAGTTAATAGCAGCTAACCTTTATTGACTGCTTATTTTGTGCCAGTTATGTTCCTAAGCCCTTTACTTGCAATGATTACAGATACATGTGTCATCATTATCATCACCTGCACCTTCTAATGATGAGGGAATTGTCATGGAAAGATTAAGAAATGTGTCCAGCATCATATAGCTAGGAATAGACAGAGCCAGCATCCCAACCTATGCCTCCTGGCCATGGCCTCTTCACTGTGATGCTAATCACCCAAATGGTGCCCTGCTCTGGTTGTTCTCTAGAAGGAACACTTCTCTCAGTCTTTGCCCTAGCGACCCCACTATAGTTCTTTCCTGCTAATTCTGATGCATATAGTTAGCAGACCACACTCTGAGAAGCATTGACTGGTTACTTGAAACCAGTAAGCCGGCAATAAAATGCAATCATTGATGTTTGTAGGGTTTTGTAGAAATGTGCGTTTCCCTTACAGAGAGGCTGCTGCTCTGCACTAAGCAACCTTCTTGGTCCACCCTGTGCTGAATTGCCCTATGGCTCCCCATGGGATGGCAAGGACAAATACCATGGTTGCTAGGCAGCACACTGGCATGAATCGAGTTTAAACACATCCAGCTCAATACTAATTTTTAATTATCTCTCCATTCGCTCTACTTTGACAACTCTCAACCTCTTGCGAAAGGCAGTGGGCACTCTTTTCATTGTTTAATCTTGAATGACTTCATATTTTTAATGGGAGTTTAAGTAAAAGGCTTGGTCTCTCCATTTTCTGTTTTATCTGTTATTAATGCTCTCTCTTATCTATTAGCTATAATGTTAAATAGTACCCACACAACAAAATAGGCTTATTTCACATCCACTAAAGCACTTCACGGTTATGTTAAATTAACATCAAGCCATAGTTGACCAGCAGCATATATATATATATATATTTTTTTTTTTTGAGAGCTCTGTGACACAGGTATGACTACCTCATTTTACAGCCTAGAAAGTAGCCTCTGAATAATAAACTAAATTGCCCAAGTTCACACAGAGCCAGAATTAAGGTCTTGACTCACTAACCCCATGTTTATGCTCTTACCCACTCTGCAACCTCTGATTTCTTTGAGAAACTCCTTTAAATCGTGCACTTCATGAGCCTGAGCTGATAAGGATATTTGTACTCTTCACAGGGAAATATGCTCTTCATTTCGACAAACATTTAAGCTTTCTGCCTCAATTTCTCCATCTTTAAATAATCCCAATGCTTTGTTTCTAAAAATAAATATAGCAATGGTATGAAAACATCTGGAAAATAACAACCAGGGAGCAACATTTTTATCTGATCCTCATGAGTGGCTTAAAATCAACATCTATAACCATAAAAAATTAAACATTTCTGTGATCAAACAAGCACCACTCCCTCCTACTGGGGATTGGGGGAGCAATTAAAGGGATCTATAAATAGGATACAGACTTCCTAAGCAAAACTCCTCTAGCAAAGTTTTCATTTTAATATGCACAAAAGAATAATATAAAACCAGAAGCTCAGAACACTAATTAAAACTAAGCTCTTGGTTTGTACTCTCTCAACAAAGAAAATTGAGAGAACCGAGAACCAAGAGTGATACAGACCCAGCAAGAAGCAAGGGTCCGGGGCCACTTCAGCCGAATGACTGAGAGAAACAGTGACAAAGTGCTAAGGTAGCAGGTACTTTACCAACAAAACCCTCTGCAATTTCTGGAACTCAACCTGCTGTGGGAGTAAAATAATAGTGAGGAGTAAGTCATGAATTCAAGTCTTACTTTGGTCAAGGCATATGACAGTTATAGGAACATTAAAGAATAGAAGCAAATATCTGTATCTACATCTATATCTATATCTGTATGTACACACACACATACACACACTCACACGATTCCTGGGGGGCGAGGATAAGTTCAGATTTTAAGCAGGGATCCCAGACCAGAAACAGTGGGATTCTCTAGGAAAAATAAATAAATAAAAATAGGAGCCAAGACTGAATAGGAAAGACAAATCAGATTCAAAGCAGAGTAAATGTTGAAATTTCTAGGCTTCTACGGAGCATTCACAGAAAAAGCCAGCAGAACAAATGGTTGAGATCAGAGCAGACACCAGTTTCTCATGGACACAGAATGTTCTTCAGAAAGCCAGGTTTGCAGGATGTCCATACACAGACAAACAGATGGACAGACAGACACATACACACACATTCTTAAAGTCTTTAATTTTCTAACATCCATTGAGACCATCTTAGAAGGGAATATGACGTGAAATATTTCTCAAATTTATTTGACCATGGAGAAATTCCGTCTATTTTCCCCCAAGTATCTTGAGAAACATCCTTGAGAAATGCTGAGGAAAATCTGATGGAAAGAGATTGTAAGGAACTAGGAGCCCAACACAGCTCAAGTAAAATAGAATCAACCATTAGGTAAACTGTGACTGCATTTTATTAAGGCAGATAGTGATGAAGAAAAAGGGAATATTAAGGGCTGCGAAAGATCAAATAAATTGTTATTTTTCATGACTAAACCTTCATTCTTAGTTCTTATCGTTAATATGAAAAAAAAGTCTACCTTTGTCCAGGAAGTAAACCCTTTGCAATACTGGAACACAATCTCAGATGTACCCCAGTGATGGCTGTTCTATGAACTTGTCCTCACATAGCAAATTATAATTGGAAAAGAAGTTAATTTCAAAGTTTTATACTATCATAAAGTTTCAAACAATCATAAAGTTCAGAGTAACACCTTCTTCAGCCATTAAGTTTCTCCTCTCAACCCCCTACCTAATTAACAGAATATTTTTCTCTTGTACTAGAGATAAATGTGAATTTAGTGGCTTAAACAAGCTGTTCCTTTAAGGTATATACAGAAATTGCTACTCCCAATACAGTTGGGTGGAATTAATTACCTTATCTTTACATAGGATCAAATTCTTTAAACAGACAGTTCCTCTCCTGCTGATTACAATGGATCACCTACAAAGTGTGTGCAATAGAGCGCCATGTCTACTACTGAAAGATTGGACAGTTTATCATTCAACAACATTTATCACCCACTCCGCTGGTGGTACCAAGTGGATGTCGCATAGTCCATGCTTTCAAGGAGCTCACCATCAGGCAAGAAGTAACAGATGTATGATCAGATTTTTGCAATATAATCTGATAAGTACCCCTGGAGTATTACTATAAAACAGAGAAACAAACCAGGATCACATGTTAAAATAATAATAATAATAATAGTAATAACTAAAAGCAGACCAGAGGATGGATTGGTTGGCTTAGGGAAATGAATAAGACTGAAAAGAAGTTGGACGGATAGAGGCTACTTATTTTAATAACCTAGTTGGGTTAAAGACCTATACTAACATATGGCATCTGATTCTGAAGACAATAAAAAGCTATTAAGAAGATAGAATTGGCAGGAGTTGGTGAATGGAAAGTAAAGAATAACATGTTGGTGATAACCCTTACATTTCTGGCTTAGCTGTTAGCTAGATAGTTGTGCCAGTAATTTAAATATGGCACCCAGAGGAAACTGAAGATTACTAGAGCAGAGATGAATGAAGCAAATAAAATAACAAGCCAACATGCAGAGTTGCCTAGATTTCAAAGTTGAAGCTTTGAAAGAAATCTTGAGGAGAAAAGCCACTATAGCTGGACTGCAGGGACAGGCAGGTCCCTGAGCTCTTCTCCCATTTAAGGGACTGGTAAAGAGGACCCTGCATAGGAAGTAGAGGTGGAATAGATAGAGAGACAGGAAGAAAACAAGAAGAAATTGATTTCTCAGAATCAAAGAAGCGTCAACAGTGAGAGTGAGTCAATGGTATAAAATGCCAAAGTGTCAAGATAGGGGCCCACTGGATTTGATCATTCGAAGCCAATGTTGACTTTTTAAAAGAGCAGTTTCAGAAGCTCTGAGCACAACTGGATTCCAGTGAGTTAAACTCTGAAGCGATGTGGGATGTGTTATCTTATCAGACAAAGTATTAGTATATTGTTAGCCTTTTACCTACAAGGTGGCTTGAGAGTAAACCCAATAAAAATATAGGAACTCTTCAGGCAGAATACCCTACGTTTATCAAAGTTAAAAACAGTTCAATAGGCTGTTAAATTATATACCAAAATATTACTTAATTTATTAAGAAACAAAATTTTATACACATGAAAAACAATATGATCGAATGAGTATAATGTTATTGAAAATGACATGTCTTTCTCATTCTCTCCTTCTGCTTCTACCATCTAGATCCAGGCAAATGACATTCAACGAATTTAACAGAAAATTGTAAATATTCGAGGTCAAAGCTATATCACATTGAGAAGTCAAAGTGATTACCAAACGACTTGAGTCCTAGACATAGCAAAGAAAATTATGGGGAGAGGGAGATTAGCCATAATATTAAATGTATTCCATGCTGCTCATTTTTGTTAGCTAAAAGAAATATATCTAACTAGAATGAGATGTGTCTTGGATCAAGAAAAACATAAGGAATTTCATTTCTTTTATGATTAAAATAATTTTATGAACTTCATGTTTAATTTTGAGCTGCATATTATGTTCCATAAAGAAACCATTCTTTTAACCAAAAGAATGCCTTTGTACTTCATACAAAATTTTTGAATCCAATATGTAGAATAATGTACACTCAAACTTATCCAGAAATAAGAATGTCTTTCAATAAATGAATTTGTTTTTTTTTTATTTTTGCATGTATAAATAAATTAAGTAAAAATGAATGCTGTTTTCTGATTCTGAATCATCGGGCAGCAAATGAATGATTCTAATGTATTCGTTAACTTAAGACCAGAGCACAGAAGGCATGGTTTTTTCTCACAGTAGAAGTAACATCTTTGATATGACATTAGAGCTAGATGCACAATCTAAATCACAGGAAGATACTGGGGAAAATGCAATTATAAAAATCTGTCCAAAAAAAAAAAAAACGTGATAGTCCTTCCTTAATAAATTAGTGAGAATAAAAAGATTCTGATTTTGTTTTGAAGAGTGGGGCTCTTCTTCACTAAAGAAGTTCTTATTAGAGGCAAAAGGACTTTTCAGTTTGTGTGTACTTTTTTAAAGTTAATTTATAAGGAAAGCCATATTTATTTTGTGACTTCATGAATTTAATGGAAAAATGGTATCAAAATCTCTTACTGTCCTATATTTGGCCTAGTCTTATGTATATAATGATTTTATTTCTCTCATGGCCAGAACAAAATGGATCACTCAATTGTTTTTACACTAAATGTATAACGTGAAGGATAATAAACATACAAAGTCGATTAAGGTGAATTCAAATGCAGTTATTTTTTGGTGGCATTAGGGTAAAATGTCTATGAAAAACACTGATGAAACAATGAAGAAAAAATGGTTTTGTGTTTCACATTAACAACCCTGAAGAAATTTATTTTCTTGTCACCAAAATCCCTAAACTAATAGTCTCATTTCTAAATATGCAAAACTGTTTCAATTCTAAATTAGCTTCCCCTTCTCAACAATAAAAGTCATCTTATAATGTTTGGTGATAAATGAATGAAAACACAGGAATACAAATCAGAGACCTTGGAATACAAGAATAAAAGAGAACCCATTTTAAGTTTGAACCTAAATTTTCAATTGCATTGAAATCCAACCCAGATTTTGTGCCTTACATAAAAAGAATGATTAGATCATAATATTACCAAGGTTTTTAGTACCATCCATTATTCATGTCCCGACAGATTGCTGGGAAATTAAAGTGTATGTACCCAGGTCAGGCACAGGTGTGATTTATGAAAGTCTCATTTCACAGTTTGTGCAACCACTTCAGTGACACATTCTGAATCAACAAAGATAACAAATTATGATTCCCGATAACTCAAAGTAATAAACTAGTTAAAAAAATGATTTTCACTTGTAGTTGGCATTTGATGTGACATTCTGTTTTACATTGTATAGGCATATTTATATGCATAGTAACACTATCTAATATCAAGTAATATTTTTAAAATCAGACTCAAAATCCATTAAATAAGATTGCACCATGACTTCTGAAACTGAGTCTGATCTATATTTACTTCATTTATTTTGTCCAAATCCATTATTTTTAGTTCTCTCCTAAAAGTGTAATATAAGTTTTTAAAAATCATTAACTGTTCAACTTATTTTTATACTGTAGAAATTATTTCATTTTAAAGGAATACATAATGCGACCCTATTAAAGAAAACAAGTGTTTTCGATGCTTTATCTCTAAAATATTGATGTATTAAGGGACCACATATCCTGGTTTGCAGGAAAAGTCTCACGTTCTACCTGTTGGTCTGACCAATAGCATCTCCTTTCATTTCGAAATGTATCAATGTGGACAATAAATTATCCAGCCACCCTTTCAATATATTTCAATATAATTTGCCTAAATTCACTTAATTTCATGATTCTACATTTTCAGCATTTATACAATAGTCATAATTACTTCTAAACTTTATAAAGAGTGGCATGAATATGAAAATTGCCACAATCATTTTACAAATACAGAATTAATCCTAATGGTGATTAAGGGCCAAAATGAACACTGTTTGAGGTTGCATCAATCTTTCTGGCAAGAAGGTAGTTGTGTAATTAAATAACTCTGTATAGCTAGAAAGAAAAATAATTTTACATCTAAAAAGCCATCTATTACCTGTTTATTACTCTGTAGCCAGAATCTAATAATCAGCCCTTTTAAGAAATGGACAAATTACATTGCCAAACCCAATTGCTATTTAAGGTATATAACATGATTTGAATTGATTCTGAGGATTCTATAAAGAAGAGGGGAAAAAATGAAATATTTTCTTTACAGTATTTTAGGCCGCTCTTTCCAATGCCCAAGCTTTTCTAAAACATTTAGATTTTTAGAACTTTCAAAGTGTCACGTTTAGTCATTTCTAAAGAAAAAAGAATATAGAATGTTATTCATTCAACAAATAGGTACTGAATATCCACTATAACTGAAACTTCATCTTGGAGTTGATATTCTCTCTGCTCGTTAGTGGGCTGTGTCTATTTGAGTGAAAGCTGGAGGGTGGTCTCGGATATTCCAGTCCACTGTGCGAAGCTAGGACCCTAATGCGTTCAACAAATAGGCAAACAGAGTGACGAAGACCAAGCCACATTGTCACTCCAGTGGAATGATGAATTTCAGAGCCTCCCTTTAAAGATTCTGATTCGGTGGTTCCTGTGGGACCCAGAAAACTGCATTTTAATGAGCAACCTCAAAAAACTCATGAGCACAATATCATTTAGGAAACGCTATTCTAATGGCATAAAAGCCTTTGACCATGTTGACTTTGCTTAGCTTTTTTGTCTCTAAATATATCACAGGCAGAGATAGCAAGTGTAAACGCTGAACAGACAAACATAATAAATGAATAAAATGTGAACGGGGTCATTACCGTTTGGAAAAATTAACCAGCTCAGCAAACTTTTGCTAGATATTCACAGTCTTCACCTTTGAAGTAGATTGTGGCAGCGTCCATTTTGAAGGAGATAAGGAGATGAAGTTGATGTCCTTGGCTTGGTAGTTAGTAAGAGAAAAATCTAACAAGTAGAGCTGTATGTAGCCAGTGACTTCAAATTTGCAACAGGTCATTTCAGCTTAGTTTTTGGACAATGAGGAGTTGTAGTCATGAGTTCTTAATGATCTTCTTAGAGTGACTGTGTGGGATACGATGAAGAATAGGGAATAAGTTTCTATGCGTAACATTTCCAAAATGCCATAACTATGTAGGAGAAACGTTTATATATTTGTAAAATGCACTGGCTTTCTCAGAATCAGAAAAATCACAGACTTAGAAAGATTCATCTACCCACCACCAGGTACATGAAATCTAACAAATACATGAGAAGGAATTTGATTAAAACAGAACTCTTTGATAATCGGAGCTAATATATCTTTCTAGAACTACACTTTCAGAAATCAGGAAAAATGAGTTATTATCAACTATTGTGAATGTGAATTATAATTGAGTCAAACTTGCTGGAAAAACTGATCTTTTTAAAGCAAGTATTTATTAAGTATTTATTCTATGCTAAGTACTTTATAGGAATTATTTTATTTGAGCCTGTTAAAGTTAGTGTTATTTAGACACGTAAAGAAATTTAGAGATATTAAGATACTTGAGATTACACAGATAATACCAAAATTCAAAACCAAGTTTGTATGACTCCAAAGCAGAAACAGAAACACCACACTAACATCTGGAATTATGGTCCAGATAGGCTCAAAAAAAGTCTGCAATCATGAAACAATTCATAAATTAGCTAAATGGACTTTTAGAGTCAGACCAACCCAATTTGAAATCCTATTTCTATCACATGTAGGATCTTGGGCAAAGATCTGAGCCTCTCTTTACCTCTGTGATCTATAAAATGGAATAATAAAATCTGATAGAGTGCTTATTAAAATTATATATAAAGCACCTAGTAGTACAGTATCAGATGTATACTTTCCACTCTAAAACACCAAAAAAAGAGGTCATTCCTTCCTAGACTACACTAATATAAGAAAGTACCACATTCCTTTTTGGTCAGTGAAATTCAGGATTAGTACATCTCAGATTCATTCCGTTAAGCCTGTGGCACACTGCGAATATTGTGTGTAACATGCACAAGTACATATGTTTACCATGATTAAACAGAGGCACCATCCATAGCAAGAAAAGGCAACGATTAAGTCAGTGCATCTTTCTCCCATTAAAACCTCCAAATCAGGAAGAAAGAGTAGAGAAAGATATTATGGGGCAGAAATTTCTAACCCATTCCAATACGATGAATGGTCAATAGCTAAATCTGAGATCCAAATAAATAAAACGATTTGACCAAAATCATGTTGGAATTCAGTATTCATTCAAGAACAAGAACAAAGTCCTGTAGCTCCCGGCTCGACGATGTCACCCCCATTTGCATTTTGCTTATCAAGAATATACATTGGTTTGGCAATGGTTTTTTATCAACAATCTGTAAAGTACTTTGAGTATTCTATCCTAAGAAAATAATACAGACTAAGTGGGACTTGGGGGAGAATGGGAGGACCACATGCGTGAAGAAATGCTGCGAAGCATTTTTTTCCACCTTGGCACAAAATTTCAAGTAGCCACAACCGCCACTCACTCTGTCTTCTATAATTCTTCACTCAAGCGGCAAAGGTAACACCACCCTAACCATTTTATTTAAATCGACTCCCTTTCCCCAGCTCTATTTATCCCCCTTTCTCTGCTTTATGTTTCATGGTAGTTATCATTTGCTAATATATTGCACAATTTACTTATTTGTGTGTTTATTGACCAGATCTTTACAAGGGAGCAAGTTTTAAGAGGGTGGGAATTTTTTCTCTTGTTTTTATCACTTAGAACTCCCCCAAAATAAATAAATATTAAATAATTAATTTTTTTAAAAGAACAACTCCAAGCTCACAATAAGGGCTCAGTAATGTTTGTTGAATGAATTAATAAGTGAATGATCTCCAAAATTAGGAGACTGCATTAGTAAATTAGGATATGACATTTTATTCTACTTCTTTAAAGTGGTCATAAAATTTAGAAAGCAGATGTAAAAACCTCCAGAATGTGCCATTAAGTGAATAAAAAACAATACTTAAATTCAAATGTATACTTAGAAGGGAACTAGGTAAAACTATGTACCCATAGTTTTCTAAAATTTTTCTAAAAAGTTTGAAATACAAAAAAAGAGTTGGCTTTATGCTTTTTGTTTTCTATTTTAAAATATATTTTGTTTCATTTGAGAACCACAGCAAGGTACAGAGAAAAGAAAGTAAGTGAGAGAGAGTGAGAAAGAATTGTAATCATGAATGTTTGTCTTCATAGCCTGAAATACTCTGGGCCTATGTGTTCCTTGCCTGAATCCCTGGCATCTTTATCTAAAATGAAGATGAAACTTTTTAGCCAAAGAGCATTTCAGAGCTCAGTTTTCTTCTTATTTCTAGAAACATGTGATCTGCAAAACTGGCAAGTTAAGAAATTTAATTTTAGCTAAATATTCGGTTTTGTTCACATTCCATTCATTCTAGTCTTTACAGATCTCCTGAACTCCCTTTTGTTGTGATCCGTGTCCATCTGCCTTGTTGCTGCTTTGTTTCAAACTCTTCTTTTCTCCTGTGCTCTCTGCTGCCATCTTCCTGCTCCTGTCTTTGTCCAAGTCTCATGCATCATCGAGCCCTCAGACCCAGGTTATGTGGGGGGTGTTTCCCTGAACAAATAAAACCATGATGCTGAGAAAGTTCAAGGCCAGGGAAATCCCGAGCCGCTGAGGACTCTGACCCCTCTCGCCTGTCCCTGCCTTTCTCGTGCCTCTTGAGCCAAGTGCCCACACCCTATGATCCTCATCAACCTTTCTACACCATCCTCTGGGCCACTCCTTCCCATTTTCTGTTCTGCAAAGACAGTGCCAGTGCTCCCTGAGCTGTAACACTTCTGTGCCTTGGATGATTACTGTCACAAAGGGATCCTGCCTGTCCCCTTTCTCGGTTGCAAAGACAACCACAGGTCTTTATTCCTCGCATGGCAGTAATGTTATTACTCTTCATTCCTCCACTAATGCTAGAGGACAAAATTTCCTGATAATCCCAATAATCCCCAGAATCATGTAATTTTAGAATCAGAACGCATCTTAAAAGCTACCTAGTGAAATCCCATTACCAGCCCACGGTCAATGCAGTGCTAAATGCATGGTGGGTATTTGGGAAGTATCCGCCATCAGAAAATACCGTAAAATTATTCAATATGTACCACTCTAAGATAATTATTTTGTGCTACTAACTTCGTTTTTAAAAAATGGATTATCTTTTCTTCACATATATTTATAAAATTAATGAATAATGGAGAAGGCTGAACCTTAGAATGCAGTGAGGTAAATTGAAAAAATGATGTAAAGTGGATAACAGGGTTGACAAAAGAGAAAATGGATAAGTTACTGATTCAAGAACAAGAAGAAATGGGCTAAAGTTTTGATGGAAAGATTCCCTATAAATAATATCTTTTACTACTAAGAACTGTTAAATAATGGAAAGAGTTATGAAGAAAGCTGAAAACAATGGTGCTTCAGGTTAGCAATGGGTCTGGTATGTTTTAGCGGATAATTAAGTTGGGCCTTCCTCGATGGTATAAAAGAGAATCAATATGTCAAATGTTTCTTCCTCCAAGAGTCTGGGAAAGGGGAGGTTTTCATTTTGCAGAAAAATGTGAAACAATTGTAATGAGCAAGCCCCTACCTACCTTAAAATCACTGACGTCACTAACTTAATGCTACCCCAGGGATACTAAGAACTGTATTTTTGGTACTTTTTGCGAGGACAGACAATTTTTTTAATGATAATTTTTTTAGTTGTTGCTTTTTTCATTTTCTTCCAGGCTTGTAAATTTTATAGTTCCCAGTGGTACGTGGTAAACTACAAATATGAACAATATTCTGGAGATATTCGTCAGTTACCCCGGTAAGAACCTATGGTGATTCCTCCTCAACCTTTCCCATTTATAAAATATGTTATCTGTTTAAGATGCGCCACTGCTTATGAATGCAAATACATTATTCTAGTGTCAAGGGATGTTTCACAAAATTTAAAAACTAGAGTCACAATAAAACATTTTGTTTGACAATGTATTGTTTGTAGCAATAGAATTGAGGTGAGATAAATACACTCTTATTTAATTTTTCAACAGAGTTTTAAAGTATCATTACATCATTCTTTTGTGAGCTGTCTTTTCAATGGCAGATGCAAGAGGATTTGAAAAGTACAGTTTGGATCAAAACATTCTAATGACAATAGTCTGTACATAGTGTTCAGATTTGCCACCGGTTTCATGTATTTTCATGCTAGGATATCAAAAGCCATGAAAATAAATAACCTCCACAGAAGTGATAGAAGTCTAAGAAAAGCTAAAAGGGAGAGATAAACACCTAATTTTTTTGTCTAGACTCTGGAGAAATAAAGCTTTTAGGAGAAGGTGATTTTGTTCTGTACCTGCTTCAATGTCACCTCCACAGAGAAGCTCAGTTGACTGACTACCTGAACAAAGTAGGCATTTATTCAGAGTCTGTGTCCACTGAAGTAAAACTCCCCGAAGGGCAGGGACTTTTCCTTGCAGAATCCCATGCAGGCCTAAGAACATGCCCAGCACACAGTAGGTGTACACTAATTACTTATTGGATAAGTTAACTGAGTGAATGGCAAATTTTAAAATATAATATTCCCGGATGGGATTGGAGTTGTTCAAATGCAAGGAATTGCAATGAACTGGAATCTCTCAACACATTGGTTCATCAAGCTAAAATGATGCAAATAATCCAGAAAAACATTTAGGATAATCAAAAGATAAGTTTTTGATAACACTTTGCTCTAGTGAAGGAAGCATTGAGATGATATACATAGCATCTAACTTTTTAATGGACACATTGTTCCAATTTGGGAACCACTTTCCAAGATTTCCCATGGCCCCAGAAACATCTTTTCCAGGCTCAGATACTTAGAAGTGCTGTTCTCAATTCCTGAATGCAGAATTTGAAGGTGGAGTTACGGAATGACTCTGAGGAGGTGACATTTGAGCTCAGATCTGAGGGAACAGTAGCTACCAGTCCTGTGTACTCAGGAAAAGGTTCCCAAAGGGTACAGCATAGGCAAACCCCCTGAGATGGGAAAAAGCATGGTCACTTAAGCAGAATGACAATCAGGGAGGCTAGAGTTGAGGATTGGAAAGGGAGTAACGAGATGAAACTGTGGAAACTGAGGCAGGAGACCCCATGGGCTCTGGAAATGAGCTTGGATTTTATTCTTATTGCAGCAGAAGGCTGTGGACATTTTAACCAGGAGTGTGCCATGATCTGGTTTACCCCTTAAAAGATCACTCGGTCTTCTCTCTGGAGAAAGGGATTGCAGTGGTGAGCACAGGGAAAAAAGACAGAGAGAGGGGACGCCATTTCTTTTGGAGTCGCATTTCTCTGCAAAGTTAACGTTGCTCCAAAACAGCAAATCTTTTTTCAGAACCCTGAACATTAACTTATACCAAATCTCTGAACATTCCGTTAGATTCAGGTCACTCACTCCCAATAGATAACCTCCTGGAACTTCCTTTTGGGAAGGTCCCATTACACCCGAGGCTTTCGTTGACTCATAACTGCATTCAGAATGTCTGGGCGTTCGACACACATTTTTTCGTAGGCTCATATGAAAAGCAAAGCATTTTTATTTTTTAACATCAAAACTTCCTCTTTCTCAAAATAATTCTGAGAAGTGGTTATAACTTGGAAGCTGTGTCCAGGCAGCTGGAAGCCTGTACATAAAGTATATGAGAGAGTACAAAAAGCAGTATTTAGCTGCCTTTTCAAATAAATTTCTAATGAAATTTTTAGTGGCTTTATCCCCACTTTTTCTTTTTTTATGTTCTTGATGCCATAAAGAAAAATAAATAAATAATTTAACATTCACGGTATTTTTCCTCTATTAAAACAATAGAGAAAGCACCTCCATTATGAGCAAGGTCTAAATATTATTGTTGAATTGGAATTCACATGGTGCATAAGAAAAAAAAATTTCATGGGAAGAAATGCAAAAGTAATAGAGGTATTGTTGAGAATTTCCCTTACCTTTAGCTAAAGGAAGTGGAAGTTGATACCAAGAAAGGGAAGAATAAGACAGCCACAAAGTAAGAAACTTTAACGAACTATATTAAAGTTCATATAATATATATGTGTGTATGTGTAAATATGTATATTCAAAATGAAAATAAGAAGTTCTTGAACATGATCCTCACATATCCCCTGAAATAAAGAGCATAACACTGATTAGCAAAATTCTTTTTTAAATGATTTTACAAAGCTAAGCACTCCCCACTAAAGACTACACATATTTAGGTCAGCAGTGGAGACAGATAATTTACTTGGGCCTTCTGAGGCTATTAGAAGTAAATCATTTTCATACCTCCTGGATTAAAAGAATTCTATGTCATGCTACCAATTTAAATTGATCATTTCTTTTTATGGGTTGCTGAGGCTGCAAAATGAAAACTTGCAATTATGGAAAAGTGTAAAAAGAGGTGTGTGCTTATGTCCCTCATTTTTATTCTTTATATTTAAAATTGTTTTATTGCTGACTTTAAAGAACCCCACTTTTTAAAGTGTCTGTTTATAAGAAGATACATGAGAAAGACATTATTTCAGGTTAACTGTAAAACATAAAGCCTTCACACATTAGGAATAAAAATTATTACTGAACTTATGGTTCCAAGAATGGCATAAAAATATGTGATGCCAAAAAAAGCCAAGAATACATATACAATAGGGAAAGGAAAGTCTCTTTAATAAATGGTATAGAGAAAACTGAACAGCCACATGCAAAAGAATGAAACTAGACTATCTTATACCATACACAAAAATTAACTCAAAATGGGTCAAAGAATTAAAAGTAAGACCTGAAACCATAAAACTTCTAGATGAAAACATAAGGGGTAAGCTCCTTAACATTGTTTTTGTCAATGATTTTTTTCTTTTTTGGATTTGACACCCAAAGCAAAAGCGACACAAGCAAAAATAAACAAGTAGGACAACATCAAACTAAAAAATTTCTACACAGCAAAGGAAACTATCAACAAAATGAAAAGGTAACCTACTGAATGGAAGAAAATATCTGCAAATCATATATCTGATAAGGAGTTAATATCCAAAATATACAAAGAACTCAGATAACTTAATACCAAAAAAAAAGAAAATCTGATTTAAAAATGGGCATCGGAATAGACATTCTTGCAAAGAAGATATACAGATTGCCAATAGGTACATAAAAAGATGCTCAACATCACTAATCAACAGGGAAAAGAAAATCAAAACCACAACGAGCTATCACTTTACACTTTTTAGAATGGATATTATCAAGAAGGCAAGAGATGACAAGCGTTGGTAAGGATGTGGTGAAAAGGGAGCCCTCATATACTGTTGATGGGAATGTAAATTGGTGCAGTCACTATGGAAACCAGTACGGAGGTTCCTTAAAAAATTAAAAATAGAACGACCATATCATTCAGCAATTCCATTTCTGGGTATTTATCTGAATAAAATAAAAACATCAATTTGAACAGATATTTATAATAAGATATGAAAACAACCTAAGTATCTATTAATAGATGAATGGATAAAGAAAATGTAATATATATGTATATGTAACATATATGCATACATGTAATTACATATATAATTATCACATAAAATTACATATAATTATATAATATATGTAATTCTTTAATTACATATATAATTACATATACAATACATATATATGTAATGGAATACTGTTTAATCATAATAAAGAATGAAATTTGACATTTGTGACAATACAGATGGAATTTGTCAGCATTATACTAAGTGAAATAAGTCAGAGAAAGACATCTCACTTATATGTAGAATTTAAAAACAAAAAACAAACAGACAAAAAACAAGCTCATAGATACAGAGAACAGATTGGTGGTCGTCAGAAGCAGGAAGTAGGGGGAAGGCAAAATCGATACAGGGGGTCAGAAGGTACAAACTTCCAGGTATAAAATCAATAAATTATAGGGATGTAATGTCCACTGTGGTGACTATAGTTTATAACTAAGTTGCATATTTGAAAGTTGCTAAGTGAGTAGATTTTAAAGGTCCTCATCCAAAGGAAAAAGAATTATAACTATGATGACAGATGTTCACTAGATTTATTTGGTGATCGTTTTGGAATATAATATAAATATAGAATCATTATATTGTACACCTGAAACTAATATAATGTTATGTTATCTGTCAATTACACCTCAATTTAGAAAGTATATATGTGAAACAAAAAAAATATATATGATGCCACTGATTTCATTAATTTATGGGGTAAAATACAAAGATGCATGACGTATTTAAATTTTTACTATAGCTGGATTGATATAAAGAAGAAAATTTCATAGAATATATTTTCATGACTGAAGATCAAATAAAATGTAACCAGTCTGGTTGGGCTGAATTAGAATAGATTTTTTTTTTAAATAAAAGAATTTCCTGCATGTCAACAGTAAGTCAGAATGTGCTAGGTACCATATGTATGTTATCTCATTTAACACCCATAATCTCACAAAGTAGGGACTGTCTTCCCTATTGCATAAAGGAAACTTGGCCACTGAGAGGGTTAATAACTTGCCGCTAACCTCACAGATATAATTGATGGGTTCCTCAAGCATCCCTACACCCCTTACTTGGGCAGTGAAGGTAATATGGATGTAGAAATTTAAAATGAGACTGCCTAGAGATGACAACAAGTGTTGGGTTCAAACATCAGGGGATAAGGTCCCTGCTGATCCTTGTATTTCAGAATCCCAAAGATTCTCAGAGACCACACAGTGACTCTGGGGGAAGAACATCTTTTAAAGATCTATAAAGGAGAGAACAGTCATTGCTTAATGGCCCTGCAGACATGAGACAGTCGTACTGAGGGCTACTTAAAGGCAAAGAGTGGGAAAAGGACTGACTAGAAAAGAAGGATCTTCAGAAGCCCCCACGCCTCAGCGAAGGTCTAAGCACTGTCCACCATCTTGCCCTGAGCTTTTGCTTACATAGCTAACCTCAGCTCCTAACACTCACCCTCCCTGACTGTGCTCCAGACCTATAGCCTCAGACGCCTGGACCAGTCCTCTCACTAATCACTGTGCCAGAATGATCTATCCCCAGATCATTACATGGCTGGCTTCTTCTTGCTGTCAACTTAAATGGCCATCCATGACAGCCCTTTCTAAATCTGGCCTCTGCCACTCCTACCCAGATCACTCTCTTATCTTCCCCTCTTGAATTTTCTTCACAATCATTTTCACTCAGAGAAATTATCTTGTCTCTTTATGCTTAATATCTACTCTCTCCTTCCTTAGAATGCAGGTTTCCTCAGTTTAGGGTTTATTTTCTGATACGTGGTTGACATTACTGCGGGTCTTCCATGTGATAGGGACTATGTGGGAACTGGGCCTTTTAGTGGCAAAGAAGAATGACATCCGAGAACTAAGATAACTCTCAACTCCCATGGAATTTGATCAAGCAAACTCAGAATTCAGAAAAGCCAGTAATGGAAGAGCAGGCCCACATTCACCCACATGACCTAAACCGACATTCAATGATCTGCAGATTTTTTTTTTCTTTTTTTAATGAATGTAAGGTCAGCATGAAAATGGCTAGGGACTAGTGGATTTGTCTGAGTTTTCCTCTCTGGAATACTATCAACAAAGGAAACAATTCGAGATGGAAATACTTGAATGTGCTCCTGGGCTTTTTTCTCTCAATAGTCAGATTCTGCTTCTACACAATATAAGTCATCTTAAAGAAAACACCACTCCATGCAAAATCTGCAAGTAAAATTGTCTAGCTAGGCAAGTATCAAGGAATGCCTGAACCTTGAATGGTATTATTGGGTTTCCATTCAACCCTGAGGTAGGAGATAGAATCAAACCAAGGAACGTTCATTTCTGTCTTATTTTACCCTTTATATTGCCAGGTGTTTGCTCTTGCCCCTCTGTGCTGGTCAATGATGTTGTGACCTAGAGTCATTTCTGTGCTACCACAGAAATGTCCAGAGTGAGCACAATTGCCACTGAGTCACGGTGGTACAGCCTTTTGGGGAGACCAAAGTTAGGGGAGCAGCGCAACCTAGTGGCCAGGGCACAGACTGGTTCTCCAGAACACGGTTCTTCTGAATGGCCACCCTGTAGATACCCTTGGGCACGTCATGTAAAGGTGAAGCAGAAAGGTAATGAAAATGTCCCTCCTCGTATTTCACTTCAAAATGTGGAAGAAAGAAAATATAAACCACCCAGCCTTAAAAATCATCCTGCTTCCCTTCGTCTTACTCAAGAAGACATGTGTAAACCTGTATAAATAGTAATTCTATAGTTTAAAACAGAGATTCATATACGAGAGTAAGATGTAATGGTGTAATCAGAAAGGCTAATACTTCCAGAGGAAATGGGACCGTCAACAGATTCCATTACTTCATTTAAAAACACAATAGTTGTTACTCAGAGAACAGCTGAAAATGAAACCCACATCTCATGAAAAATCAGAACCTTTTTTTTTTTTTTAATATCAGAGCAGAATACAAACCAGAGAAACTCCCTTCGCATTCCTTTGAGGTTGACCATGAAGATGCTGATAAGGATGAAGTAAGTAAATTGCTGAAAGTGAAATGTTTAAAACATGAGGATAATTAGTTCCTGTCTTTCACTGGAGTGTTTCATATTCTGGCTAGTATTTCATCAAGCTGTAATAGCTGTTTGTGTGAGAGCTTTTAGTCAAAATGAGTCACATTTGTTTTGAAATTGAACTTGATTATTTAAGATGAGTCAAAGAGAGAAAAAGGAGGCTCATTTTTAAGTGCAGGCTTTAAGATCTGGAATTCACAAAAGATTCTAGTCATGCTAATGATGCTTTTTGTGCAGGATACCACCTCCCACTCATCTTCCAAGGGCGGTGGGGGAGCAGGAGGAACTGGAGTCTTCAAGTCAGGCTGGCTCTACAAGGGGAATTTCAACAGCACCGTGAACAATACCATCACTGTTCGGGTAAGGAGACATCAAGACTCATTGATTTCTGCCACCTTTCTTGACACCTCCTCCTTTGGTCACAACACAGAGGAGAGCCATTTGCATTGAGTTTATATTTTGTGTCATATTTTATTTATGAAAAAAGAGGATGCTCTTCTCTAGAACAGTACTCTAGAAATGTGATACTCCTGGAGGGATTAGAAAAATTCTAGGTTTCGTGAGTAATAGCATGCTGCAACTTGAACTATCTCCTGATATGTTTTCCTTCATTTAGTCATTCAAGAAGCGCTACTTCCAGCTGACTCAGCTGCCAGATAACTCCTACATCATGAATTTTTACAAAGATGAAAAAATATCCAAAGAGCCCAAAGGCTGCATCTTTTTGGATTCCTGTACAGGTGTGGTGCAGGTGAGTAGAAATCCCTTTTTCCTCTTGGGTTTTTAATCAAAGAGTAAGTCCGTCTATCCCCAGTCGTTCATTCCACAAAAATGTATAGAGTTTCTGATATGAGCCAAGAACTGTTCTAGACTTGGGATTCAGTGGAGAACGAGGCAGGCTTGATGCCAGCTTTCACAAAACTTACTTTCAATAAAGGAAGAAACAGAAAATAAGCGAAGAAAGAAATAAACAGAATGGAATCCGTTGGCGAACTCTGAAATAAAGAAAATAAACGGGGTTACAGAAGGGAGAGAGATGAATGGTGAGGTTAGAAAGAAATATTAATGCTCCAGAAGTGAGAAAAGCATTTTTTAAAGAAAAAGTATTTGATCTAAAGACTAAAGAATGAGCAGTGGCAGCAGGTGCAAAGATCCTGAGGCGAGAGCAAGTCTGGTGTATTCGAGAAGAGGAAAATCATCACCTCTATGGCCACGGTGTAGAGAAACACTGAGCTAAGGGATTCAGTAAGATAATACGTAAATCATAGCTCAGAGACTATACTTCATAAACGTTACCTTTATTGTTAGGTTTGAGATAGTAAACTAACAAGACATCATCTTCCTTCAAGGAGGAAGTTTCCTTCAAAAACAGAGTGACATTGATTCCCAAGAGTTTAATTTCAGGAACAGACACAAAGCTTTTAACAGACAATGCTGTTCTGTAAGCTCTTTGTGTTCAAACTATTGTCCTTAGTATTCGACTTGTCATGGACCACCGTGGCAAAGGACAACAAAATAATTCCATAGGTCTCATTTGGACATCTTATTTTCAAACCATTTATCCTTCCTATGCAGATGAAATAGTTCTTTTTCATCCCTCTTACCTAAAAATTGAAGCAATCAAGAAGTTTAGCATTCTTACGTAAAATTGCACATGAAGATACTGGCTCTTTGAGTTTGAGGACACCATTTTTGGTCACAGGCCACTAGGAGCAGCTTTCTTTCCACCAAGCATTTGCATAGCTTGCTGTGTAATCAAGATTACAACTCCAATTAACACCAAGGGCAGCTGGATATGTGAAAGCAAAATAGAGTTCTCTCCGATTTCTGAACGGTTCATCTGTTAAAATCTGGAATTCCTCCAGAAAGTAACAGTGCTGAACCTCAAAAGGAAAGAATTAAGTGTTGCTGAGCGCTCCACTAGACGTGAAAGATAATTGTATATTAACACAGGTGACAACCTTCTACGTGGAAAGGGCGATAAGGATCCCAATAAAGGGTGGAGATAATTTTCTCTTGTTAGTTAAAAGGAGACTGTTCGGCTTTAGAAATATGAAGTTATTTCTTTAGTAATAGGCTAAAGATCAATAACTGCATTTTATAGACATTGAACTGAAAAACTTAAATATTTTCCTTTCCATCTGCACTTATAAGCTTGCTCTAGCAAACGGGTCATCATTGTAGCCCTTGTTGTATAATAAGTTTGCAGAGATGCAAATTAATATGTAATTTCTTCTTCCAAATAGCATGTTACTCTGTTAGACACACACCTCAGTGCTCTAATTCAACCTTCTCCTTATAGGAACCTCTTAGATGGTGTTTCACTCT
This sequence comes from Pteropus medius, assembly GCF_902729225.1. NCBI lineage: Eukaryota > Metazoa > Chordata > Mammalia > Chiroptera > Pteropodidae > Pteropus > Pteropus medius. Next base: position 5,888,429 of record NW_024354875.1, read on the forward strand.
CTGGTTAGGCAGTGTCTTAGAAAGAGAGTGTCTTCTAAGGGTACAGGTCGGTGTGCAAATCCTAGTTTCACTGTTTACTATCTGAGGGCTTTGAGTAAATTGCTCAAGCCTTTTGATCTCAGGTTCCTCATTTGTAAAACTAGAATAAACATGATAATATTCGAAAAGGATCTGGGAGATGGTGTGTATTCAACCCTACATCCTTAGTCTTTCTGTTAATTACAAACAGCACAGCTTTAGAAGACAGACATTTCATTGTGGAAAAGCCTTCCTAGAAAATTTTAATTCACCTTCCTGAAATTTCTACCTAAAAGTGCTGATTTATTCATTCATTTATTTATTTAGTCATTCATTCAACAAATTTATTTGGTGCCTATGACATGCTAGGAACTATACTTAGCTATTGGGAATGCCCTGCCGAAGTCACACCCAGAGAGGGACGTGGGCTCATATCTAACTGTCACACAGTGTCACAAGAGCTATAGGGGAGGTATACATGGCACCCTCTGTGGAATGCTCAAGGAGCACAGAACAGCAATGAACTCTTCTCATTCAGCCGGAGGGCTATACAGAAGATACGGGCCTGTAAGTAGGATTTCCCAAGCTAGATTTTGCATATCTAAGCATAATCGAATAATCCTATTTCATTTTCCAGGTGATAGCCATTTGATATTTGAGAACAGTTATTAAATCTTTTAAAGAGTTCATCCCTACATCCCTTTATATATTCTTCATCGAGAACTCGTTACCTTTAGTAAAGAGAGGGACCTCCAGCTTCTTGAGATCACTTTGGGAAGATAGACATCTGGGCCACTCGTCACCTTGTATCTGAATCCCAGCTCTTACGTATTTGCTTACAGCAATTTCTGACTTACAAGTTTTTGCATCTGGAAAAAATATTCTGAATGAGGTAGTGCAAGTTTAGTCAGTGCTATAGCAAGCCCTTAGGCACAAAATGTGTCTGAAGATGAAACACGAACAAAAAGCACAGAGCAAATGAATACTAGGATGAGTCAGACTATTTTGTCGAGAGTCATTGTTAGTTTCCCTTAACTAAAACAGCAAAGAGGAATGAAGACTTTGTCTCAGAAAGTGCTGCCTAGGTTGGGCATCCTTAGAGAGTTCAAGCCGATAACATTCTTAAGTGAACAAGCCATTCAGACCAAATCTACATCAATGCGTTTTCCTGAAGAGACTCCTTGGAATTCTTAGAAATAAATTTCAAGGGTGACCTCGAGTAGAGAGAAACTCCTACCCATATCTCTCAGACTTTCGATGATGCCTATGATTGGAAATTTCCTGGATCTTGATAAAATGAAGACCTGACAGTAATTTCCCATTTTTTGTAATATCATCAAACAGTATCTGATCTATTTTATACCCCTGCATTCCCGATCTGGAGCAGAACTTCCGGTTTTGGCTCCTTCAGTTTTGATCTAGGACTAAGGGCTATTTAAGCCTGTGTTATCCTGTCTTGTCCCCCCAGAGTCTTCTCACTTATTCATTCATTTATTAGTCCAATTATTCATCCACCCATCCATGTATTCCTCCATCTGTCTGTCCATCCACCTATCCATCCTTCAGTCCGTCCGTCCATTCATCCATCCATCCATCTGTCCGTCCATCCACCTGACCATTCATCCATCCATCCATCCACCCAGCCATCCATCTACTCCAGATCCTGCCACTGTGAAGGGAACAAATAACCCAGGAATCCCATCTGCTTAGGTTCCCTACCTCAACAGTGACAATGACTGATGTCACTTTATAAAGGCTTAAATAGAGATGGTGGGGGTGCCAAACACGGTTTATTTTCTCCTAGATGCTGGATCTGCCACTTTGTGAATATGGGTTCCAAATCACTAGCCTCATGTGCTTAACAAAAGGCTAGAACTTCAGATGCCTCTGCAGCTCAGGCGGCCCCCTACAACAGTGTAGTAGGGCCAGGTGTGAGACCACAGGGAGCAACCTGTTGAACTGGAGTATGCATGCCCACATAAAGGCAGCCCAGTTGGGAGGGAAAAAAAGTGTACTCACCAAGTAAAACAACCGAGAAGCCAAATATGGCCTATAAATCTCCCATTAGCAAACTCCAGCTCCAAAGAATCTCACTTCCTATAACAATAAAAACCAAAGTGACCCCCTTGTAATTTTCTTCATCGAATATAGTATTTGACAGCAGTTGATGGATTATGTATCATTATTGTCCTAATTTATTACGATAAAACTCAGAGAGATAGAGTGACTTTCCCAAGTCACGGAGCTAATAATGGCAAATTTAGCTTTAAGACAGAGGAATGTCCAAAATTACAGAAAGATGCCCCAGGAGAGGCTTCGGTCATTACACATCAACTGGGCATACCAGCACGCATGCAGACATTTATCCTACATAAGCCACGTGGGCAGAAGAAACGCTACAAGGATGTATGTGCTCAAGCGTAGTTTTAAGCAGTGAGTTTTAGATGCAGGCTTTATCTCAGCTAACTTATAGTGAAATGGTTTCTATATGCAAAACATTGTGAGAACGCCAAATATGAATTAGATGTGGCTTCTGTCTTCAAAGAGTTTCCAGCCTGTGGGAGGATGCACAGAAAAAAGCAGAGCAGGTAGAGCACTTGCAAATAGAACATGAGGGACACATCTCAAAGAATACATTCTGATCATGTATGCAAGAATGAAGTTGTATTTATCAGCTCATAATGGTATATTATATATCTCATATATGTTATATTTCTACTTATTTTAGTGACACTCCATTACACTGGAAGGTAAGTTCAACGAGGGAATGCACTTTACTTGATTTTTTTTAATGTCGTGTACCTGGCACATAAAAGGTACCCCAAAAAATTTGTTGAATAAATGAACAAATAAATGGAAAAGATTGCATGGATAGTAGCCACCTGGACCAGTAACCTGGATGTGATGTTGTGTGTTCCCTTATAAAGCTCTTCTTTTGTTTCTGCAAAATTCTGTAAAAGATGCTAGCACCACAATGGGTATGATGAGCTGTTCTGTTCTTCTCCATCAGCTTTAGTGGCTTTGCTGGAATATCTATTTCAGACCTTTTCCAGGTGAATATTGTGGAAACAGAGCAGTCTGCTACAACTCATTAAACACGTCCAATGGCATTAGGACACAGTCACAGTTTCCTATTATTTATGAAGCCGTGTAGATGGACTGTGGGGAGCACGGATGAACAAAGTAGTTGCCGTGGCCACAAAGGACACTGATTTCAGAGAAATAGAGGAAAATTGGAGGAGTGAAAAAGAAGAAGAAGATTACTTCTCGATTACCATGTTAATGACTTGGCAATTGCACTTCAGGATTATTAAAATGTCCCATTGATTTTCTATTTCTGCTCTTTATTTTTTGCTGGTTTATATGCCATTATCTTAGAGATCACAGTGAGATAGAAAACCACTTAGGTGTCTTAATCTTCCCCAACGTGATTTTCTCTACCCTGCAAGTAGTTCTATTTCACTCTAAATAGAAATAGATAATTTGATTTTTGAGACCTTGTAAATAAAATATTTATTTCATTTATAAATACCCCTTTGTGAGAAACAAGGGTTTATTATACTTCACTAAAATTTTTTAAAAATATTTTTAATAATAATATTAAAGTTGGCAACAACATTCATTTGAAGTACAAAATGCAATTTAGAAAATCACACTTTATTTATTTTTTGTGAATTTTTTTCTAAACTTTTATTAGTTCCTTGACATCTGCGTTTGAAAGCAGGTCGCAGCTACATCCACTTTTAACTTAAACCCAGTATAAGCATTTTACGTAGCTTCGTATCTCCCACTTCACATATTTATGACATCGGATTAGTCAAGCAGATTCTTTAATTGTTTGTTTTCAAGACAACCCTGAGATTTGCTGGCATTTGCCATACTCAGATATTTAACAATATTCTAGCCAAAGCTAGAGCCTGGACTCTGGGCATCTCTAGTTCTTTCCTTCCTTACTATTTCTGTTCTCGTGGTTTTTTGAAAGAAACCTATCTCTTTCCTTTTATACTTACTATCAACCAACTTGTCTCTATCCTTAGGCACTCTGTTGTCATTGACATCACCAGCCATTTTATGGACTTCCTTTGTCAAAATGTATTTGTGGGGTGTATGGAGGGAGTCTGCCCACACCTCCTAGGAAGAGTATAACTTCTAAGAACTTGCATTCTTAAAGAAGCTGCCTCGATGTTGGCACAGTAATGTTTGGGGCCACTTTCCTTCTGGAGACGCCCCCATTGTTTACACTACAGCCAAAAAGATCTCAAAATCCCTCTCTCACCTTTTACTAGTCTAAGCCACTTTGTTCTGTGCTCGTAGAACACACAGCTATATTCTCATGTTGCAAGAAAAATCCTATTCTCAAAAAGAATTTTTAGACCTCTCCTTCAATACATTCATACAAAATCTAAGTACATTTATCTTCCAATTTCAAATTTGTGTGATTAATTGGTTAATGCTTGACTCCTTTAATCTGTCAGGGCAGAGACTGTGTCTGTTTTTGCCCAGTACAAAATACAAACACAATAAATACCTCTTTCTGAATGAATGTTATCACTACACTGAGCACTGAGGATAACTAGGAAGCTTCCGCCCTTATCAGGCTCGTGAACTAATAAAAGAGTCAGCCTGCGAGTGAATAATTAGAAGGAAATAATAATACTTGATGATAAAACAAAAGTATGGACAGGAGCAAAGAACCTGTCCTTGGAAGAGTCTGGAAAGTAGCTGTTGAGCTGTGAAGTTTCACAGTGATTATCACAGTTAGCTTTTTAGTTAATTCTTCTTTTTTCTTCAATATCTAAATTTTACTTGTCCTCGAGGTGAATATGCCGCCCACCATGTATTCTCAGCACTTAGAGAATTCATGACCTCCCAGGCCATGGCTACTGTTTTGTGTGTGATTGTGCCAGGAAGATGGCAAACAAGAAGGGCATCCACTGAGCATCTTCTTTGTACCTAGGTCATCTCGGTGGGTGTTGGAATATAAAGAGGTTATTTCCCTTCTCTGCTAACCATGTACTCTCAAACATGTTTTAATTTATCTTCCCAAGACTTGGTGTCATCTTATGTTAAATGGAATGATGCAATTTGTCCATTAGGGTCATTATTTATATGAGATTTAAATCAGATAATGACTATAAAGTGCTCAGCACAGTGCCTGGTATACAGATGGCGAGTGTTTGGTGTCATATTTGTAGTAGTAATCATGCTGTTTTGGAAGTTGAAAGGAACAAGCTATTTTGGGACTGTCTCCGAAGGCACCCCAGAGAAAGAGTACATTGCCAAGAGTATATTAAAAATTATTTTTTCTTGCCACCAAGAATAGCAACCCTATCCTCGAAAAGAATGTTGTACTTTGATATTTAGCCACGATCTCACATGGTAGTAACACTTCCATCTTCCAGTTTTTCTCCCATCTGCGTTTTTCTTATACAGAGTTGGGTTATCTTAAACGTATAGGCTTTCCTTTACTACAGTGTGGGGCCTCTGAAGACTTTAGAACAGTGTGGGTAAGAGTTCAATATCTGTGTCAGAAGTACTTGGGAATAAAAGATGGAATATGTTCACCCACCCCAGGTTATCTAACACTAGTTTGTATCATTGGGGAAAAGTTCCCAGTTTTGAGTTTATATTTCTAAAATCTCATGGAAGGAATATATAAAACTGCCATAATGATTTGCTCTTGGTTTCCTCTGCTTTAAATGTGTTCCTCTCATCCTTAAACACTTCTTTCTACAGATTTCAGCTTAGATCTTCCTTCTGTAAAAGACCAATCTAAGTAGCTACTCAAAGCATCAACCTGTAACAGAGAATCTCAGTTTTTCAATAGTCTATTCACTCCTTTAATCATTCATTCATTCATCTCTTTCCTATGAATGCTAGTTCCCCAAGAATAGGAAACTATTTTATTCTGTTTGAAAAATATGACTGTTTTGAACCCACTGATACTGAAAATATGTAAAATATGACTGTTTTGAACCCACTGATGTTGAATCCTTCCATGTAACAGCAAATGATATAGTGGTGAGTGAAACTGACCGAGTCCTCATGGAGGTGGCTGTGAGAGAGATAGATAGGTGTTGGTCAAAACAAACACATGAAAATGAATAAGCATGTAATTCCAAATCGTCATAAGTGCCCTGGAAGACAAGAATTGCATCCTCCCTGAGGAATTGGGGAAGGTTTGCCTGAGCAAGTATAAACTACAGTTGAGAACTGAAGACTGAATACAAGTCACCGAAGTACACGAGGGGCAAACATCGTGTGTCTGTGTGTGCAAGCGCACACTTAGGAGCAGGGGGTCTGCTTCAGGTCTCGTGGCAGCAACAAAGCATGCAACAGAAGCACTTTCAGGGAACTAGAAAAAGACCTCATGGATTGGTCACAAAATGCAGAGCAGAGATATCAATTTAGAGAAAAGTGTGGAGGCTGATGGAGAAGTCAAAGACAGGATCCAGGGCACCTTGAAATATGGATGTCATTTAAAGCCATTGGAGCAGAAGAGAGAGAAAGGAGTCTTAAGGCAGAGCTGAGGTTAACCTTAGAAGTCACCAAGAAAAGGAAGAACCAGTAGAGGTAACTGAAAAGTGGTGGTCAAGAAGGAGGAAAGAAAATCAGAATAGAGTGTGGCCACGGACACCAGAGAAAGGTGGGTTTCAAGAAGGAGGAAGTGGCCATTGTGTTAATTCTCCTGAAAGGTCAAGGGAGATATGAAGAAAAAAACGTCCCTTAGATAGTACGGCAACACAGAGTTTGTTAGTGACCTTGACAAGCCCTACCTCTGGAGTGCGACGGGGTCAAAAGGCCAACTGGAGAGTCGTGGACAGAACAGAGGTGAGAAAGTGAAGACAGCAACTCAAATCAATTATCTGACATTTAGAATATACTCATATGTGTGCCTGCAGATGAAATTTTTGAGCCAACATAATCATCTAATCGACAAAAGCCTAAATAAAATCTTTCTTCTTACAAAATGTCTTAAAAGAAACCAAACAAAATGATTCATACTCATCTAAAGTTTTGTTCTGTTTTGAAAAATCCTTTATGTCACCTACCTGTGTGTAAAGACTTTGGAACTGTGACCCCATATAAAATGTCTCACACTCTAACACTCATTATCCGGTGTCTTCTTTTTCTTTCTTTTTGTTTTTGTTTTTGTTTTTGTACCACAGAATAACAGACTAAGAAAATATGCCTTTGAATTGAAAATGAATGACCTGACCTATTTTGTGCTGGCGGCGGAAACAGAGTGCGACATGGAGGAATGGATCCACACGCTGAACCGCATCCTGCAAATCAGCCCTGAGGGGCCCCTGCAGGGTCGACGGAGCGCGGAGCTCACGGATCTGGGCCTGGGTGAGGACGCATGCGCCACCTCCCTTCTTTTTCCTAGGGCGACCTGTGTATTTGGTTCATTGAAGCTGCTGGTAACTGTGGTAACTGTCAGGTCTAGCTCATCCATCCCTGAGATATTTGCTCCAGGAAATCACCCCTGAATCTTTACTTTTACTGAATAGTGAGGAACACCACACATAGGTACAATTCTGAGTTAGCTGCCGATGAATTGAGGTTGACACCCAGCAAATGATGTCGGGAATCATTTGTCAGCCGTATCAAAAATATACTCATGTCTAACGGGATGTCACCTTAGAGGGGGCATTATTTTTGTGTGTTTTATAGCCTTTCATTACATTGAATTAACGAACCTTATGCTCTGTAAAGGCAAATATGCATTACTTTCCGTTGAAAGGCATCTTTCATGTATAATTTTTGACCATCCTAAGATTAGTTTATATACATATATAAGCTAATATATATATACTTGTGCAAGTTCCATAAATTTTGCATAGCATTAGAAATTTCAGTAAGATTAAAAAATACTTCTGCTCTTCCTACTTCCTTCAAAAGATTCTAATTCATTCTAGGCAAAGAGAAGGAAGCAAGAGAGAGGAAAGAAAGGATAAAAAAGAATAGAAAGAGAGGTCTGTAGCTATGTGGAAGACAAGTTCACCTTCAGAGTCAGTAGCTTCTCCCAAAGAAAAATTATTTTAAGATATTTGCACAGCACCATGCGATCTTAGAAACCAGAATCGTTAAGTTCTAGTAGTCTAAATATCATATGCTATAAAGTGAAATTCATGATATAATGAGAAAGAATTCTTGTTGATTTTAACACAACTACTATATACCACATAGGTGTTTTGCATTCATGATTTACTTAGTAATGTTCAACTAGAATATTAATGTTAACAGTCATAGAGGGTTTAAGTAACTGAAGGTAGAATGTGAGCTTTAAATTGATGGACTGAGAGCCAGAATTATCCAACATAGATACGTATATAAGAAAACTTTAGTATGCACTAATGAAGTAAGGCAAGACAGCCCCAAGTATAAATGTAAGTATTGTAAGTGTCCAGAGTTCTTAAGGGCACAGGATGATGTCAGGGAGAGAATCCCAAAATGTCCAGGTCTGAGTGCCAGACCCAGATCTTTCAACACGATAGCGTACTGCAGGCAGGACACGTAAAGGCATCAGCTCACCAGCATCCATCCCTCATCGCTCCTGAGTCTAACCCAGTTTTGATATACCACAGGCTAGAGAAATGTGTGGCCCGTGAATATTATTTCACAGTCTGTCTCGGTGTATCTTTTCTAGATTCACTAGATAATTCTATCACATGTGAATGCGCACCAGAGGAAACAGATTCTTCAGAGAACAGCCTACATCCAGACTTCGCAAAAGTAATAAAGCTGACATTTTACTACGCAGATAAATTTGAATTATTTGTTAGTTATGGCTTTCACGGGAAAGAAGGAAATGCTTTCTGTTAAGATTTAGATTAGGAAATGCAACACTCAAAAAAATAAAAGCACGTTTCTATAAGGTTTGCTGAATTCTAATGGATGATATTAAAACCTTGATAATGCTAAGGGGATACTTCTGGGCCATGCGGTAGGGATGCCTGTGAGTGTCTGGATATTTAGATACCAAGAGCTCACGCGGTTTTCTTTATAGTACCTCACAGAAACTGAAGAGACTGTCAAAGCAACTCGAAACATGGAGAGACTCAATCTGTTCTCGATGGACCCAGATATAGATGTAAGTGATTAGAATCCATTCTAAGCAGACATGAACTTGATCAATACAGTCGCGGCTTATAATTTAGAATTTCCTTTTTTGTGATGAGTGTGTGTTTAGTAAAACTGTCAAAAAATTTTTAGACCTTGAAACTTCAGAAAAAGGATCTTTTGGAATCCGAGTCTGTGATCAAACCATTTGAAGAAAAAGCTGCCAAGAGAATCATGATCATATGTAAAGCTCTCACCTTCAGTCTTCAGGGATGTGTTACAGAGAATGAAAATGATCCCATAACGAACGTAAGTTTCTCTTGTATTCCTTCCTGTAGCGATCAGCCAACAGCGCACCACCCTAATTGAAATCTTTTCTATTCCTAATAATTCCGGGCACTGAGTTCACACCATCTAGTGTACCAGGGAGTGTGGCTGACAGCATTTTTCCACATTACAAAAGTGCACAAGTTCTGAAATGAAATTGTCAATATACTGCCATAAAAATTTTCTATTAACTTAAAGATGAAGCATCAAAGAGACTGTGTTCTAGGATTCTTTTCGTTAAATCATTGAATGATATTATTTATATCTTCTTGGTACTTGAGATGGCTTTTAAATTGATATTTTAATTTTATTATTTATATGTTTATTTTAATGTATATTAGAAAATAATTAAACAAATCAAACTTGGGATTTCACAGTTATTACTGTTTAAGACTAGGCTAAATAGTGAATCAAGTAAAATAATATTAGATAAATAGTAGATAAATTATAGTACAGATGGTACATGTAAATGGCAGGAAAAAAAACGTGCTTCACTGATATTTGGAGAACACCGCAGTGCTCATTAAGATTTATTTTCCTACTAAGTGGGCATTTTCCCTTCGTATTCTCGGGGACAATTCTATATTAATTGTAAGTGTATATGTGGGAAGGGGGCATTGTGTAAGCATAAACATTATTAAATGTTTCTGTAAAGAAGAAAATAAAAATCACTCACAATCTTACTATCAATAAAAAACATAAATATTATATTTGCATGTCCCTTTTATTATTTCTAATGTATTCCCTTCTAATTTCTAATATATCATCCCTCAATTGTCATCTTCAACCTCGAAGGAAAAAACATAGTTCCAGATCCATGATACAAGCCACATTTGCTTTCAGAAGGCAGAAACAGCATTACGTCTTCTCTACAAACTGAGCAGACGCACTCCTGTGCATGTCTCTGTTTATGATGGGTTAAGGACGAGCCTGTGCGTTGTAATAGTGCATGGCTAGCCCAAAGGATGAACTCTTTCAATAGACTTTAATCCTTATTGCCCTTGGGTCCTTAGGCAACTCACTGATTCTCTGAGCCTCCTTCTCACGGGTATAGAAGTGAGATAACAGCACATGCTGTGGACCCCAGATTTAATGAGCAGTATCAAGTGACGTGTGCCTCTCCTGGATCGGAATGTGTGACTTCCACTTACGAGTTCCGCCACACTGGGCAAGTGGCTTACCTCAGTCTCCTCATCTATAAATGGAGATAATAATAACAGTAACTATTTCAAATACCCTTTGTGAGGATTAAATGCAGTAACGTATGGAAAGTACTTAAATAGTGCTTGGTGCATAGTAATCATTATTAACTAGTATTCTAATATGTGGGAAATTGCTTTGAAATTTGTAGATACGATGCATGCAAGGCCTTGACATTTTCCACGTGACGTGTGAGAGTCTTGTTGACAAGGAAGCTAAACTTAAAATGTGTCACCAGTCAGAATCTTCCTCATATTTTGTAACTCTAACTGTGCAGTGGGTGTGTGAGTAAGGGAGAAAGTAATTTACGTCAAGTTTGCTCATCCTCCAGCAAATAATTATTCAGTGTGCCACTGGGAGCCAAACCTGTTCCAGGCATTGTGGAAATAGCAGAGAACAAGATAAGCAAGCTCCCTGGCCTCTTGAAGACTAGATTCTTTTTGAAAAGAACAGCGAGTAAATTAAAATAAATTAATTAACAAGATAATTGCACATTGTACGAAGGCCTTTAAAATAAATTAATAGAGAGAAACGTGACACAGAGGAACTGGGAGATGGATTACTTGAGATAAGGTGGTCATGGGAGACCTCTCTGATGAGGTGACATTTGAACGGAGACGTAAAGGTCGAGAAGGATAAAAAGTCGGGTGGGGAGAAAACATTCTAGGCATAAGAAAGGGCAAAATGTGGATCCCCCAAGACAGGAAGTCTCGGTCAGTTAGTTCTAGGAACTGGAAGAAGAGAGCAGGGGGGAGGGCAGACCAAGATGAGGTGGGAGAAACACTATGAGGTAAGATTAGCTAGAGTCTTAGCTATGGTGAAGTGTTCAGATTTATCCTAAGCGTTGGTGGAGATTATTCAAGGGTTTAGAGTACTTTTGCAATGGTGCGATCTGATTTGTATTTTTAAAATATCCATCAGAAGAATGTATTGGAGGAAACAAGAGTTGACCAGGGAGAGCAGTTAGGAAGCTGCTGCTGTAGTTCACTGCCTCGTTTGGACTAGGGCTGGCAAGGAAGGAGAGAGAGGGATGGATTTGACTTAGTTTTATACATTGAACTGACTGATTTTTCTAATATATTAGATATAGAGGATGAGAGGAAGGAGAATCTCAAGGATGATTTCCTGGTGTTTTTTTCTTTGAACATTCCTATGCATTATGGTGCCATTTACTAAGGAGAAGACTACAGGGAGAGCCAATTTAGAGGATATGGGCCACAAAATTCCTTTATGGGCATGTTAAGCCAAATAGGCCTATTAGATATGCAAATAGAGATGTCCATGGAGCGAATTCAAGTACAAGTTTGGAACTCAGGGCACTGGCCATGAATGGAGAGCTAAACTTGGAAGTTTGGTCCAGGCAGTGATCTGGACGGAATCATCTTGGAATTTCTATGTATGAAGAGAAAGGGCCAGAAACCAAATATTTAAAAGGTGAATAGGGAATTGACCAAAGAAAGCTTCGAAGAAATGACCATCGAAGTGCAGATAAAGAAGGAAAGAGTGGATCACGATGCCAAGAGAGAAAAGAGTCCGCTGCGAGGAACGATGCTGAGAAGCTGACTAACATGAAGCGGGAGGGGAACCCAGCGAATGCGGTGAGGAGGAGGACACCGGTGACTGCAGCAGGAGAAACCTACATGCGGTGAAAGCTTCAGGAGTAGCAACCAGAACATACTCCCATTCAGGATTTTAAAAGAGAAAAGAAATGCCGAAAACTTGGTTCTTGAAACCATTTGGAAATATCAGGAAAATTTAACCCACATCGCTCTGTCACTTAATCATCTTATTAAATAAAAATAAATGATGTCTTTGACCAGGCACATCCGTAAGTGTAATTTAAAAATCTAATTTAGAAAATGAAATTCCAAAATAATGGGCTTTTCTTTCCAAGGCCAGGGGCATATATTACTCCTTCCACGTGAATTCCTTTCTTTGTACTAAAACCCATATGCAGAAGCTCAATGTTTGTATTTGGGCCAATTTCCCAAGCAAGAAAACAGGCAGAAGTTCAGCAAGAAGCTTTAGTGTCCTTTTCATGTCTGTCAGGCCAGAGGGAGAAGTTGATTTGGAGTGCTTTGTATGTCTATATTGTTTTTCATTTATTTTGCAGTTGACAAAAATGTTAAAAACCAGGGAAATAGCTTTTTAATATATAATTATATTGTGCTTATAGTAATGATATAAAAAACAAAACAGCCTCACCTTAACTCAACGGCAATTTGTTATATAATGGCATTGTTTCTAAAAATCTTTGTATATTTATTTAATGACACTCTTTTATTAACGTAGCTATTTGTAAACTTATTGTTTCTAAGTCAATGAACATGTTTTTAAATTAATTGAAATATTTCTTCAAGTTGCTAAAGAGCCAACTACTTCATTTAATGAATGAGCTTCTGAAAAACAACACTCCGAAAGAACTTTTTCATGATGAGGAAAAAATATTTGACAACATGTAATTTTTTAGTCAGTCCTTGAAAATCAAATTCAGGTTGACGTTTTTATCATATAAAATATTTCTTTGAAAATGGGAATTGATTCCAAAAATCTGAACTAATAAAGCTGCTTCACAGCAGAACAGCATTTAAAATTTCGTGTTCCTGAATTTTTTTTTTTAAGAAAAGTACAGAATTCTAAACATAAAAAAACATAACTTCATTTGTTAGGCTTTGAAGGTGCTTTATTAAACAAATCCTTATTGAAAAGCTAGTGATTCAAAAAGTAAGATTTGACATTTAAGTCAAAAAGATGGATTGGGAGAAATAAATGAATCACCATATGAGCTTTAATTTCTGATGGATTATCAAAGTAGGTAATTTATTTTCATTCACTAAGCAGAAATGAAAATCGAAATGCAACAATTCAGGAAAAATAATAAGAATTTTTTTTCCTTTGACCTTCAATGTGTTTTGAGTTCCTGCCCGAGTTATTTTCATGTAATTTTTGCATTTTTTAACTCTTGGCAGACTACCACTACCACAAACCAAGAGTTTTTCTAAACTAAATTAAATTAGTAAAATATAAAACTTTTTTATTTTAAAAAAATAACTTATTGAATTGTATTTTATATGTGTCGTTCTATTTCTAACAGTAGGGAAGTATTGCTAATATTAAGAATTAAACTAAAACCCTTGTTATAAGCTAGCCTTATAATTACATTTCAAAGAACATGCGGTACCTATTAAAAATTCAGCAAAATCCACAGAGTGAGCTAGTCTGTACAATGATGAACTAGGTCATAACTTGGTTTTTATGAATAACCTGCTTGTCCACAGAATACTGGCAGATGATAGACATCAAATTAAAATTAAGTAGTAGAAACAAAAGTGAAATGTTGGTTTTTTTGTAGGCATATTCCATCCTTAGAAGCCTGTAGTTAATTACATGTATGTAATTAAATGTATAATGTATATAATCATTCATATACATATATACATGCATATGTGCAACATCTAGGTAATTACATATAGATATATTTATTGATTTCAGTCCTTGTTTTATTTAATCTCTACTGCACTTGATGTTTTTCTAGTTGAAAATGCCATTTTTCTAGTCGAAATGCCTTTTTTCTTGAATCTTTGTCAGTTTTTGTGATACTCTGGCAGTATTTAAAAACTTTTACTGTTTGGGGTTTTTTTTTTCTATTTTTTGTTTTTGTCGAAGCCATCAATTCTTCTTTCTTCTTGCAGATTGAGCCTTTTTTTGTGAGTGTGGCACTTTATGACCTCAGAAACAGCAGGAAGATTTCTGCCGACTTCCACGTGGATCTAAACCACACTGCTGTCAGGCAGATGCTCTCAGGGGCTCCCGTGGCTTTGGAAAATGGAAACAGTGACACGGTCACCCCAAGACAATCAGAAGAACCTCACGTCAAGGGGTTTCCAGAGGAATGGCTGAAATTTCCAAAGCAGGTTGCACTTTTGTTTCCTCGTGATGAGACGGAAAATGCTCTTCCATTGTTCTTACCCATACGATACATAAGATGAGCAATTTCCCAAATAAAAATTTCCTTAAAGCTGTTCTTTAAAAAAAAAAAAAAAAAGGTGGAATTTTGTAAATATCTTTAATGTGGTTTCCTAGATGCTTACCAGCTTATTAACCCTAATTTTTTTCTTTTACTTAGGCTATATTTTCTGTAAGCAATCCACATTCGGAAATTGTTTTGGTGGCTAAAATTGAAAAAGTACTAATGGGAAACATTGCAAGTGGTGCTGAACCTTACATTAAGAATCCAGACTCCAACAAGGTAATGCGTAATCTTTTTATTCATAATTTCGATTGCTTTTAAGAAATAAAATTACATTGCCTTGATGAATTATCAAGTTTGATAAATGTAGGTCTCAAAAGATTCACTTATTCGTGAAATGAATATTCACCAGGAAAATTTTAAAGTATATATTCTTGGTTTATGTTTTTTTGACCCAGCAATTTCCGACTTTTGATAACCTATTAGTAGAAATAAATTTAAATGTGGATAAGGCCTTAACCCCAAAGATCTAAGTGTTAACAATAAAGAAAAGTTAGGATTAATCTGACTAAAAACAAGTGAATACAATGTACTAACACATCAGTATAATGCGGATGGTGAACTCAATGAAAAAGTAAAATAGATCATTGAATATCAAATTATAATAATACCTAAGTGAAGAAACAAGAGTAAAAGAAATATTGAAAGTTCTTTGAATGGTGAAACTACAGGAAATTTTTTCTCTTTTTTGTCTGTTATACTTTCTTTAATAATCGAATATTACTATTTAATAGAAAATAACTACAATTTTAATAGAAAATAACTATAAAAGTCTATATTTTCTACACGAATGAAATGTATTGGGAAAATAATGTATAGCAATTGAAGCTGAGCATGTGTGACAATTTAGGGTAGTATTTAACATATTTCTGAGATTCAAGGTTTGGCAACTACAATATGTGGGTCAAATCCAGCCTGTCACTTGTTTTTTGTAAATAAAGTTTTATCGAAACACAATCACACTCATTTATTTATGGATTGTCTATGGCTGCTTTCTTGCTACAGTATTAGAGTTAAGAAGTTGTGACGGAGACCACATGGCTCACAAAACCCAGCGTATTTACTGTGTAACTCTATACAGAACAATCTTTCTGACCTCTGCCAACATGAGTAATTTCCAAACTAAAGAAAAAGAAAAATATTATATAGTAATTTGAACACAGAGAATATCATTGTGGAGGGAAATCTATGGACCGGGAAGGCAGAATTCCACTGAATTTCAATACAAGATAATGTGGAAAAGTATTGATTCATATTTTACATGGACAGTTTGTGAAGTGACATTCTAAACAATATTTTTATTTTTTTTCCTAGTATGCACAAAAGATACTCAAATCCAACAGACAGTTCTGCAGCAAGTTGGGGAAATACCGCATGCCATTTGCTTGGGCGATGAGGTAGGTTGACAACTGCAGGCAACAGAACAGAATGCATTTACAATCTGCATTAGAAGCTTCCATTTTGAACACTTGTGTTCCCTGGTATATTTTTAATATACCAGCACTTAAAAGAATGCTAATGTGTTTATCTTTATAAACACCTTGAGCTCCCCAGAAACAAGTATTGCACAAGACAATTTAGCAAGAGCTCATAATAGACTGGAGCCATGACATGTGCATGACATGTGCATGACCAGGTATGCAGAGGGTTCTTGGTAAGATCAAATCAAAATTATAACTTATTTATCATATTTGTTTGGTTTATCAAATACTTGACAATATATCAATCCTGAGAGTTTGGCGTGCATAAAACTCAGGTGGACACACTACATTTCTCTATGCAGCTGCATGTTTTCATCTACACGTAGAGCACAGTTCAAATATGAATGTCTAAATGAAATCATCAGATTGACCACTTAAACTTTCTTTGATTTAACTACTGATTAGCAGAGCCAAATTTGTCAGTGCCAGTTGACTACCTGATAGAAAAGCTGAGTTATGTGGACACTGACGGTGGAATCATCCTCCTGGAAAAATAACCCCTACATAAAAAACAAAAGTTTCTTTTTGGATTTCCTCCAACATTAATTATTATTGTCCTCCTCAATCTCTTAGTGTCTTTATTAATAAAAAAATTTTTAAAGGAGGAATTAGCCTGGCATAAATATATGAAAAAAAGGTTGGCAATGTACAAAATGAGGTTAATCGGTACTCCAGAATGAAAGAGCCTATTAAGCATTCATTTGAGTGTTAGTGACATTGTCCCAATGGCATTAACTTTACAATCCAGGAGGAGAGAACCCGTTCCTTGTACCAAGTCAGGTCTCACAGTTCCCAGTGTTGAATATAACCACAGTAAACTCATCTAGTGTGTGTTATAATGTTGAGGTTGTTATTTAAAGTTGGGGACAGGTAAGTGCAGAGAAGAGAAACATGTAAGTCTGCAAGATCCATTCACATGGTCTCTAGGAATTAGATTGCCCTAAGGCAGCCCTGTTTTAAGGGAGAAGAGGACCAGGCCCAAGTCTGACAGACATGGTCCAAATCAGGCCACCACTTACAGATCATAACCTTGGGGAAGTTTCCTCTCCAGTTCTTAGGGTTTCCATCTACAGAATGAAGCTGACCACAACACCTGCCTTGTGGACAGCAAGTGCACTCTCAGGAGCAAAAGCACTTGGCATAAAGTCTATCATAGATATCACTGTCTCTCTCCTTTCTCTCTCTCCCTACAGGGATAGTTAATGCCAAGATATTCTCCATCTCACTAAGACGTTAGTGAGATGTACTAAAAACTTGATGATGAATTTGTTTCTATTTCTCATAAGCTTCAAGGGAAAGCTGTCGTTCGCTGGTCAAACTCTTTGTATTGATAAGTATTCTCAGTTTCCACAAAGAAAAGCTATTAGGACAGCAGAAGTAAGATATCTCTTCGCTAAAGTGAAATATTACTATATAGCAAAATTGTAGTGGTAAACGTATTGTCTTTTTAAGGATTCAGCATTGTTCTGAGATTTTAGAAGTAGGCATTTTAGAGCCAGAGCTGGATTTGAAATCCGAACTCTCTTTACTAGACAAGTAAACTTAGGCAAGTACTAATGATCTGTCTTTATCTCAGTTTTTTTAATGACCAAAAAAATAATAATAATTTACGGGGATTAATGAGCACAGATATGTACCCAATGTTGCAGGGATTAATGAGCACAGATATGTACCCAATAAAAGATATAGCTATTATTAAAAGTCATTTTTCCAATATGATTATTCTTAAGTCACCTGTGGAGATCATGTTTATCTCAATGAGTTCTTCATTCTCGTAAATTTTGGACAGTGAAGAATAATGTGAGAGAAATAAGTAAAAGAACTCCCCATTATAGAGCAGTAAAGAGAAGATATAACAATGCTATTTTGAAGTTGTCTAGTAAAATATATTGGAAGAAAGACAGATGAAGTTTCTAGGGAGGCTGATAATATTACCGACTATTAAAGTAATTATGTCTAGAACAGGAAAGCCAACAAAACCACAAGCTCATGCTACATAATGCCTGATTAGTGGCTTGCTTGTAGGTTAGGAAACAGTGCACACCACCAATTTGTATGTATAAATAGATGACTTAGGTTTACATAAACATCTCTAGCAAATGAGAAAAAATGGTTAGCAAAGCCATTCTGAAGATTTTATGTTAGACCGCTTGTGTTATCTAACCACATACACGCACAAAAAAGTGCAAGATACAACCAAGGAAGATTTTAATTCCTCTTTCACAATGTAGAAACAGCTTCGAATAGATGTGGACCAAATCAGAGGAAGGCTCCTTATTATTCATGTCATTTTGACTTAAGCTAGCTTTCTGACACATTTTAATACCCTATTGAAACTGCTGATTTTCTGGCTACTTTTTCTTTCTATCATGTTTCTAGATTGCAGTTTGTTTCATAATACAATTTTGAGTGTACTCTAAAACACCTCGGTCCTTAGAATCCACTGCCACTTCAAAGTATAGAATTCGCAATTTAGCTTATGACCATATTTTTACCCAGATCCAATCATCCTACCCACTGCAACACACAGTGTTCATCACTGTGAATATTTTATCTGATATTAATTTGGTGCATGTTCTTATTTTTGACACCAGCTGTGGTACCATTTTATAGCAAAAAAAAAAAAATTTACTTGGGATAGGTAAAGAAAACACATTCAGATGGCTACATAGGTTTATAGGGTGCTTTACACTCATTGATTTGAGAAAAAGCCAACCCTTACAAATAGATCATGTTGTTAAATGGAACTCTCTCCATGCATATCAGCCCCAGAATCATATGTGCCAAAATCCATGCCAAGACTCTTTTTGATTTCTTTTAGTCTGTCTCATTTGACATTCAAAATCGACCAGTACATAACACTGGATTTTCTTTGAAATTGAATGAGATTGAAATAAAAATTTTATCCTTGTATTTCTACAACTATAGAAGGCACACAGTGCAACAACATCCCCAACAAATGGTCCTTCAACTTCATTTGCGTCTTTGCAGTGACAAAAACAATACATCCCACGGTGGTGGTTTCTTTTGTCTTTCTGTAGCTCTAATGGTTAGATAATTCACTTTTCAAAAATATTTTTAAACTGCTTAACAATCACTTTTATATTTTGTCTTCCATAGCCACAAAAAAATAGGCCCAATTCTTTCTAAACAACATGGCTATTCATGCAGCTTATGGATGAAGCTCTCGGGGACATCCAAGCTTCTTTTCCTTTAGGCTACATACTGCACTTTCTTCCTTCATATCCCAAATGTCATCATTCTGAGACCATCACCATATACTGATTGTTGCTCAACTGTAGCAGTCGAAATTAGGCAAAGTGTCCCAACCATCCTGAAAGCATCTGTGTAAATGAGTCAGCTCTGTGTTTTCTTGCCAGTTAGCATGTTTATCACTCAAGGACGGAGTATATGGCACTGGGAGCAGGACTTCATGGTGCTGTGCTCCTCATTCTCTTCAAAATATGTCCAGTATAAGTAAACTATTTCCAAGGCAGAGCTGTGGATAAGAGCAAAAACGAGTTATACTACTCGAGTCTATCAGTATATTTGAAGCGACTAGTTAATCAAAATAACTACTGCCCAAGCTCAGTTAACTTCCTCTCATGTTGGGAAATACATCGTATTGGTTTCAACATGTCACATGCTCAAATAAAAGCCCTGTATCATATTTAAATAAAAATAATCTTCAAGTTAAATATTTTCATTCTGCTTCCCCAATGTTATTTGATAAGGGACCTTTTTTATTCCCTCACTTAGTACTTAGAGAAAAATGAGAAGAAAAATTGAAGGAGTCTAAAAATAACATTCTGAAAAATCCCTTCTGCATTTTCTATATTATTTGACATTAAAGCTCTATGATCAGATATCCATTTAAATGGCCATTTCAGCCTGAGTATTGAAATCTTTGGTTAATTTAAAGAGTAATAAAATTGTCTAGTTGAGGTCCTTAAGTTAGAAGAAATGAAAACTCAGCATTTCTCTAACATTAAAGAAAAATCAATTACACATGAATCTAATTTTCTTTAATGAGCACAGAGTATGATGAATTATGAGGAAGGAAAAGTGATATTAAGCATGCTGTGTATACTAGCTTGTCAGCAAGCATTGCCTGATATTATTATTTGAACAAAAACAATTTATGTATTTTAACTAAATCTATACAGTGCCAAGGAAATGGATCAAGGAAGAAAATTAATGCCCTAGGCTTGTGGCATTCTCATTATTTAATACAAATTTTGACTTAGATGTTCTTCATTTTACTTGTCTCTGTCCTAGAACTTAGGACGAGCACATTTATCTCCATGAAAATTTTTCAAAAGTTTGGCCCTGTCTACCTATGTATACAATCTCATTCCTTTTCCACTACTTGTAAATTCTAATGGTGCCACCCAAATGGAAGTGGCCCTGGCTTGCTCAGGAAATAATGAAAAAGGAATAACAGGTGTCCCTATTCCTTTCCACTCCCCTAATACTCCAACGTTTTGACATAGTACTGAATCATAAATAAATGTAGTTGAAATACAGGCTGCTGTCACTATAGACACCGAGGTAAAAATAAAAAATTAAAGATAACAAATATAGTGTGTAAATGAAACTTTCACCTAAGAAGTTTTCTTTTCTTTTTATTTTATAAGTTTATTTCTAACGGAAGTTTTTATAAATGGGAAATTAAATCATTTTAATAACTTTTATAACACAACTCTGTAAACAATATCCTAATACCAACCTGAACAAATATTTTCTTTTAGATCAGTTTTTAAGGACAACCAGGGAAATGTGGACAGAGACTCAAGATTTTCACCATTGTATAGACACGAAAGTAGCAAGATTTCAACTGAGGACCTACTTAAACTAGTGTCAGATTATAGGAGGTAAGACTTTTTTGACACTCTTGAAATTAACACGAATTAGGTACATTGCTATTATTGACATGTCATTTATGCATAAACAATACTTGATCGCTGGATTTGCAAATATCCAAATGCCTCCAGGAAGCAGATGCTTTGCAGATGACCTCACATATGCCCAAATGACATCCACAGGAGTAGATTTGCCAGAATTATAAGGAAGGAATGTGAAGCATTAAACTATGTTAGTTATCTATTGCTATGTGACAAATCACCCCAAAACATAGTGACTTAAAATAACAACATCACTTATTTCACTCTTGAATTCATAATTTGAGCATGGCTAGATGAAGAGAGCCTGTGTCTTCTGCACAGGGCATCGGCTGGGAGGGGTCAACTGGAGCCAGAGGATCCGCCTTCAAGATGATTCATTTGATGACTACCAAGTTGAGTAGGAACTCAACTGGAACTGTGGGCTAGGGACTTTGGTTCTTCTCCATGAGACACTTTCCATGAGATACTGTGGTTTTCTCATGGTTAGGTTCCAAGGGACAGAGAATGTTCACTGCCAATTTCTTAACACTGGGGCTGAGAAAATGCCACAGTGCCATTTCTGCCATAATATACTGTCAAGCTGTCACAGAGCCTAGGTTCAAAGGAAGGGAACACAGACACCTCTAAATAGGGGAAGTGTTGAGGACTCTTCAAACTATATTTTGAAACTCTATGGAGTTATTAATTGCTACAAATACAGTAATTCATAATATTTCTGTCATTCAAATGCTTTTGGAGGAAATGATAGAAATTAATGCTAAGAAATGAAAAATATAAAAGCCACATTTTAAAAATGAATCAGCATACATTTAATATCCGATAATAAGATCTTTCATGACAAGCAACTTATCTTAAACTGTTAGTCCCCTAATACACACAGGATTCTTGTGCCCTATGATCAGTTTTGAGTGGTACTTATTATCTTGGGGTTTAATGTAATTTGTTTAATGATAAGGTTATATAATTTTATTGTTAATAATAGTTGTATTTAACAGTTAACAAGCAAAATAACTGAAAACTTAACAATCCGCTCTCACAAGCTGGGAAGAGCTGGCTCTTACCCACTACTATAATTATTCCACCTTTCAAAGCAGAGTCCCTGAGAGGGATAACGCTTGAAACAGTTATCAGCTGCTTTCACTTTACTATAAGGGAAGATGGGCAAGGAGGTTTTAATAGAGAGGGAGGGAAAGAAATGCAAGATTCAAGATTCAGAGTGGAGAGCAGGGAGAGGCAGGAAAGGGGCTTCTGCGTACATTCACGAGAGTGAAAGAAGGCAGAAGAACAAGATCAGAGAAAGGTTCACTGTCCTCTTTGATTGTTAGTGAAAAGGGAAAAGGCAGACTGCCCATGCAGCACTCGTAGCAAAATCCAGCCTTAAAACTGTCTACAGCCATGCCACCCTGAACAAGCCCGATCCTGTCTGATCTAGGAAGCTAAACAAGGTCAAGCCCGGTTAGTACTTGAATGGGAGACCACCTAGGAGGACTGGCAATATCACATAAATTTTCATTTTTGAGATAAAACTAGCTAAATAAAGTTATTCACAAGATTGGTTAGGGTCCTACTGTTTAGTCTTATCTCATAATTATAGTTGACTGTTCTGACACTAATTCAGTGTGTGTGTGTGTGTGTGTGCGCGTGTGTGTGTGTGTGTGTGTGTTTCTGTGTTGGCATACTTCCACAGGGCCGACAGAATAAGCAAATGCAGACCATTCCAGGAAGCCTCGATATCACTGTTGAGAACATTCCTCTGGAGCATCCAAGTATGATAAAAGTCATGTGGTTTGCTTTGTAGAGTTTTGAATATTTAGTGGGTTATTTTTTTTTTTTTGGTTGATTGGTTGGTTGGTTGGATAGTCGGTTGGTTACAAAGGTTTGCTTGGAATGTCTCTTCTTCAAAGTTTGAGATAAATGAAATTCATTATCCTATAGAAATTTGGGGGCTTCTGATTTCTTTGTTAAGATTTTAGGTAGTATTGGACAAGAACTATAGTCAGGATAACCTAATATTTATCTGGTTTGCATTATGTACCCAGTGAGGTATTAAATTATGGTATTTAAGACTCAAACTCCTGAAGGGTTGCAAATGAACAAAATTGGGTTCAGATAGACTGATAAACCAATAACTCCTAATAGGAAAATTTATATTCTATCTAGTTCCTCTGATTCAAAATACAGTGCTGGTTCTGCCAAAGTATACTGCCAAAGGGTTACTCTGAACACCATGCATAGCCACCCGACTGTTCTCATAAGTCCATCCTATTTATGGCAATGTAAATTTGAATTTCAGAAAGAGCTTTTATTACCTTGTGAATAAGAGTTTCAGAATTTATTTCTTAAGTTGTGAGATAGGTTTATTTTGTTTTGTTACTTCTGATTATGCCTTTTAGTGACTTTCTCAGTGATGCAAAGAATGAATACAGGCAATCTAAAATTAACTAAAAACAGGATTAAGATTATTACCACAGGATATTTGAATTAGCATTAGCACTGTTAAGTTTCTCATTCTCATAATTTTCCACAAATCATTTTAATATGAAATAAAATGAGAATACTAACTTAGCCATGGCTCCAAATCACTTTTATATTGATTGGTGTGAAAAAGCAGAGGATACGCTAAGCCATTTCCTCTCCCTGATATGAGGGATGTGGCTTTTATTATGTATGGAAAAGAAAAATAAGAAAAAGGAAAGCTAAAATATTCTCTTTATAAAGACCGGAGAACATTAGAGAAATCTGAACAAATAATAAAAATATTATAATTGATTTTTTTTAAAAATCTGTAATCTGACTCCCACGCATAGTTAGCTACTAATTTGGCTTTTTCGAATACAGGAAGACTCCAGGTAGAGAAAAGGAAGGTAGAGCATCTTGCTATCTTTCGGTACCACAACTCCAGCCTCCAAATTATTTAGTGACGGAAGTTTCAATTTATAAATTCCTCATGCTATTCCTACCAAGCTAGATTTTTAAAGTTTGTAAAAACTGAAGAGAAAAATGAAATAAATAACACAGAGGGTTTTCAGGCCTATGTTGCGAAATCATTCCACAGGGGAAATTTACTATTAATCCCTTTGGTACTATTGGTCATAGACCCTTTAGACAAAGTTTCCTTCTGTCATATACCAATAACTGTATTATTTTATAGCATTCTAGCAAAGGTCAGTGGGTTAATCCTTATCCTATAGCACCCAGTTAATATGCTCAAAGGATCATTAGCTAAACTTTACTTTTGATATCAAACTTAATGCAAAAAGAAAATACTTATAAACCCATCCAAAAGATTTACCAGTTTCTGAGACATTAATTTCGACAGTAAATATATAGCTTAATTATCTTTCATGCCTATCTCCTATAAATTTCTCATGCTAGCATAATTTAACATAAATTGGTACAAAAGTATGAAGTTTCTATTTTGAGTGGGTTAATTTAAAAATATGTTAAGTGTTGTTCACTTGAAAACAATCATATTAAATGATGAACTCTTATTTTCTGATTTTTAAAGACTGTGTAACATCGTCCTTTATCCCCGTCAAGCCTTTCAACGTGACGGCTCAACCGGAACCCACAGTGGAGGTGGAAGAATTTGTTTATGACTCAACAAAGTACTGCCGTCCTTACAGAGTATACAAAAATCAAATTTACATTTACCCCAAGCACCTCAAGTATGATAGCCAGAAATGTTTCAACAAGGTATGATATGTTTCTGAGATGACATCTCTCTCCACTCTATTTAAAGCACGTTAAGATGGTTTCTTGAAAGTTTAAATACAAATTACTATTTTTTTCAACACTTTGGAAAATAAAGCTATTTGAAGAAAATGCTTAATAAGAAACAGTGATGAGTTTTCCCTTAAAAGTATTTAAAGATGCACAGTTATATGATATATTAATAACCTTTCTGATTCAGCCCTAAATAGTTTGTTCTAGACATTTTTTTTAGTTTCTTAAGATATTCTGAAAAGAATACACCTGCCCCCTTTCAATATGAGGTTTTCTTCCCCTTTAAATAATCTCTCCAAATCCTTCTGCTATTTCTGAACACAGTGGATAATGTCACAAGAAAGTATTGGGTATTGTACATTTTTCAGATTTAATTAGAAACTACTTATTTTAGGCACTTGTATTATTTCTTGGTGTTATATAACAGGCAATTACAATTTCCATTTTTCCTTGCTATAATTTCAGGCACGAAATATAACCGTGTGCATTGAATTCAAAAATTCTGACGACGAAGGTGCCAAGCCCATGAAGGTAAGCCAAGAATGCGAGGGAACACAACATAAAGGAGACAGGCAGGTTCTTTCCACCACTGTGGGGCTTTTTCTTTGAGTGTGATGGAAAGGGGCACAATTCAATACATTTGCTTTTAATTTCCTAAAAGATACCTGACTTAATAGCCATCATTAACTAGACCTATTAGAAATTCCAGTCTCATGGCTCTGCTTAGCTTTTCATGATTTGGAAAAAAGGAAATCATTCTAGTGTAAAATAAATGCAAAGATTCCCTTCTGGAAGACTTTGCCCTTTTCAAAGATTCGCCTGCCTCTCAATTTAGCATGCTTGATTTAAAATGCCACATCCCAGCTGGCCTTGGTGTGGCCTGCGGAGGGGGGCTGCTGCACACTGGCCGAATGGCTCATGCAGCGGGTCTGTGGGATGCTCGTGTGTATGGAAGATGCGTGTGGCTAACTGCCCAAGGACCTGGGAATGGCTTGGGAAATCCATCCCAGCTGTTGATCACATGTTTTAATAGGATCAATAAAACGATGAGGTTTGTATGAACTGTGCTGTTTTTTTTAACCGATAAAGCTGTAACTGGATGACATTTTTCAGGGTTCATATTTGATATGTACTGTTTTTATTTTAGGGGCTTCAAACAACATAAAATAACCTATAGAACAGAAAAGAAAATTATTTTTGGTGGCCTGTGGCCAGATCTTCCCAGTTTTGGTGAATCAGAGGAACGAGATAGTAAAGGATGAAACAAATTTCTAGCTAATCCCCACAATTATCTGAGATAATCTCTTAAAGCACTCTGTCGGGTACCTATTGTGTTCTCTGCGTTAAGAAGGTTTGTAGCATTATTCAGAAGAACGATAATCAATTTGAGTGATTGAATGAATCATGCAGGGGAGAGAGAATGAGTTCTTTAAAATAGTCTTGAGCCACTCTCGGCATCCACAGATTCCAAGTTCCACAATAGCATTAGCATCAGGAGAGAAAAAATAAAGTGAAAAGCAGTTGCCAAGCAAACAAAGGCAATGACCAAGCAAACACGCAGACCTGTTAGAGTAGTGTTCAGGCAGAAAATTCTAGCAAAGAGGTATGTGCGTCCGTTTCATCGCATTCTAAAGCATTGCACAGATACAGCAGGCACCGGAAGAGGGGCCCCTGAGCCGTGGCTAAGAGAGCTTTTAAGCTGCATGACTAAGAAGTGCCATGTCACATCCCCTGGCCTGAATAGATAACTGGGATAGAATAGTAATTCAATATGGTGGAGCCTGGAATCAGCCCTATCCTGCCAGCTCAGCATTCTTGGTTGAGGGCTGGCTTATCACGGGCCAGGGTCTAACCAACCTTCATGGTCACCCAGCTGATCACCTCAGACTCTAGACCAGAGCTGGATACCATTGGTCCCTTCAAGAGGCCATCCTGCAAGACTCAGAATGGAACGAATGAGATCTTATGTCCTAGTAATCAAGTTAGGTAGGAAACTGATTCAAGTATTCAGTGTTGATGTAATATCTACACGATGAATTAAAACCTTCAAATTTTTTTTTCAGTAGCACCCCACTGTATAATAAATACAGGACAACAGGTCAAAGAAGCTTAAGGTTAATTAGATGTCAGCTAAATCTGGCAACTTATCACAAAATTCATCATCATCCCAGTATTGGTTACTGAAGAGTTATGGCCTCTTTTCTGAGCTCAGGGTTAATTTCAGACATTCATAATTATTCCATTCATAACTTTTTAAACAGTGTATTTATGGGAAGCCTGGAGGGCCCCTCTTCACCTCAGCCGCCTACACAGCAGTTCTGCACCATTCCCAGAACCCGGATTTCTCAGACGAGGTAAGGACCAGACCTCCCCGGTCCCCAGCAGCTCCTCACAGATGGGCGAGTGGGCCAGATACCACACAGGGACAAACACTCACTGCTGACCACAGCTCAGACTAAGGACATGCCTCGACAGACATTTGCTCAACCAAGAGTCAGAAACTACGTCAATGACGGTTGTTCCAGAAGTACAGTAGGCTGCAAATTCAAATATTTCAGCACAGAATTACTCTTGAAAATGTGATTTTGTTTGTTTGTTTTCATTCTTTTCAAGTGAAACTAATTTTGTTTCTTTTATTTCTCTGATCAATATAATAAAGATTGCATTAGGTGGCTTTTACCACTCAATAGCAGCATTTCATGTCTTGATGGGAAGAACAAAGGAATAGATAGAGTTTGAGCCAGCACTGTTGCTCAAAACCAGTGTGAACTTGAGTGACCTCGGACCCCCTCGTCTCTAAACGTGGCATGGAATAAGACCTGCCCTCACCAACTCTCAAGACTCTCCTATTATGTGCCAGGCACCATGCTGTACTCCATATATGTATCATCTCACTTAATCCCCACAGGGTTCTCCAGAGAAACAGAGCCAATAGGGGAGATGATAGATAATAGATAGATGATAGCTAGCTAGATGATAGATGATGATGATAGATGATGAGAATGATGAAGATAGATAATGATGATAATGATGACAGATAGATAGATAGATAGATAGATAGATAGATAGATAATAATAAATAAGCTATCAATTCACGTCATTATGGAGGCTGAGAAGTCCTACAACTTGCCATCTGCAGCTGGAGCCTCAGGAAGGTGAGAGCCAGGAACACCAAAGCCAGGAGATCTACCCTCCAGGTCAGGCAGTCGGGCAGAGAGGAAATTCAGCCTTTCTCTGCTTTTGGTTCTATTTGGGTCCTCAGCAGATGGATTGATCCCCCCCAACACCAGGAGGGCCATCTGCTTTATCCAGCCCACCCGTTCAAATGCTAATCTCTTCTAGAAACACCCTTCCAGACACCCAGAAATAATGTTTAACCAACTATCTGTGCATCCTGCGGCCCAGTCAAGTTGACACATAAAATTAACCATCACATCTTCCAATTTTATGGATAAAGAAATGGGACTCAAAGAAGTAGCTCCTCTGAGAGTGTATAACTAATGAGTGAGAATCAGAATTCAAACCAGGTTGTGTGACTCCAGATCCTGAAGTTTCACAGCTCTGTCATAACACATATAAAAAACTCACTGGGTCAGTGGTAATTTACAAACGTTTCAGTGATTACATTTCATTTCTAGCCATGAAGCAAAGGCCAGAACTGATAACGCAATCTGCTGCTATGATGTTCGGGATTTTAAAATCACATTTTTTTGGTATTAGTTTCTATTACTCACATGAGAAATTGCCACAGCTTCGCGGCTTAAACGACACACATCCATTATTTTACAGTTCTGGTGGTCGGAATTGTGAAATGGGTCTCACAGAGCCGAAAGCAAGCTGTCAGCAGGCCTGCACTCCTTCTGGAGATTTTAAGGGAGAATCCTTGCTTTGCCTTGTCTATCTTTAGAGGCTGCCAGCATTCCCTGACTCATGACCCCTTCTACCAACTTCATCAGTCTGACCTCTGCTTCCCTCCTCGCATTTCCTGTGACTCTGACTCCCCTGCTCCAATAATAACCTTTGTGATTACGTTGGACCCATGAGCTAATCCAGCATAATCTCATCTCAAGATCCTTAATTTAATTACACCTACAAAGTCCCTTTTAACCATGTGAAGTAACATATTCACAGATTCTGGGTATTAGGACACAAAGGATATCTTTGGGGGGCTGTTATTCTGCCTACCCAACCTTGTTACACATCAGTCATTTTAAAACTAATTAAAGGAACACCAATGAACCACAGACCAGCTTAACTTTATCTCTTTCCTCCACATTCATTTAATACTCTTAAATTTTTTTCCCTATAAACTCAGGATAAAAGCTTTAAAAAAATTAAGGAAAAGAGCTATTATTGCATTATAAAATATTTACTGTATTGTTTGACCCCTTGGCAGAGCCCACCATAAAGGTACATTCTCTGTAGACATATAAGATTAAAAAACTCACTGTTAACTCTGGCTTTTAATCTCCTTCACTCTCGTGTGCTTCCCTGAATCCTTATAAAAGCCATGAGCTTTTCCACAGGAGCACATGTAGGTAATGAATAGCCTGGTGAACTCTGCAAATCCAGATTCAAAACTAAGGCTTTATTTTCTTCTTTATTATTGTGAAAAGTGATTGTATAAATTTCAAAAATGGGTGTAAATTCTTCCAAGGCACAGTTATAATATGAATACTTGCAGTAATTGTTAAGTGAAGAATGTTTACATTAATATTTAGTTAACTAGAAGTTTCAAGTACTTGCTGCATTCGCATGTGCTCATTACTTTGGGTAAAAAAAAAAGAATTTTATTATATTGCATTGTCAATTGTTGTATATTTTGAACTATACATTGGCTTTTTACCAGGTTAGCATGCTGGTTTACAAAGAATATGGAAGCTTACAAACCATTCTAATTCGGGACTTCTCAAACTTTATCATGCATCAGAATCAAAGCGTGTTAAAGCAGGTTACTAGATGCCACCCCAGATTTTGGATTCCATATGTCTGGGATGGGGCCTGAGAATTTGCATTTCTAACACGTTTCTAGGTGATGCTGATGCTACTGTTCCAGAAACAACACTTTGAAAACCAATGTACTAAATCCTTTCCTGAACAATGTGGAAATAAATTAGCCAGCTAGATAGATGCACAAAGAGCCTAATATAAGCCAGTTGATAATTTGTGTGGCTCTCTATCACCTTAGTGCTTGATTTGACTATTCTGGAAGCCAGTAGTTGCTGATATTGAGTGGAAGGCAGCTTCCCTACATGAAACCCTGGGATTGCAGTGGGAACTGATGATCGGAAGACATGGGGCGTCGCCCTGGAAGGTCCTGTTACTGAGTGCCCGTGATCCTAGTGGCTCAAAGCCTCCTCCCAACCTCTCTCACCTCGGCTCCTACCTCTGTGTGGCCCTCCTTCACAATAATTCTCTCTCTCGGGAGAATTAAATGACAACGTATGTGGCAGAGGGTTGAAAACTGCCAAGCACAATAAAATGTAGAAGGTTTCAAAATCCTTCTTTCCAGGAACATTGAGTATGCTCATTAAGTATAGGCTTAACCTATATCAATTTTATGTTTTGTTCATTCAGAAGCATTCTTGATATAGCTACAGCAAGACCTCTTCATAAAATGCCTCATTACTTAGTTACCACAATATATAAATTTTATCCAATATATACTACATATCTTTTTTATTATTTTTTAAAGGGATAAATTCTGTGCTTAAGTTGCATCATGTTTCTCAGCAGTGTGCCTATGAATTATCTGGGGATCTTATTAAAATGAAGATTCTGATTCCATATGTCTGGGGTGGTATCTGAGGTTCTCCATTTCTAATGAGCTCCCAAGTGATGCTCATGCAACACTCTTTGGGAGGCAAGGACTCACTATTCACTCAATTTATGTCCCTTAATGACAGATGCTCAATCCATGCCTTATTTATATTCTACAGTTATATCTGCATGTGCGTTTGTGTGTGTATGTGTGTTTTTAATCCATACTACAGTAGCATAAATTATCTAATGAGACATACCAGGTATTCTAAATTATCATCATTCACCACAATAAAGAAGTAAAAGTATCAACATGTTAATCTATTACTGCTAGCAGGATAGAGATTTATTGAGAGTTAAGTCAGTACTTCTAACACTGACTGTTAAACGTGGACCTTGATTTCAGTTAAAGAATTTTTTAAAAGGCCAAGGTGCCTATGCTTTGTCTTGTCCTGACCCTGGGCAAATGATTTCAATTTCAATCCAGCTCTTACCTCTTTCCTTGCAGGTGAAAATTGAGCTACCAACACAACTCCACGAGAAACATCATATTCTGTTTTCTTTTTATCATGTCACTTGTGACATAAATGCAAAAGCTAATGCCAAAAAGAAGGAAGTTCTGGAAACATCAGGTACTGGCAGGAAGCGATCTGAAACAGCTTTGCATCTGTTTGATTTGAATGGGAGAGTATTTTAAAAGCTCTGATTTGTTAAAAATTTGGGTGATAATATATAAATGATAATTCGCTTTATTTTTACTCCTTACCATGGTGGTTTGTATAAGTTTTCTCTTTGTTTTTGCTTTGTACAGTTGGATATGCTTGGCTTCCTCTAATGAAACATGATCAGATAGCTTCTCAAGAGTACAATATCCCAATAGCTACAAGCCTGCCTCCTAATTATTTAAGCTTTCAAGATTCTGCAAGTGGAAAGGTATTGAATGATGTATAATTTAAGAGAAAAAAATACATGAGCTAAATGGCATGAGGTTATCTTCTTTCTGCATTTAAATTAACCCAACCCTAGTGTATGCATCCATTGTAGTTATGAATCAAGTACACCTATAATTTTTCAGATATCTTATTTACTTTATGACCCGTAGAAATTATCTATTAAGAATGATCCCCTGATACCACGTTGATCTCATTTATCAATATTGCCAAGTGTATTTGAATCTTTTATTTTCTGTCTCTGTAGTAATGTAAGATTAATGGTTCAGAATGGCAAATTAACATAAACTAAACAACATTTGCTTTCTCTCAAATTGCCACAGTAACAGTAACAAACTCTTTTTTTGCAGCATGGTGGGAGTGACATTAAATGGGTTGATGGTGGCAAACCACTTTTCAAAGTATCAACATTCGTTGTATCAACAGTGAATACTCAGGTGAGCATGTCGCCCTGAACTGTCGGCATCTTCTGTTATACCTAGAATTAGGAGGTGTCTCCTGTATTTACAGAGGAGACTCACCATTTCACAAGGTGTCAGAAGAGCAGGTGATTGAAAAGGAAGAATGTTTGCGGCATAATTACATCCTCTCCCAGGAGAAAGAGAATGCCCTAACCTGTAAAAGTCCAGGCTCCATAAAACCGCAGACCGAAATACCAGATGTGTGTTTATCAGTGTGACAGCCTTCTCGGAAGGTGGTTTTGCTTCCACTGACAACACCCACGTGTTAAAAAATGTGAACTATTAAAAATAAAGAATGGGAAGGCTGTAGGGTCAAGCAGAACTGCATTTGAGAGCCGCCTCGGCCAATTTCAGGCTCAGTGACCTTGGACAAGTCACTTCACCCCTGCAATCCTTATTTTCTCATCGACGAAATCTCTCTACCTAAGATCATGATGAGAATCGAAATGAGAAAC
This sequence comes from Pteropus medius, assembly GCF_902729225.1. Lineage (NCBI taxonomy): Eukaryota > Metazoa > Chordata > Mammalia > Chiroptera > Pteropodidae > Pteropus > Pteropus medius. The sequence goes on from NW_024354875.1 coordinate 5,920,807, forward strand.
TACCTGTGAAAATATCTCATGAACTGCAAAATGCAATCCAAATGTAATTATTGTCATGTCAAATTACCATGCACTCATCCCTTCTGTGGCAAGGCAGCTTATTCTGCTGCAGTGTGGGAACTTCCATGACACCAGCTGCAAAGTATAAAGCAAATTATTATAGGTACATAGACTATGTATTTCTCCTTATTAAATTCTTTGTATATCCACTTTTCAGTTCTTGCTTAATACTGCTTTATCTCTGGCACATATTTAGTTGCTAAGAAAAAAGGAAATAATCTAGGTACCACACATATATTGGATCAAAATTTCTCTCAGTAACATCTGCCGTTTCAAGCCAAATTTAATCCCCTTCTCCAGTCCTACACCTGTGACTCTTTAAACCTATCTTTTCTCTGATGCCATAGGCCCTGGTCAAGTTCCCCTAAATGGCCATGCTCCACCAAATCCTGCTTTTACATATCTCATAATGCCCTAAGTTCTCTTCTTCATGCTTGCAGCTAGCTTCCTCCAAACGGCCCAGGTCTCTCTGTGACACACCACTACTCACCTTTCTCTGTATCCACTGCCACCACCCACACACTTATCACCCTGGGGGACACATTCTGCTTAGTTCTTCCAAGACTCGGTCATCCTTTGACACTCAGCAAAAGCAAACTCTTCCTCTCTGCCTCCCTGACCTTCACTGGCCTGGTCAGCTCTTACCCATCCTTGAGCTCTTGGCTCCAGTGTCACTTCCTCAGAGAAGGCTTCCCTCTCCCTGACCCCACGGACATGCTAAGTCATCTTGTTGTACAACCACATGGCACCCTGCTTTCCTTCAGAACATCTACCTAATTGTAATCAAATAGGCGTGTGGGGGAGTCGTTGGATGCCACCTGTCCATCCCCCTGGAGTAATGGAGGGACCACAGGAAGGGAGAGAGTTTTCCTCCCTGCCTGCCAAGGGCCCGACACATAATCGGCTTTCAATAAATAATTGTCAAGTAGGTGAATGGATAAAGTGAAACTGCAAATATCACACGTGCCGTACACACACGCACACACACACACACACACACACACACACACACACACCCCAAGCTGAGGAGAATGCAAACTACAGGTGCCCTTCTAGAATTGACAAATACCAGAGAAACAACAGAGAGTACATCTTAGTAAAATTCTGAATTTCACTTCCTGATTGCATAACTCGAACCTTCGCACAGAATTTAGAGAATTTCCAAGGTGCCACCTTCTTCAAGAAATATCATTAAAGGGTATATTAGTTCGCTTGGAATACTGCAGACTGGATGGTTTAAACAACAGAAATTTATTTTTTCACATTTCTAGAGGCTAGAAGTCTGAGCTTCTAGCCGTCGGCGGGGTTGATTTCTTCTGAGGCCTCTCCATTTGGCCTCCTCGTGTGGTTTCCCTGTGTTCGTACGTGCCTCGTGTCCAAATTTTCTTTTATAAGGACATTAGTCATATTGGATTAGGGTCACCCTATCTGCTTCATTTTAATTACCTCTTTGAAGACCTTATCTCCAAATATAGTCATATCTAAGATTCCAGGAATTAGGACTCCAACATACGGATTCTGGGGACACACAATCCAGCCCATAACAAAGGATAAGAGTCAGCATTACCTCGTGATGTTAGTGTAGACTTTCTAATTTTTGACTAACTTGGGCATTTTAAGTCTGAATATGTCCCGATGCATATTAAAGAGTACATATTCCCATGTGTAAGAAAAACTGATAGAAGACTGTGGAAGAAGCAGGAACAGGAAGATAAAAGAAGGCAATAGAGGGGGAAAAAAAAAAGGAGTAATTCTCCAGCTGTCATCATGTGGTCGAGAAGGAAAATAAACCTACGAGGATGACATGGAGAGAGAGCAGGCTTTGTAGCTCGACTCAATGCCGGGATGTCTAGTGAAAATGAAAGTCTGTCACTCTGACTCCTACAGCACTCGCACACTGAGGCATCTGTCCTACAGAAACGGTCACCTCCCTTCACTATGATCATTATACAGTTTACATGTCATCAGAAATAAACGCTTTTTTTTTTTTTTTTTTTGCTGTTTCAGGATCCGTATGTGAACGCGTTTTTCCGACAGTGCCAAAAAAGAGAGAAAGATATGTCTCAGTCACCTACCTCGAATTTCATCCGCTCTTGTAAGGTAATGTGACATGCAGATAACTTCAGTGGTCTCCAGGGGACAAATGGACGAAAGAGACCTTGATAATTTTCATTGACTAACAAACTAAGACGTTGTTGTCATTGAAGATTTTTAAATGCCTTAGCGATTCAGCTAGTAAATGATTTTATTTCACAATTCCTTAATATTTTCTGTTTGTTGACTAAATAACAAAAAGATTGGTGTTTTCAAAATAAAAAAAAAAGGTTGAAAATCCAAACCAATTTATTTTAAATTAGTTGGTTAAATATAGTATTGTTACCACATTCCGCCCATGCCCACGTCACAGTAAATGAAATGCAGAATAAAGCCAGATATAGAGGAGCTACAGTGTTCATGTTCAAGTTCTGAAAAACATCATTGGAATGTGCATTAGAGTTTAATCTGTGCCTTTTTTTTCCTCCTGTCCATTTACTACAGAACTTATTGAATGTGGAAAAAATTCACGCAATCATGAGTTTTCTGCCTATAATCTTGAATCAGCTCTTCAAGGTTTTGGTACAGAATGAGGAAGATGAAATAAGTACAACTGTGACCAGGTATCCCTAACACAGCCTTAGGAAGAGATTTTATCATCTACGATTACACAAAACTTTGATTATAATTGAACAGCCATCTAACTGTGTGTGCTTGCATTTCATTTGAATGCATATCTCAAAGTTAAATATTTCTCATTCTTGACTTTTTACGTTAGTTTTAGACTTCTGAACATTTTGTTTTTTAATTAAAATATTTATTTGGAAATAATTATAGATTTACATGCAGTCGTTAGAAATAATGCACAGAGACTCCCATTACCCAGTTTACCCCAATGGCAACATCCTGTAAAACTGTAGTATAATAAATAGCTCTACCAGGATATTATCATTAATGGAATCAGGATACAGAGCATTCCATCACCACAAGGATTCCTCATATAGCCTTTCAAAGCTACAATGACTTCCTTCTCATTTGCCCTCTCCTTTATCTTTGGTAACTACTAATCTGTTCTCCATCGCTAAAATTTTGTTATTTTAACAATTGTGTGTGTGTGTGTCTGTGTGTGTCTGTGTGTGTATGGAACCATACAGTATGTTAGTATCAGTCTGTAGCCTAATTCTCTAGCGACTCACCCAGGTTGTTGCTTCTATCCACAGTTCGTTTCTTTTTATTTCTGAGTAGTATTCTATACCACAGTATGTTTATAGGTTACCTATTGAAGGAATCTGGGTTGTTTCCAGTTTGGGGTAGATTTCAGATAGACATAAGTTTTCATTTCTCTGAGATAAACACACAGGGTAATTACTGGGTCATATGAGAGTTGCATGTGTAGGTTTTGAGAAAATGCCAAATTGTTTTCCAGAGTGGCTGTACCATTTCACTTTCCCGTTAGATCTTTTTTCTTTTTCTAAATATTTAATTTCTCTCCAACTTTGCCTATACTACATTCTTTCAGCATTACTAATCTGCCTGGTGACTTTGGCAGTCACAATTTCCCCTTTATAGAGATAGTGTCTTAAGTTAATTATTGAATCATATATTCCTAATGTTCATTTGTAAAAAAAAAAAAAATAGTCACAGCATTCTGGAAAAAAATTTACTCCTGCCATTGAAATGTTTCCGATACCTTCCTACCTCAGGCATATTCGTAGCCTCTTTTAAAATGAGAATCTTTAGCCTCGTTTTTTAAGTTAAGCCCTGAACCCCTGGAAGATTAAGGTGTCTTGAACAGGCAGTTAGAGACCCAGATTAAAAGTCCCTAATTCTGTCTTCAATGGGTGCTCTTTCCAGCTAAGTATGTGGGGTCTATGTTGACAAGACTCCTAAATATTTCAGCTGATAGATCTATTGAAATACTGAGCTATTCCTAAGCACTATAGCCATGGAGCAACTGGAAGTGTTCATGTGAAAATAAAAACCAAGCTGTCACCACTGCTATAGAAACCCTATCCCAGCTGAGGAGGGAAAAAAATCTGTCTGAACTTAATTAATTTTTCCCAAAACCATATACATATAGTGCCTCTAGGTTGGAAGGAAGCTTTTTAAAAATGAAATATGATAATTAATTTGAGGTTAAAGATCTTAAGTTTTAATCAGGTACTAAATGATCCCTTTTCCATGAAGATAATGTCAGCAAACACACAGACTATAATAGCAATGTGACTTGAGCAAAAGTCTCCAGTGTGATACTGCAGCCATATGACATTGCTTGTATTTTAGTGTTTGGAGATTTCAAGATTGGGAACAGCTAACAGGTAATATAGATATTAAATACCTAGTTTTGGGGGACAAGGAGGACAAGGGGAAGTATGAAACTGATTCATTCATTCATTCATTCATTCATTCATTTACTATTAAGTACCCAGTTTGCGAGCACTCCAATGACAAACCAAATGGTATTTTACTGCCTTCTCCAGAAAGGCCGCTGAACAGCTTTGTTTTTCCAGGGTTCTGACCGACATTGTGGCCAAGTGCCACGAGGAGCAGCTGGACCACTCCGTCCAGTCATACATTAAGGTATGAAATCACCACCTGGGAGTTGGTCATATGCCCTTGTGCTGTGTGGCTTGTCTCATTTCCTGTCTACAATAAGTGGGGAGTTTCTCTCTTTAGCTGGTTAGTGCCCACCACAGTAATATCAAGCGTTCTCCTTAGAGAATTCTGGCTCTTTGCATTGATGGGCTAAAATGTATTGTTTGACTATATAAATGTATAAATGAAATGTATATGTGCAAATGAGTATTTACATGGGGAGAAAGAGCAAAGAAAGAGATAAAGGAGAAAATTAAAGTATTGTCCTTTAAGAGTCACCATTACAAATAAATGAAATTCCTGTGTAAATTTAAGGAAGATTTTTTCCTGTCGGTTTGTTGAATGCTCTATGTTTCTTCTGTAATGTTTTCTTAGCTCTTTTTATTGTTTTCTCAGGCATTATTTCATTTTCCCAGTTACTGTATATTTGTACCTGCTTCTGGTATGTTAAGTCCTTTATCCTCTGGCATGAACCACTAGCCCATTCCATCAGTGTGCACTGCTTCTTCCAGTGTCCTTTGTCAAGTTTATATTCTCATTTCCAGTTGGCCTGTGAATTAATGCCAGTGAACTTGCGATGATGTTTGCACTTTACAGTTCTTGCCTAAATGTCACCTTCATGAATTAAAAAAAAAGGAACCTATCCAGAGATCAATAAGAATACCTACTATTACTTTATGATGCATAGAGGATGTAAATTTCTATTTTTTTCTATGCATAGATTGTCTTTTTGCAACCTCTTTAATTAAAAGAATATATTCCATTAATATATATATGGTTAGACATATACCTATACCTATATATTTTAGATGTTTAGAAAGGTGACTAGAGAAGAATTTGGGGTCTTTTGTGCTGGAAACTATATATACATATCTCCTATAAAAGAAAATAACAAAAGTTTATTCCAGAGTGAACTCCTCTGAGACACCATCAGTGAGAAATTTTTCATTACAGTTTTATACCTGTATATTTTCTACCTGCCAAAACTGTTCACTGACTTCCCATATACCTAAGTATAAGTGTGTGCCCTTCTTAAAATAGCCTATGTGCTAAAAATAGTCAGTTACTTCACCACCATTTTCCCCCGTATAATTTTGCCCAATAAGATCCATATTTTATTTGCAGAAAGCCAGTTCCACCTACAAATGCCTTTTTAGTTTGCTCTCTGTTTAAGATGGAGTCACAGCTTACTTTAATAGGGTATCGATGAATTTATATTCAGCAGAATCATCTACAGAATTTTCAGTCTCTCAGCGCTTACAATGTTTCATTTCAACCTACAGAGGGGCTGAGATGAAAAAAATTCCCAGTCTACATCACACAAAGTCATCTCCGTTTCAGCACAAGTTTTATGTACCTTGTTCCAACGAAATCGTTGAAAACTACACTAAGAACCCACTGGTGTTGAGATTACTTTTGTGAGAGTCAAGGCCAGTTCCTTGTAAGAACCTTAAAAGCAACTCTCAAACTCTATCTGTAACACTCTTTGAGAGGTGTATTGGAAATGCATCCTGGCATGGTCTTTATTTTTAACCAGGATGTTTGAAATATCCTGATGACATCATTCAATTTTGTAATATAGGAAATTGCTTATTTAGCTTGCTTTGAAGTGGTTCAAATCAAGAAATACACCTACGTGGAATTTCAAGCTGATAATTCCTAATGATATTTTATAATGCATTTCCATAAATCTAAAACAAATACAGCCTAATAAATATAATCGATTGGAACTTTACTCTGGAAAGATCACTAAGCTAGCAAGTGAGAACCTGGATTCTATTTTCTAGTCAAGCTTAAATAGGTAACTTGAGCAGTCAGCCTCTCTGAACCTCATTTTTCTTATCTGTGAAGTGAGATGAGATGGACCAGATGAACATCTAGCTCTATGGTTCTATGATTGGACTCCCATTATAGAACATGGCTGACAGCCTGACCTTGACCAAGGAGTCCATGTTTTTACCCTTGGTAGAAAAAGTTATTATTTAACATATAGAGTGATATTAAGCTCCACACCTAGGAGTATAATGAAAGCTGATAGGCTGGTACCAATACATGTTTCGATGTCTTCCAGATATGTGAAATTCAATGCAACATATGTTTATTCAGAAGCAAACTAAACACCATTTCAAGTTCAGTGGTGCTAAATGCTGCTAACTCACCCCATCTACAATATCCAAATGCACACATAGACTATGTCTTTTTCAAAAACTGTATGTCTAAAATTAATCTAATGAAATGCCATGGTTTACAGCAATTCATGGCACTGATGTGTTATAGCCAAAATTTTAAAATAGGAATATTTCAGAGCTAGTCGAAATGCCCTTGGGGCTAAATAACTGTGCATGGTATTAGGTAGTTATGCATTATCCTCATATGTATCATAATCCATGAGGGGAAAAAATTGTATTGCTCTTGATTTTAGTTAGTTTGATATATCTCTTAGCTTTGGTTTCTTCCTCTGTGATAAGCTTGGAGAAGTCAGGCCCCATCAGGATGATGGAACTGTCCATGAGCTATAAATTTCAAAGAAATAATTATAGATCCAAATGTAAATGTGCCTCTGATTTCAGTTTCTCCCCTGCCTTCACTCCTAATTATAATGAAGTCTGAATTGTGGCTATTATGAAGAAATGACCTCAGCAAACCCAACTCATAAGTATAATATTATAATCCAGGAAACAAGCATTTTATATTTGAGATACATGTGTGAAAATTAATGCCGATATTCTTATAAATGTATGAAGAAATACTGAAAACTAAAACCATTAGATGCACTCCATGGTACATGCCAAAACCAATCTTTTGAGAAAAAAAAAAGTGAGCAGCATTTGTTATCTTACCGATGGCCAACGTTCATGAACCCTTTGATAGCTGTGTCTAAGCATGAGATGATAGATCCTGGGCGTGGGGGAGCTCACCTACCGGCCTCTGGAAGGCACCTGCTTCCCCACCTGGCTATTTGAGTGGGTGCTCTACCCTTTCAGGATGAAGAAATGCTACCATGCTACCTGTTACCAGTGGAAGGAAGGAGAAGGGCAAGTGTGTTTTAAGTAGGTGGGTTACAGCCCTCCGTGTTTCCTCGAACCTGCTAAATTGTTCTCTGACTCTTTCTTTTGATTTCTACAAAAAGAGTTGCAAGGAGAGCTTAAGGGAGCGCAGGCCCTACCTGTGCAAAGCCCTAAATAGGACCAGGTGTGTGCTACTCTTATCACCGGGGCTTCATTTATTTCATGACAAAATCTGGCATGAGCAGATAATTTTGAGTTATAAGTTATTCATGGAACATAATTTTTGAAGCTTCGATTTTTTTACAGTATTTCACTTTTTTCTCTTTTTTGGATTTTCTTCAGTTTGTGTTCAAGACCAAGGCTTGCAAGGAGAGAACGATACACGAGGAACTGACTAAGAGTGTGACTGGTCTTTTGAAATCAAATGACTCCACAACAGTCAGGCACGTTCTGAAGGTGAGGACTTCAAAGACGATTCTCTTGCTGTCAGTGTGAGGTTCATGCCAGCCCCTGAAGGGTGACAGGGTTCATCGATTTTTATAGATCATTTTTCTTACAGCTTGACGTTGAACTTTTAGATATTTCGACATGTGGCTTCCATTTTTGATCTTGCCTCTAGCCTTGGAGATGTGAGGAGTGGTCTTTCTGTGATATATTTTAGCATAAAAAGTTTAGTTTTGTTTAGCTAAATGAAACAAATAGAACACCCCGTGAATAAATATTCCACAGGACTATTCTCTAATTTCCCATTCGAGTAAACTGGAATCTAGTTTTACTTTAAAATTCTTTGAGATGACAGAGGAACTGAAATTTTTGACATTTACTTTTGCCATTAGAGGTTTGATAATCCTAATAGAGAATATATTATTTCTCTGATGCATTCAATTTCAAAGAATACAATTTAAGATAAAGATTTTATAATATTACAAGTTGTAAAGAATAAAATTATCATTATTTTACCATAGGATGATAAAATTTCTTATTGTCTTTTTTTTTCTAACAGCATTCCTGGTTCTTCTTCGCAATTATTCTAAAATCGATGGCACAACACTTGATTGATACAAATAAAATTCAGGTAAGACTATAATATCCATCAGTTATGTTAATGAATATGTACTCATTAGTTCCATTTTTATTTACTTTAGAAATCTTAGCAATATATGTCCATTGCTTTTTAAGCGGGAGAAATGATTGCGTGTGTCGCTTCATTCCTGTGGTTTTTATTCTTGCAGTGTGGAGGGCTGGGTGCTCAGAAATTCAGAAATACGTGGTTCAGTCTAACTCTGAATTCTGTGTTTCTTTTAGAAATTGTCACATTCTGTAGTGAAAACGTGAGTCTAATTTTCAAGCTAGTTTGTAAAGATTAATGGATCTTACCTCTCTCATGCAAAAGGGCTGTGTAAATGCACAAAGTAGAAACTAGATGGGAAATCCCAGCTGCCTGAAACTTTCCCCTCGGGTGTAGGAGTTCAGACAGGAGGAGCGGATTCCCAACCTAAAGGTGGCCTTTGGGATCCATAGAGTTTTGTTCAATGTATGACATATAATCTCATAGCCAAGCCATTTTGCATCTTAAGGCAAAAGTCTCTTGGCTGTGAAGTCCCACTGGTGCCCGCTGTGACATATGCTGGGACCACTGAGTTAAGACTAGCCGATACAGACTTTCAGCTGTAAGATGAATATGGTCTGAGGATCTAATGCAAAACATGATGATTATAGTGATAACACTGTATTGCGTAATGCAATTTGCTGAGAGCAGGATGTAAATGTTCTCACCAAAAACACAAAAAAGGATAAATATGTGAAGTGATAGAAGTGTAAATTAACTAAATGGGGCAATCCTTTCACAATATATATGTATATCAGAACACCACACTGTACACTTTAAATCTCCTACAATTTTTATATGTCAGTTATACCTCAATAAAGCTGAAATTAAAAAAAAAATAGCTGGAACTTACTATCATTAGAGGGCATTTCAAAGCAATATCTGTACTCATTCAGTTATTCATTCATTGATTTCTTATAGTTGTTTATTAGGGGATTCCTAGTTTTTAAAAACTCAAAATAATTGATTTTTAAATTAAATAGAGAACTCTGTATCAAAGAAAGTCTAAAATAATATTCATTAAACCACTGATACTGGCTATTCCAATACTGAGAGGGAAGTGAGGGGAATTAAGATGTGAGAGGTCATAGAAAATGTTACATTGTTTGAAAAGTTTGCAATTAATATATGTTATAGCTCAGTTTTTAATGAAAATGTGAAAAAATGTATTGGCCAAAATAGAAGGAAACATTAAATGAAAACCATGACCTTAAAATTAAAAGGGCTTCTATTTTATTCTTGCATTCAAGTTTTCAAAAGGACATTTCGTTTAATGATACATAAAATAAAGTAAGTCTTTTAGTTTATTTTTTTCCCCAGGCTTAGTATTGCACATGCCACAGTGTAAAGAAATGATCTGTTCTTTCCTTAGCTTTCTCGGGCTCAAAGATTTCCTGAATCTTACCAGAATGAATTGGACAATCTTGTAATGGTCCTATCTGATCACGTGATCTGGAAATACAAAGATGCCCTTGAAGAAACAAGAAGGGCCAACCACAGCGTTGCCAGATTTCTCAAGGTACAGTTATAGGAGATCACAATTCCATTCAAGCTCCCGCGATAGTGAACATGAGGTATTCTAAATGTTAATCAGTTCACATCTCCATTTATGACAAAGGGTCAAAACTAGCACTCTTAGAAAAATACTTTCATCCATGCATCTTTTCTGCTTGAAAATACCTTGTAATTTTTTTGCCCAATTTGGAGATTCACAGAACAAAGACCAAGGTTAGATAAAAGTATCCACTTGAGTGTTTTCAAATCATAGTGCTTCTAAATATTTTTAGAGAAAAAGGAAATTTTTAAAGGATAACCTACACTGAGGCATGTTATTCTCTCGGGTATTTCTGCCGTTGAAGTGATGTTCTGGATTAACTACTGTTCTAACAATGAAGTCAAATATCTGATTTAGGAAAGCTTTGGAAAATTTAACATTTTTATTATATTACTTCTAGGCTCTTTTTTTACATGATGAAAATGTTATGCACTAAGCACAGAAGAGGAACATTATCAATTAAAGTGTTGAGCAACTGGATATATATGGAAATTGGTTATATTTCTTTGGGTTACAGGCATTCATATTGACTTGAGAAGAAAAAGTTATATAAAGTAAAAAAAAAAAAAAGCTAATGCGGAATCATGGTTTATCATTTAACAGATTATGCACTCAACTAGAAAGATAATGTTGACCTCCTCCTTCTTCTTTTGCCCGCTATGGGCTATCATAACCTTACTGGAGCCACTTTTCCTGTTTCTTTGTGGTAGACACCAGAACATACCGGATAGGTTATTATATAAATATAATAATTTAAGAGACTATGTATATAGATGGAAAATTAGGCTGAGTTGTCTTTGGTGAGTTTTAATCCAGTCTAATTTATTTTTCAATGCATTAAGCACTATTTTAAATTATACGTTATATTTGTTCTCACCTTGAATTTATTTTTTTCTTCAATGTTTCGCCTCTCATTTTTGCTTTCCCTTGCTCCTAGAAAGAGAAAGGAATGGTCAGGGTTATGAGGGAAGAGGGTGAAGGAGAAAAATTAATTACTCTAGTTTTCTACTACATTTTGAGATGTATGGGAATAAAGTGTATTATTATGCTGGTAGTTCATTCGAAGTGCTTTACGGAAGGGGATATTTGGAAAGGGTGATACTGTCCAATTTGTAAGCAAATTATATTTTAAAAACATCTGCAATATTCTTCCCTAAATTGCAAAAGAAAATGATGGATAAGCAACTTTTTATAAAGGGAAAAGAACTTCTTATCTACCGTCCTTAGCTTAAATATTCTGAATTTGTTGGAATAAAAGAAGGCTTTCCTTGGAGCTCATTTATGCAACATTGATGCTGGTGGTATATGTCTAACATGGGGGCAAAAAAAAAGTGCCCCAAATGAAAAAGGACAAGATGAAGTAAAAGGCTAACAGTGGTACCAGTGGTTTTGTGAAATCTGTAGACAAAGAGCATCCATCGACACAAGATAAACAAATATAGTCTATAAGGTATGTAGAGCACACAGACCACACATTGAAAGCAATACTTACAGGTGAAGTTTGTAAATAGAAACATTAATGTAGTATATTGTACATCATAAAAGCCCATCGTACACACATTGTTTTCAAATTGTAGCTTTAATAGCATTTGACACAGAAAACTTATTTTTAAAACTTTCTAAAGTGTATTAGGGGCATCATTTGAGCTAGGAGAGAAAAAGGGAAAGGGAGAGAAAGTGATCTTTTATGTGAACTTGAAAGTAGTCATTTAGTACAATACCTGTGAATTGACGAACTTTTTGCTTTCAGCTGTTGGACGTGCTCGACATTGCCCACTCGCGTTGGTGTTGTAATTCTCTTACAGTCCCAGAAACCTGATAATAGTTATTTGCCCAACTGGGGCTTCAAACAACTTTTATCTCTTTTAGTTACTTAATTATACATTAGTAATCAAATTCCATGAATTAGTTGTTATTGGAATTTAACTACTGAAATGTAACTGTAACACTATGCTTATTCCAAGCCTGGAGAAAGCACTCTATCTGGTGTGGGTATATAAAAATGTCCTAAGATTAGAATGCACTCTTTTTCATGTCATGGGAAAATAATATATTTGCAGCAATAATGCCAAAAACCTTGTATATTTCCCTGACGATTCTCTCCTGGAAGTAGAAAAGATACAAATGGGTCCACGACTACCTAGGTAGCTTTTGTAATTTTTCCTTTAACTGCCAATCTGGGTCACAATTCTAACTTACTTGAATGTGCCTATCTTGGTATTTTTTTTCTGAAGACATAATACCAAAGAGGTAGCAAAGGAAAGTTTATTCTGATTTTTATTTTTCTTTTCAGATGGCCATATCTTTTTAGCTACTCGCCTGATGAATTACTACTTTATTTCAATTAGCTTTTGGAAACCATTTGGTAATCACCCAGTATAAGAGACAGACTTAGTTTATTAGCAAAATATGTTCAAAGAAACATCTGTGGTATTTCTCTCTAAATATTAAAAAAAAGATCGACAAAGAAGTCTCTGAAAAGGGGAAATCTTCATTATCTACTGGTCCTTAAAGTGCAAATGTTTGAATTTAGAATTTTACCTTTAATGGTCCTTAAAGTGCAGATGTTTGAATTTAGAATTTTACCTTTTTTAGCGCTGCTTCACCTTCATGGATCGGGGCTTTGTGTTTAAGATGGTTAACAATTACATCAGCATGTTCTCCTCTGGTGAGCTCAAGGTAAGCATCGCTACGGCACTGTAAATAAATGACAGGTTTCTGTGTATATCTGCCTAGAACATTAACCTCTCGATTCTTGGCACCAAAAAAGTAATTTATGTTCCAATGAGAGGCAGTCTCTTAAAATGGGTCATCTGCTAGGTAAGTCTCTCAAATCCTTCCTTAATAGGGGACAAAGGAGAGCGGAGTGACAGTGTTTACAGCTCACTTCTATCTCCTGTGGATGGTGAAGGAATGATTGTTGCCAGCGGCCCTTCCCGTAGTCCAGTTTGCTCAGGGCTGCATCGGTTATAGCGCTAGAAGTCCACTCCCTGGAAATCCTTGAATCTTGGGCAAAATGGACAGTTGATCGCCCTACCTAAATAGGAGATGTGTGTTGGGAGATAGTCGGGAACGGCTCTCTGGAGAAGAGTGGAACGTTCTCGAAGTGTAGCTTCAAGACTAGTACAGGAGCATCGCCTCAAAACCGAAATCTGTATCATATCAAGACTTTCAGGGCACCACTGTGCACGCCCACGTCTGAGAACCACAGAACTATAGCATGGCATATGCTGGAGGGAAACAAGCCTAGAAATAAATCAGATCATGAAAGCTATTATCCACTGAGATTCTTGGGGTTGCAAGCAACCGAAACTTACTCCAATTTGACCAAAAGGGAATTTATTGGAAGAATATCGGGAGTAAATAGCATCAGTGAAACAGCTTTTGAACTAGACATGGGAAAAAACAGGGATGAGGCATGTAGAGGGCAGGAATAATCGCAAAGGAAGAACCACTGGGCCAACCAAGGTCTGTTGCTGAAATGCATTGGCCGGAACCATTTTCTGCCTCTTAACACTCTGCTTAAGATTTACATTCAAGTCTATTGCCATGACATTCTGAACAAGCTTGATCCCATCTGATCTCGGAAGCTAAGCAAGGTCAAGCCTGGTTAGTACTTGGATGGGAGATCACCTAGGAAGACGAGGTGCTGTAGGCATAAAATATAAATAAAAAAATAAAGGATTGTAAGCTGACAAGGTCCTTGCAATCTGTGAGGTCAACCAAGGATTGCCTCACCTAAAAATAAAAATAAAAATAAATTTAAAAAAAGATTTACATTCAAGAGAGGAAGTGTGTGGCGGACTGCATTGGGTCACATGCCTGCCTCTTAAAGAGGGGAGACAGGGCCCCTGAAGAAATAGTTGCCCATTAACCTTTACCCATTTGGAAGAAGGTACATTCTAAGAGGGGAATTATTCAGGTCAGTGGAAAGAATAACCAATGTAGAAAGGCCACAAATAAATAATGATCTTATACCTTTCAGGTCATGTTTAGGAGCCTGAATGTTATTTTTTTTGGCAGCGGAGATTCACTTTTCATAAGGGGAGTTACATGATTCTATGTCATGTGGTTTTGAGAATCCAATTCTCTATGTAAATAATTTTTTAAAAAATAATCTTTGTTAGTGCTCTAATTATGCAAGAAATTTGCAGAAGATCCATTTAGCTATAATCCCAGTAGACCTAAATTATATATTTTTCAAACACCAAACAGAAGGTTCTCGATGAAGAATAATTAAAGTATAATTTGATTATACTCTTGTTCGCCTTGACATACGAAGCATTAAGTCAAATAACAATCCTTGTTTGAAACTGCAGTATTTTAAATTATTGACCAATGTTGTCAGAAAATATAATTCTAAAATACTTGAGCAAATATATTTTGTTGTGTTAGTTGATGATAGTGAACATAATGAATACAATCAATCTGAGTCTTAAAAATCAATTCCTTACCTTGCATGAGAGTGAAAACAGAACAGTTATGAACATGCTAATTGTTCCTACTTATGTGGTTTTTCCGAGCTCATGTATCACAGTTGTCTTAAACCATGTCTGGACTCCATTTATCACTGCCCTAATCAAAACATTATTGAAAAGACAGACCTGTCTGCAAGAGCAGGGAAGAGGTTGACTTAATAACACATGCTAAGAACTAGTGGCATGTGGAGTTGGCTCTAACTTTAGATTCTCTGCATTGTTCTCTTCCTCAGTTCCTTGGATCACAGGAGTTGACCGTAGTGCTCTGTCCTAGGATCTGAGTGTAATTTTAGAACTTTTAGAACTCATACATGTGATAAGGCACTATTTTTCTCAGAATAAATATGTTATAAGCTAAAAGAACCAAAAAATATGACACAGTAAGATCTTATCTCATAGAAGCTTAACATAGGTTACAAACGGGGTCACTACTTTCGGGTGGCCTTAACCAGTCTCCAAAAATTGGGAGACTGACACATTTACCACTTCAGAAGAGACAGAATCATTTAAATTGTGTAAATAATAGACATTCCATTTGCCTCTTTTCCAGACCTTATGCCAGTATAAATTTGATTTTCTTCAAGAAGTATGTCAGCATGAACATTTTATTCCTTTGTGTCTCCCCATAAGATCAGCAAACATTCCAGGTAATAATTGCCAGAATTTTCATCAGTTTCTGCAAAGTAAAAACTTTTTTTGTGTTTGTTTTTATTGTTTTCCCATTTCCTCAATCTTGGTTTTATCTGAAGTTGTCACATGAGCATTAGACCCAGCTAATCAGATAAAAATGTAAAAGACATCGTTGGCCTGTGGTAATGAATATAGCTCTATATTTCTCAATTTTCATCTGCGTTTCTTTTTTTATTAAAGAAAAGGCCAAAAAAAATATAAAATTGGTGATTGTAGATAAAAGAATTTTAACCTAGAGCCATACTGTCTTCCACCATACTGGCTTCAAAACACAGCTTCCCTTTGATTTTGAGAAACATAAAATTACACAGAGGAAAAGTTATACTTTGTGAGTATAAATTTATTTAAAATTATCAGTTAATGCGTGGAATTATGTTAGAATCCAGTTCCTCCAAATGAGTTTTATGCAAAGAAACCAGTGCCTTGGAAAGCAGGCAGGCAGATGGACAACACTGTGGATAGTGATCTCTCTGGATCTGAAAGACACAGAGATGGATGTGCGAGTAAGAATGGGCTCCACATTTTGTTTACTATACTTGCTATAACGTAAATGGTCTACAGAAAATATTTTCATTCATTACTTTTATCATATATATGATGCTCATTCTGTACCATCATGATCCTAGTACTAGAGTATCCCTCATCTAGACAACAGAAACTTATCAAACGTCAAGATGCAAAGAAAACACTAAAATGATTTGGGAACTTAAAATACTTTACTTCTGAGCAGTGAGTAAGTTATTCACAGGGTGCAATTTTGATGTCCATGAAAAGCAGAAACTAAAATGGTAAAGAGCCTCTGTACATCTATTATGGCTTGCACTAGTACTTTGGAGGGAAAAAGAGAATAGAGTACATTATGCAGCCTCTAAAAGTTTTGTCATTTTCATCTTAAATATAAGCTACATCTTAATATTATATCATTCTTTTTCTAATCAATGAAGCACATTTAATCTAAATGCCTTCATAGAAGAAAAGGATAGAATTGTTATTTAGGGCGATAAGATTTTTAGCCTCTTGTTTCATATTTGTTTTGTTTTATAAACTAGCGCCAAGTGGGTTAGCCGAGTGGTTAAAATACTCGATAGGATCAAACCTATATCTGGTCATTTTGATTCCAATTGTTTACTATTTGTCAGTAACTCAGAAAAAGGCCTGATTATCTGTTTTTAGACCTAATATTATCAACAGTAAACATAAAAATATATGTTTCATAGCAAGTAGATTTCTGATGGAAAAACAGGTGTTCAAATAAAGGCTAAGAATTAAAATAATTCTGTTCACGGTATTCCTTTTAATGAAACAAAGAACCTAAGGCTTTTGTCTTGGAAAACAAAGCTTTATGAAGGGCTGACTTAACATTTGAGAACAATATATTTTCATTTTTCAGTATAAATTACGTGGTTAATGAATATACCATACATCTGAGCATGGATATATCTGAACTTTTTGTTTATTTTATTGAATCCAGATCCTCTGACACCTTCGGAATCAACTCAAGAGCTACATGCATCAGGTATTCAATGAGTTTTACATATTATCTAAGTATCAATAACCACATCCTAATTCAATAACATTGATGAGTATAGATACTACAAATGTCCAGGTTCCAGATGCTAATAAATAGCCATATATTTAATACTATATCGTCAAAATAGTCAAAACATTTTCTGAACTTTTCTCTAGTCACAGATAATTAAATGATCCCCCAACTTGAATTATTTTATGTTTTATTCCCTAGAGCTCGAATTCTTTTTATTTTCCCAAAGCATCTGAAATTTCCTTAGAATGTATCACAAATAAAATTCCCAGCTATATATAATAGCATGTTTGTTCAATGTAACTGGCTTTATATGCTATATTTTTTTTCAATAAACCATAGCCTGGTTCGAGCTATCTTTTCAACAATAATATTATTAGTATCATATGAATTGAATATAACTAGAATATTCCAGTGGTGCATTACACTAATCATAACTACCTTAATGGCTCTCCCGAAAGTTAAATAAAGTAGCACCTCTAATGTGCTTAGCCTGGTGTTGGCAGACAGTACGTGTTCTATAAGTGAGTGTTCATCTTATTATTAATAGTCACATTTAGGAAACACATTGGACAATTCGGAAGAAAATGCATTATGACTGGAAATTTTAACATTGCTTTTTCTGTAATTCAGGCTCAACATTTGCAGCCTCCTTTGATTTTCCCCTCTCCATGTTCCTTCATTCTTCAGCCAACTTGCCCTGATATTACCTCTACTACTTTGGTCCTGCTACCCCAGGCCCTCTCACTTCTCCCCTCCGTCCCCTATGGCCACAGCCTCCTGTATTGTATCCCTCACCCCACATCTTCCTACCATCTACTTCATTTACATCCTGCTATCACAATAGTAAGTCAATAAAGCACAGTTCAGATTGGCCTCTGATCTCAAAGCCCTTAGCGACTTATCATTTCCTATAGAGATGCAGATGGAATTCTACAGAATTGCAAATATGAAGAAACCTAAATGCCAGCTACAAAATCTGTACTTAGGTTTCTCATCATCTATGCCCAATCTATGGCTTAAATCTCAATTCTCGCTGCTCTTCTTTTGGGTGCTGTGCTCACTGCTGCCCCAGTACCTGTGCTCCACACGTACCTGTGTTTTCAGAATTCAGTGCCGTGGAAACCCTATCCCTTCTCCTCTACCCACTGCCTCCTCTGCTCTCACAACTCTCCGCACCTCTAAACCTTAAGCATCTCCAAAGGCTTACTTCAACATATGCCTTCCACGAACATGTCCTGATTCTTCCAGACAGAATGTTTCTCTCATCTCAAATGCTATAATGCTGTAGACATGTCACTTTTCTGGAACTTAGCGTTTGACACCACGCATTATTTGCGTTAGTACTACACAGTACCCCCTTCTTACTAAATGCTTCTCTCACATTTCTCAACAATGTGGCAAGACCGTATCACCAAATCCTCCTGATGGTGGGAGGAGTCGAGTTGTTTGATAAATCTGCCTTGATTATAAAGTGATCATTTGATTTTCAATAACAGAATCTCTTTACTTTCCTCATAAAGATATGCCTGAATATTCGGTCACAAATGAATTTTGCCGCAAGCACTTCTTAATCGGGATTCTGCTCCGAGAAGTTGGCTTTGCTCTGCAGGAAGACCAAGATATCAGGCACTTAGCTTTAGCTGTCCTGAAAAATCTAATGGCTAAGCATTCGTTTGATGATCGATACAGGGAACCAGTAAGTGATCTCCCTTTCTGCCTTGCCTAAACACCATTTAATGGCTCACTGCATTAAATGCATAATCAAACCAATGAGTATTGATTTTTCTGTGAATCACTCATTTTGGCTACCTTTTCACCTAGAGAAAGCAGGCCCAGATAGCAAGCTTATACATGCCCCTCTATGGCATGCTTCTGGACAACATGCCCAGGATTTACCTGAAGGATCTATATCCTTTCACTATCAATACATCAAACCAGGTAAGTTTGCACAATATTTCAGATGTCTATTTGAGTCAAGAGTTTACATATATATTTTTTGCCCTAGATAACCACTTCCCTTCAACTGTCAGCAACTAAAGATTAAATAACACTTTTTGCTAGATATTTTTGAGACATTCATATCTGTGTCATTTGTTCCAGGTTGGTTACTAAAGCCTTCCACCTACACTGTCTCTTCAGCGTTTCGTTTTCATTTTCCTCTGTTCTCTGCATTGTCTTACAGTCCTCTCCAGTTTTTACAAGGCTGCTCTGTGGCACTCATGTTCCCATCCTTCGTGTATAACTTTGCCCACCACCTTTCTATCAACTTTAAGACCACCTGGTTGTAATATAGCCTAGTGCCTTATTTATAGTCACAGCCCAGGAGTGGCCTGTTTGTCATCTTTCCTCCACTGAGCCATCATAGTGACTGTCCAACAACCCTCTTGGGATCTGTTGCCTGTGTTCAAATCCCAGATGAATTAACACACTGCTGAATTCAGTAACTATATATATAGATCTCTCTCTCTTTCTCTTTCTCTCTCTCTCCAGATCTCTCTCCAGAGAGAGAGAGAGAGAGAGAGAGAGAGAAAGAGAGAGAGAGAGAGAGAGAGAGAGAGAATGAGAGAGAGAGAGAGGGAGATTACCTTCTAGAAGTTAGATGCTTTGCTTTTGGAATTTTTTTTTTGAGTGGGGCAGGGTGGAGACCTTGTTCAAAATCCAACAGTATCAGATACTATCTGTGTAACCTTAAATAAATTATTCAACCTCTTTAAGCCTCTATTTCCTTATTTATAAAATGGGATAAAATACCTTCATCACAGGATTCCTATGAAGATTAAATTGTTATAGAAAACACTTATCATAGAGACTGACACATAAGTATTTAAAATCTAGTTTTTAGTAATATATATGATAACCCACGATAATAATGATGTATAATCTATAATGTAATCCATAAATATATCAATAACAATTCCAGCCATTTATTCTATATCTAAAAGATAGTTTCCACCACAGTGTAAAAAATATTCAAATCATGTAAGAAATCAACTTGTGACTAAGAGTATGGTTTTGATAATATTCATTTTCGCTGCCTACTCTGGCAGAAGATTTTTGCTGGAGTATAAAAGATCAAATCAAATATCATCTCATTGAAAGGGTAGTGAAGAAGGCATGCGTGGGTTGAGAATGTGAAAATATGATGCTTCTCATTAATCTCTTCTACTTTGAATACAGGGGTCTAGAGATGACCTCAGCACCAACGGAGGATTTCACAGCCAGTCAGCTATGAAACATGCAAACTCTGTGGACACATCATTTTCCAAAGATGTTTTAAATTCCATAGCAGGTACTTGAGAACTTCCGCGGACACTTCTGTTTAACACTCATCCATGTTTACGTTGTATATTATTGTGCTTTTCACCCACTTCATAACCCATTACATATAATCTATATGGCAAAGCACATCACATTTATAAAGCTAAAGAGTCTTCTTACACATTTGTTGGAATGCCATCCAGAGACTTCTATTTAGCGTTCATTTTTACTTGGCTCAAGGAGTAATCTACTCAGATGTTATCAAATTGCTTCATTCTGGAAACAATCTTTAAGCTTTCATTGCATACTGCCTTTTAAGATATAATAGCCCTTCAACTTCAAAGACTATTTTCAAGAACTATTTTGGAAATGTCATCTTGATTTCTTATAAACTGCCAAAAATTGAAAGCTTCTTTCCCGAAAATATCCTTGTGAACTTTTATTAAAGCACTTTTAAAACAAAAAGTTCTTCAAAAAGCTTTTTAAAAAATCAAAGAATAAGCTTTACTTTATTTTCATTTATAATGGTCTAAATCTTTCTAAATCCTTAATGCTGGCATGGCTGTTGTAAAGATACTTAAAATGTTGCAAATCTTTAATACCAATCCGAGACTTTATTTTGTCAACCTTTCACAGCACTGCTGCTACCTCAATGGTCAACATCTTTTTGGTGTATCATTTTAGTTTTTTTTTTGTCTGTGCCCATACATCTCATTATCATCTGTGTGCTGTGGCTTATGTTTGCAGCATTTTCATCAATAGCTATTTCTACAGTAAACCATGCTGATTCCAGAGCATCCTTAGCAAGTCTGGACTCCAATCCAAGTACCAATGAGAAGAGCAGTGAGAAAACTGACAACTGTGAAAAGGTAGGACTTCCCTCCCAGACGTGCTCAGCATATGAAGAGTCCCATTTCTCTTACTCCTACTCAATCCTTATTGGTTCTTTGATTCCTAGATCCCAAGACCCTTGTCTTTGATAGGCTCAACGCTTCGATTTGACAAGTTAGATCAAGCAGAAACCAGGAGCCTTCTTATGTGCTTTCTTCAAATTATGAAGACAATTTCAGAGGGTAAAGAGAACTCTTTATAATTATATTTAAAAAAATATTTTGAATTTCAAAGAGTCTCATGGTACATGGTGTTTCCTTTCAGAGACTCTGATTGCCTACTGGCAAAGAGCACCTAGTCCGGAAGTGTCTGACTTCTTCAGCATCTTGGAGTGAGTTGTAGAGTTGATTAGTTAACACTTTCTTTCTGGAACTTTCTAAAGACTTTATTATACCATACTTCATTCTAAGAACACATATGGTGAATTATCTATCAATAATAATGAATAAAATATTTAAAGAAAATTTAATAGTTTTTCTTTTAATATACTTAGATGACCAGTTTGTATAAATAAAAGGGCATGAATAATGAGAATATGACCTTTTTTCCTTTCTAGTGTTTGTCTTCAAAATTTCAGATACCTAGGAAAACGCAATATAATAAGGTAATAATTTTTAAGTTTCAATAGGTTAGTCTGGTCTTTTAAAAAGAATTGTGACATAATTAATGTATCGGGTTAGATTTAACATATATGTTAGAAATCTTAAAATGCAAATAAGGTTGGCCTCACATTGGACACAGGAGTTTGACAGTTGCCCCATCACACAGTATAAAACCAAATGGGAAGAAAAGCACAAAACACACAGTTCTAAAAGGAAATCACATTGCAAGTAGCTTCTGAACAGATTTGTCTACTTTTATATGAATAGAACTTGAAGATACCTATTTAAGAAAATACTTTCAATAAATTAAAAAAATTAATCTGGAATAACTTGGTGCCGTCATTCTTTTCTCATGAGACAAAAAAGCCCCTAGCACCTTCACTAAACCCCCAATTTGTCTATTTCCAGACAAAACTATAATTTTATTTTTCATAGCATTTGAATTTGACCATTTTCATTTTTATTAACATGTAAATTACAAATACTGAGCTAAGATTAAAACTTCATTTTTTTCTTGCAGAAAAATTGCTGCTGCATTTAAATTTGTGCAGTCCACCCAGAACAACGGAACTCTCAAAGGATCCAATCCTTCTTGCCAAACATCGGGTCTCTTGACACAATGGTAATGTCACATTTGCTTGATATTTAAATTTATGTTATGTTTACATGTATGTGTCTGTGCAGTATGAATATGCATGCATGTGCACACACTCACATGCACACACATATATATGTATGTATATATTTCTAACCAAATGGAGATTTCAAGTTTCTCTGAAGAAACTTCTTAGGTATTTCAGTATCTGCACCACTGGCTTGTAAAGACCTAAGAGGCAAAGATTATACAAAGATTATGGCTTACACTCACCTAGAGGAGCACAATGCCTTGCACAGAATGAGAGCTAATGACTATCTTAATTTAATTGAACCTTAAAAGACACAATTCCAATAAATGCCTCTTTTAATGTTAACCAATCTCCCAGTAGAATATGGGGTTATATATCCCCATTATTTTCAGTAATTGCAGTGCTTGAGCAGTGTTCTTAGAGCTGAAATTGTTTTTTCAAGGGTCAAAGGCAATGAGGAAGCATGGGTGGCCCCATAAGCTCATTTTAGATTTCCCAGTCATTAAACTGAATTGACTAGCATATAAGACCTGGAGTCATCATTCATTAACCTATTCTATGGGAAACATTAGCCCCAAAACCCTACTTTAAAGCTCCTCTGGGTCTAGAACATAAGAATTCTTTGCTAAAATTTTCTCCAGTTTGATTTGTTCTTCCCGGAGGTATTATAATATATTTAATATAAAATGGCTATAGTTTAGAAGATTTTAGAAAGAAATATGAAAGTGGTGTACGGCCAATAAATAATAGAACAATTTTTGCCTCCTTCTGTCTGTGGGGACCCCTTGAAATTGCCCCTTTGTGAGAAAGTAAATGGAAAAATGAAATGAGCATGTTTTGCAAATGGCTATAGAAGACTATAAATAATTACTTTCCCTGTTTAATAACAGCAGTGACCCACCCGAGGTCATTGAAGTTTTGTAAATGTTTGGTGGGTTAGATTTCAGGCTCCTTCCTGAACCTTCTGAACAGGTCTTGGCCATTTCTGCCCCTTCCTCCTAGAAACCAGGGCTTGTCCTCCAGGGGTTCCAGACTGAAGTAGACTCAAAACCTACAAATAATCCAGTCCCAAAGGTACAAGCCCTACATCTCAGAACCAATTATTCTTGTAGCTTCAGGAACCATCCAGACTTTCCTGGCCACTCAAAGCCAAAGCCAGATCTCCTGGGCCTCGATCCATCCAGAGTTTTTGATTTAGCCAGAACGAAATAGGCCTTGAGGAGTGTGACAAAGGGAAAAGTATGGCCTCTGATTTAACCTTGACTCTTCAGGGTACCTCCTATTGTCTACTGTCCTCGAAGAAATGTTCTGTTTCCCTTGGCTAAATGATAGTTTAAATGAATGTCAGGAGTGGGACGTATTCCCACGACCACAGTAACGCTGGCTCGTCTCCCAATTGGGAGTGCCAAGGAAGCACTGAATGAGAGCCATTGCAGGCACTGCCATTGCCCTGGGAAAGGGGGCTGCATGGAGGGGCTTCAGCTCTCCCTCATGAGGATCTCATGTTGGCCCCCGCGGACATGACACAAATGGATGATGAAACAAATACAATTAGAAGAGTTGTTTCTGACCAGAGTTTACTTTTTTTTACATTTTGCCTCTTAAAAATAATTTTATGCAATTGAGCTATAGTGTATAATACTGTTTTAATGTCTACCACTGTGCCTTTCTGATCAACCGGTAGCCAACTTAGCATCCATGAATCCTCCAATTCATTAAATACGAATTAATATCATTGTGCAGGTTTAAATTCAGTATCGACTATTCTATAATCTTTCATGATCTCTTTTCTTTCTGAACCCTTTTTTGGCTTAAATAAAATTTCATCAAAAGTGCTTCTAAAAAAAAGAGTACTTCTAAAAGTCCCTTTTATCATGTCACCTACAATTAATATTTTTAATAAAAAGTCTCATTACGGAAAACTGTTCAATATTTAACTCAATCTGGAATATTTGAATGAACATTTGGATATCATATCCCTATTACTTTAACCATTTTTCTTTTTTATTTTCAGGATGAACACCACTTCTGGTCACGAAGGACATAAGCAGCACAGATCACAAACTTTACCTATAATTCGAGGCAAAAATGCACTCTCTAACCCCAAACTCTTACAGATGCTAGACAATACCATGACCAGTAAGTAAACCGGAAAGAATAGGAACAGATGGTTATCAGTTTTTCTCTAAATGTGTATAGAACATGGAATGCATTATAATATTTCAGAAATATAGAGAATACTGTCATGCCACTGAGAACACTGCTTTTCAGGCTTGCCGTAGCCTGGAGAGTTTTTCTTAGGGAAAAGAACCACCAGGAAGTGGTTTGAATATGCAGTGTCCTTATGAGGAAGAAAGGGGAAAAGCAAACTCTCAATATAATACGTTTAGTGTAGCTCCTCTGGGAAAAATAATGGCTTTTGGTATCATGAGGGTTATGTGGTCTCCCTCAACCATATTTTTACTGCCTGCTCTGTGGGAAGAGGAGAAAGTTGTCTATGTCCTAGAAGTAGTAAGCGTGAGATCTTAAATCCAGTGATGCCCACATTCCAGCTGTGAATGAGGAAAGAACAGGAGCCAGGGTCTTGTATCATGTAAATGGACACACGGCCACAGTTTGCCATTTAAAGGTATATGCCTTATCCTGTAAATACATTTGGTGGCTTTTTGAGGACGTTAATACAAACTTCCCACTGAGATTGTACATTTGGTCTATTAGCCTGGGAACCTAAAACTTGACCCAGACTGATTATGGAAGAAACATGAATCAATGGCTAAGACAATGGAAAAAATGTAAGAAATAGTAGAAATCAACCACTCAGGTTTTTGAAATCTCTACAGCTGACATGCAAAAAGGGCGCACGCACTGTCTTAGTTCAAGGTGCTACAACAAGACACCATAGACTGGGCAACTTAAACGACATTTATTTCCCACAGTTCTAAAGGCTGAGAGGTCTAAGATCAAGGTGCCAACAGATTTGATGTCAGGCGAGGACCCACTTTCTGGACAGCAGATGTCTGCATTCTTGCTGCGTCCTCACATGGTGGAGAGAGAGAGAGAGAGAAAGAGATGGCTTTTCTGGCATCTCTTCATATAAAGGCACTAACTGCATTGATGAGGGTTTCACTCTCAAGACCTAATTACCTCTCAAAAACCCCAAGTCCGAATACCATCACATTGGGATTCACACCAACAAATGAATTTGGATGACTCAGACATTTAATCTTTAGCATCCACTAAAGACTCTGTCTAGCGTTTTTGATTCAGCCAATAAAGAAGTTGAACAAAACAAAAGCACTTTAATTTCATAAATTATTTATCGAAACACCAGTAAACACTGAAAATGTTGTAATAGAAGAAAGTCCTTTACAGGGTACGAAGAGTTGCCTTAGATGTTTATGCATGCTCCACTTTGTATTTTTAGGCAACTCCAATGAAATAGACATCGTGCACCATGTGGACACAGAGGCCAATGTAGCTACAGAGGTTTGCCTTACTATTCTAGACCTGCTGTCCCTCTTCACTCAGATTCACCATGTGAGTATGAACCTGACATCCGCAACATGGTAAAATGCAAGGTAGAAAAGTCATGTGAAGTCAAGAGAACGTTTTTTGAAATATTTCATAAAATCAATAACATAAATCAACCTAAGTGTGAGTGGGAAACATGGTAAAGGTGAGATTCAGATTTTATCAGAAATTAACTAATGCTAGATTGATATATGCACATGTATATTTCACTGTTGTCAAGTAATAGACACGCTTTCTTCCTAAAATCTCCTACTTCACTGTCAGGCAAGCTGGACTGAGTGAGAATGTGACTCCACTTTTTCATTCTCAAAGGGAATTTGAGAATGAAAAGAGCTAGATCTTTTATAGAGCTAGATCCAATAGACTAATAATGTTGAGTGTCTTTTCATGTGATTATTTGCCATCTGGATATCTTTCTTGAAGTAATACCACTACATACTATTAGAATGGCTAAATTTAAGAAGACTGACCATTCCAAGTTTTCGCAAAGATATGGAGAAGCTGGAACTCTCTTTTACTCATGGTTGGAATGCAAAATGGTAAAAACACATTGGAAAACAGTATGTCAGTGTAAAAAGTTAGACATACATCAATCATGTGACCCACCATTTATTTACCCAGGAGAAATAAAAGCATTTGTGTACTCAAAGCTTTGCATGAAAATATTTACAGTAGCTATTTTTTTAATAATTAAATGCTGGAAACAACCCAAATTATATAAACAGGTTAATGGATTCTTTAAAATGGTGTTATATCTATATAATAGGATACTGCTCAGTCATGCTCAGTGAAGGCAGCCAAACAAAAAGAGCATATACTATATGGTTCTATTTATATAATATTGTATAAAATGCGAAGTGTAGAAACTGTATTTCAATTACACCTCGATAAAGCTATTAAAAACATTAGCTCAACCTAATGAGCTTACAGATGTTAAAGTTCAAACTAGGAAAAGCCGAATCTGTTGAATAAAGTCTACACCAAACACAATGAGTAAACCAAGAAAGCACTGTGGTAGAAAAAGCAAAGACCATATTTTAATTCTTTATTGCGTAATGGAAATGTCACTCAAATCGCATGCATCTCACAGGCTTTCCCAATGCCTATGAGGCCCTGCCTGTCTGTGACCTCATCTCCTACCTCTCTCCTGCCCCCGCCCCACCCACCATGCTCAGGCTACTCTGCTCTTTTTTTTTTTTTTTCAACCATGAACTCCCTGGTACCAGCTCTTTCTCCCTCCTTGGATAATCCTCCCAGATCTGTCCATGTCATACTCCTTTAGCTCACATGTCAATTCATCCTTTGGAGAAGTCTTAACTAACTACCCTATGTAAAGTAATCCTACCCTCAAAGCAATTACTTTTTATCATATCATATCATTCTACCCTATTTTTTTTTTACTTAGTACTTTTTTCAATCACTGCTTTGTAGGTTTTACTGGGAACATAAACCTTATCTTTTCTTTCAGCACTTTATTTCCAGTACCCAGAATTGTGCTTACCACAGTATAAGTTCACGATGAATATCTTTTGAAAGAATACGAGTATCCTTTCACTCATCCTAAATAACTTCTGTGTTAAATTTCCAGAGGCAACTCCAACAATCTGAATGTCAAAATTCATTGATGAAAAGGGTCTTTGATACCTACATGCTCTTCTTCCAAGTCAACCAGTCAGCCACAGCACTGAAGCATGTGTTTGCTTCCCTGAGACTGTTTGTATGCAAGGTAAGGGTGCTTCAGGTTCCAGCAAAAGCTCTGTGAAGGATGCTAATAAATGCACTTACAACTTTTGGTATGGAGGACAGAAGGTTTATTTTCTTCTATTTTGCTTTATTTACTTTTATTAAACTATTTAATGGGTTTTATTAAACTATTTGATTCATGGTCTCAAAATAAGTTCACAGTCTTGACAGCCCATCGACTTGGATATAAAAATGGAATAAAATTAGCATTCGACTGTCAGTTTTTTGGGTTCTCAGTATTTGTGGCAGACATTTAGGTAAAATGCACATGAACTGTGATATCCATTCAGTGGTTCCACATTAAAGTAGATAGAGCTGTCACCCTTGAGTAACTCCGGTTTTTACAACGTTGGGTGAATAGAAAACCTTTGGAAGCTCTCACTCCATTCTTTTGGGCTGTCATCAGTTACTGATGCAAAGGATACTCATAATATAGAAAACGTTTATTTCCAGAAAAAAAAAATACTAACATAGACCTTAACAAATAAAATTACATCCTCCTCCACTTGCAAATGGAAGGAAAAAAAAACTTGGTTTAAAGAAAAAGAAAAAAGAAGGGTTTCGTTCTAAGGAATTTTAAAATATGAGAATGAACAGAGCCAAATAAAGGAATGTTGCTCACTTCGGCGCCTCCGTTTCCACAGTTTCCCGCAGCGTTCTTTCAAGGGCCTGCTGACCTGTGTGGATCATTCTGTTACGAAGTCCTAAAATGCTGTAACCACAGGTCACGGTCAACCCAGACAGAAGCATCGGCACTTCTATACTTTTTCATGAGGAAGAATTTTGAATTTAATAAGCAGAAGTCAATTGTCCGATCCCACCTACAGGTAAGTGCTGCCAATTTTCATTCATGCCGTCGTTAAAACCACTCCTCTGTGTCAACACTGACAAAAGACTGCTGTCCCCAGGACAACCAGTTCTCAATGCCACTGCCGGAGTGTTCTTTAAAGATGCCCCTCACACTCAGTTCAGATTCATAGGAAGAGGGCAGCTGGGCAGAAATCAGTGAAGCCCATAGCTCCATCCATATTTTTTCTTCTGCCAGGGAATAGAATTATACAGAACACACAGCTCAAGAAACCATCACTTTCTCTAAGACGCCAAATCCCACCAGATTCTAAATGCATAAATTTCTTTTTTCGAGGTATCCTAAGATTTCTGCAACCTTTCTTAAGTATTTAAGACTATAAGAAAAGCCCTAGATTACATGGCCTTCTAAAGATTTAATACATAAAGATGTCATTCATTGGGCCGATGGAGAGAAATTAATGATACATTCACCCAAGCCAATGGATTTCTTTAAAACTCCTGTTTCTGAGCTACTTATTATTGAAGTTTCATTTTTCTTTTCTCTTCCAGCTCATCAAGGCTGTAAGCCAGTTAATAGCCGATGCTGGGATTGGAGGCTCTCGGTTTCAACATTCCCTTGCAATTACCAATAATTTTGCTAATGGAGACAAGCAAATGAAAGTAAGAAATGCTTTGTGGGCTTTTTTGAAAAATTAAGAATGAACTAAATTTGATTTTTTGTGAGGTATCTGAATCAATGCAAATAATTCAACATCATGTTTCTAAAGACTTTGTGTATTTACACTGAGTTTGCTTCTTTGAACTGATAATCAACTCATACTTTCAGCGTGCAACCTGTCGTGGAATTTCCAAGATGTGTAGTTGAATGGTGTGTAACAAGAAAACTGGCCACAAATATCCAGAAATGTAGTGATTCTTTCATAATCTCGTTCTTGGCCAAATTTATCTTATCT
Organism: Pteropus medius; assembly: GCF_902729225.1. Lineage (NCBI taxonomy): Eukaryota > Metazoa > Chordata > Mammalia > Chiroptera > Pteropodidae > Pteropus > Pteropus medius. Next base: position 5,950,292 of record NW_024354875.1, read on the forward strand.
TTCTTTTAGAACTTTATAAAGACTTCTCCTTTAGTCAGTATACTGAAAAGTCTAAGTGTAGAGCCTGACTTCTTTAGTATGACTAAACCCAGTGATCAAAATGTTTTCAGATTCTCTCCACTTACTGCCTCTATTTTTACCCATCTCAGTTCAGCTTTACTCTTTGTTTATCTCACGTACAGGCTTCCCCATGAGCTGACTCTCTCAAAAATTCTAAGGACACTAGGAGTATTCTATGAGTGAAAAAAGCACCTTATTCTATAGTGCCAATTAAAGTCCCAGAACTGAATCTTTTACTTCAACTTTGTGTCATTTACCCATCCCTAAACCAATCACTGAGGGATCAAAGAATATGATTGGCCAGGCCAGTATCATGTGCCACCCCTGGTGCCTGGGAATGAAGTAGACCCATTCAAATCACATGAACTAGAGCCAGAGAGGAGAGCCTCTCAAAGGACAATCAGGATGCTATTACTGGAACAAGGTGGGCTAGAGGATGAAAGAAAGGATTCTATTACAAGTCTTACTTTTAAATGTGTATAATCACAATCACAATACATAGAATGCATAGATAAAGAACATACACATTTATGAACGGCATATAGGATGCACCAAACTGTGATGCCAAGCTATAATTAGCAGCCTAACATATGAATTCTAAACAGATAATGACCCAGGCTCTCTCTTTTCCAAAGAACAGCAATTTCCCAGCAGAGGTGAAAGATCTGACTAAACGTATAAGGACTGTTCTGATGGCCACGGCTCAGATGAAGGAGCATGAGAAGGACCCCGAGATGCTGGTGGACCTCCAGTATAGCCTGGCAAACTCCTATGCGAGCACCCCTGAGCTACGGAGGACTTGGCTGGAAAGCATGGCCAAGATTCACGCAAGAAATGGAGACTTGTCCGAGGTGCTTAGCAAAAGCTGTCATTCGCCATTGCATTGTTCCTTGTGTCAGGACAATTGGATTTTCATTTATAGCATGAATATAAAAAGCTACCGTTAATCTAGATGTGACCTAATTATATATTATGGGCATTAAATTTGCACGTGGGAATCAAGGCTGCCTGACTCCACATAAATGAAATCAAAAGAGGCCAGAATCTGTAGGGAAAATTGCAATTGTAGGCTTCATAATGCAGAACTAAATGCTAAAACCCTGAGGCCAAGGAGAATCGTTGTAAAGGTGTCTGTGAATTAAGAGTTATATAAATTAATGTTCTGTGTTGTCAGACTTGTCCCCTGCCATGGGAGTTGGGTGGGGAAGCTTGCCACCACCATAAGTTTACATCAGGTTGATCCTCATTTACAGCTAGTCAGAACTGGCGATGGAAAAATTGACACTCCGAGAGTCATAGCAGTGAAGAATCTCCACTATGTGAAGGTCATAAATCAATAGCTAACATTTTTTATGTCAGTTTAAACCCTGGGTGGATTTATATGCAGCAGTTAATAGCACGCTGGTGGCTTCCGGACACCACGTGGGGCAGTTCTGCCTTAATCTCAGAAATACGCCCCCTTTGAGAAGAGATTGATTTGTCTAGGAGAGTCTCCAAACCTGAAGCTCTTCTAAACACATGTGAGGGACTGTGGAATGGAAACAGAGCCTCGCCTGGTGTCTGTTTGATGAGGACAAAAATGAGAAACTCTGTTTCCCTTGGACAGCCCTGAAAATGGAGAAATTCCTCCATAAATCTTCAAAGGGAAAAGCTGAAGTCATTTGGACTATTCAATAAGTCAAGTTCTAGTGTGTGTTCAGCCATGTTTCAGGTTTTATGGGAGACTTCAGAGAACAACGAAGTGTCACCCATGTAATCTGGTTAGCGGAGCACCCATGTTACATTAGGCCATGCTATTTAATCGTGCCACCTTGTGAGGTGACCATTTTAAAGGCAATAGAAATTTGAGTGGGGGTCATTACCGGAAGTGGAAAAGGTAAGAAGGTAGCTTATTGCATCTTTCAGTTTAGACCCAGATGCTATAGCTTGTAGTTCTAGCAAGAAAAGAGAACTGTGGATTGAAAATATATATAATATATACATATTATATGTGAATATAATATATGTGGAGAGAGAGAGACTTAGATATGAAAGAAGGAAGATGATTCCATGGGAAAAATTTTCAGACTAGCTCATTCACTCTCCTGAAAACTACATCAAAGACAACAAACCCAAAAAAAAAAAAAAAGCCCAAAAATGTGTTTTATTCTTGAATGTAAAATTTTTGGAAATCTGATTCTCATGTTTCATTCCATCCTGAAAAGGGTCCCTCCACATATTCTGACATGGAATACGGACTCACTTTGGAAGATTAGTCCTAATTAAATAAATAGTAAAATTTAGCTCGTGCCTTCCACTGAGACTGTGTTCTTCTTTATTGCAGGCTGCCATGTGCTACATCCACATAGCAGCCCTCATCGCAGAATACCTGAAAAGAAAGGGTAAGATGACCGTGTGAGGGGGAAAAACTTCCAGAAATCGGCCTGTTGAAAACTGACTTAAAATTCATCTGTTACTTTTAGATTTTCTTAATCTCCGTTATGTTTTATTAAGCAGCATTAATTTTCACAGATATTTCTAATTTTGTTGTACTTTTAAGTTTTAACTCTCATGTCATTATTGTGTTTATCTTACGTACAACAAGGCTAACTGGTTGGCTTCTTAGTTCAAAATGAGAATGGTTCATTTTGTATATCGATTTATACGTAGCTTGAATTAACACCAACCTGTAGCAATGTTCTAACCTCATCTTGCACTACCATAGGTTACTGGAAAATGGAAAAGATTTGCACGCCATCCCTGCTCCTGGAGGATATCCATCCCTGTGATAGCATCCCATTACTAACAACTCCCAGTGGAGGAAGTGAGTGGTCTAACTGAGCTCCTTTACCCCATGGACCAGTGCACAGGAAGCCCAGTTGCTGTTTAAACTTCAACGGAACTCTTAAATGTATTCCTAGAAGCGAAAACTGTCTCAGACCTCCATGAATTCCTCTGTAAAATAAACAAAATTCCTAGCATTCAGAAATCTCATCCGAATTCAAAATTTATCAAGTTTAGATTACTGAAAAGTTCTCCGAAAATAGAACTGCTTCGTATCCAATATTATTATGAGTTATGGCAGTATTTTGTTACCAATTTGCCCGCTAAGTTATCTTTGAGATTTTATTCAGAATTTGATGAATTGTTTAAAACTGCAAGAGAAATCCATTTTAATTTTAAAATGTAATAAAACTGTTTATTCAAAATAAGAGATGCAAAAATAGAGACATAAATATAGTGTATATACAAGACTACTTATAATCAGCATATTCCATTCTTTAAAAGCATAAACTGATTCTGATAACTTATAAAATATAATAATTTGCAGTATTGATTTTCTTTCATGAAAAATATTTCACCTTTAATGTTATAAAAAAGATTTTGTAATGATAACTAGAGAATTACTCTTTGTAAAAAGTTTGGCAATAGAGTTAACACATTTAATGTGTTTTCTTTTGCAAAAGTTTATTCAAATCCAAAATTATAAACTGCAGTCAATTTCATAATTTATCTTTCAAATGCAGTAAAAAAACTCAGTGTATGAAAAACAGAAACAAATCTTTAGATATTAAGATCAAAATACCTAAACCAAAGGTAAATGGACTTTAGTTACAATCTTTTGGAAACATAATTGGTCTCTTATTCTTTTAAATATAGATACGTATACATATTTTTAAGGGTCCCGGTGGATTTTGCAAATAAGACATTTGAACCAAATGACCAAGTGAGCTGTGGGACAGTGAGGTCCTTTCTTTGGGGACATTGGAGATGAGACCAGATGAGGCATTATGGCTGATGTCCACACTAAAATTCAGAGATCTTCTTCCTCAGTTCCTCACTTCCTCTTGAGCTTTATTTTTGTATACAAGTCCCCAAATCATCCTTGTTTTATTTAACATGCCCTTCCTCCCCATTTGTCTTTTATCATAATCAGATACTATACAGTTTCATAACAGCTATTTCCAATTCTGACTGAAAACAAAATTGAAGAAACCAGATAAAATTAGATTTCAGTTTAAGAAGTTATGGAAACTTATATCCCAAAATGTTACATGAAACTTTAATATTCAAAAAAATTAAGTACCCACCTTTAGACCTGAAGTAATATTAGAATATAATATACCCATTGAGAAAAGAATGTACTTGTTTAGTAAATTTCAAGGAAGGCGATCATCTATGATGCAGTAACATATATTCATATCCATTAGCGTGTATTTGAAGTCATCAGTATGCTTTATTTAATGTTAGATGTTTCTTAGTCAAAGGAGTAAATTATCCCTTCACTGGAATGTGTACATAAAAATACATGTAATATAGGCAACTCCAGAAACTATAGCTGTAATAATGATCATCATAATAATAATGTGTGTTATAACTTTTCCTGTTACAATCAGTTCTCATGTATTTTAATATAGGTTTAATTATAGAAGGAATATTAGCATAAAGAAGTGGGAACGTGAAATGTATTAATGCAAGAATTAAATTGCAATAATCATTATAATTTTGAAAATGTTTTGGAGGTGATAATTTAGTTACATAACCAATGAGCTGATTATTAAAAATAAAAATATCCCACAAAAGCATTAGCTATAACTTAAAAAAACTCATGCTCCATATAAGGCACTGCACGAGGCTCTGCACTGACAATATCTGAATTAGTTAACAATAACAAGTCTGTGATTTAAGTGCTATTATCACCTCCTGTTTACCAAAAAAAAAAAAAGAAGAAGTTAAACAACCTGCCCCAGGGCTCATGGCTAATTTGTGGAGGGGCCAAAGTTCAAGGGCTGATCTGTCACATCAGAGTGCACTCATAATTCTTCATATTCCTGACCATTCAGATGCAGTCCCTCCTCTATGGATTGTTACCCATTAACAATTGTTTTCCTATATATCTATAGAGCCAGATCATTTTTTTAGTCTTGGTAGCCAAAAGCTAAAAAAAAATGAGAAAGTTTATAGATATAGCAAAAGAGTAAAAGTTAGTGAGTATTGGGCGCCATCTTTATAAGGTACTGACTATACCAGATGTTTTCTCAAATATTAATGTTTTGAGTCCTTTCAACCACCCTTTGAGATAGATATTAATGTCTCCAGTTTAACAAATGAGGCAGATAGACTCAAAGAACAGAGGGCCCGCATCAAGCTACAAATCCTGTGTTCTGTCCATAATCCCATGCCAGCTTCTTAAAGAAAATGTGTCACTTGACAATAATACAAAATTAAAACAGGGGAACATTAACTGCCTGGCAGAAAATATTTATCAACAGTCATAATCTAACCATCTCATTGACATGAAGTAAACTTCATTAAATTGCAATAATCATTAGTGCGAGCTTCATGATACTACCACTTGTAATGTCATAAAGAAAGGCATTATCTAATTCAAGCAAGATTTGGTTCAAATAATAATTTTGCATTTTGCTTGATCCTCTCAAGGCATGTTCTCCATGGGCTGGCCAGCTTTTCTGAGCATTACACCAAATATTAAAGAAGAAGGAGCAATGAAAGAAGATTCGGGAATGCAAGACACACCATACAATGAGGTTAGACCTAAATGATCTAGTGTACAGTAATCGAGTAAAAAGATTCATCGAATTGCAACAGTTAGCTAAATGGAGGAGAGAAAATCTTATTCAGAAATCAAATAAAGTTGATATAATATGACTGAAACAAAATGAAATGCAGACAAAAATTAAGCTATGATTAATCAATATCAGATTCCATTGATAAAGCATAATTTTCAATGAAAATTTAAATTAAACTTTACTTCTCTAAGATGGACCCAATTATCTATGATCAGCTCTTCTATAAGGTATATAATCTCTAGACCTTTGGTAAATGTGGTAAGGAATGCTGAACTTTTTGTGAGCTAGTCCCAACATTTTTTTTAATGCATTAATGCATTAGAGAGTTTATTTACAAAAACACTTGAACAGAACGACTCACTAGTTTCTGCAGAAAACCTCCTTCTAGAATGCAACCCAGGGTTATTTTTTACTAATAAAAAGAATCTTTCTACTGGAAATAACTTAGCAACAATTCTGGTGAAGGAAATAGAGTTCCCCTCATTAAATAAGTAAAATATTACATAAGTTAACTCTAAAAAATCATAATATTACATAGATTGAAAATAAGGACACAGAAAGCAAATTTGGGGGTGGATTTTAATGAAATTTTGCATATAGTTCTACATTAATGTAATGTACATTGTAAAAAAACAATAAATGCAACTACATATTTAAATTAACTATTTCAAACAATGTTTAAGAATCCTTTTTAAAAAGATACTGTTGAAAACATCCCAACAATATTATCCACTTGCTTTAGAGGGTATATAATTTGATTCAGTTGAACATTTATTAAATCACTAGCGTATGTGAGACATTGAGTTAAGGGTGAGAGGCAAAGATAAAAAAGGCATAATCCCAGTGCTCAAAGAGTTTAGAATCTTGAGAAAGACAAAATTCCTTCAGGGTGGGGAGTAGCCAATCTGAGACCAGTAATTTACAGCCAGTAACTCTAAATATAAGCATCTTACGTGGCTGCGATTAAAAGGGGAACAATTTTTTTACATGGAAGTAGTTGGAATGAAGATGGGTGGGACATAAAAGTCCCCCAGACTTTTGCGCTGGGTCTTGATATTTGATAAGATGTGAAGGTGCCAATGAGAAGATAAAGTTTTTATAAGTGTAGCAACAGAACAGCCAAGAGTACGAAGGTTCTCAGGATGGTATAGTGCGGTATGATATGGCCAAAATGCAAGGTGAGTCACAGGGCGCTGAGAGAGGGGCCACGGCAAGGTGAGCTGGCGCCTGATTACGGAGCTCCTTGAATGCCATGCTAGAGAGTCTGGACAACAGTTTAGAGAGTGGAGTTCTCACGGATTTTTAGGCAGAGGAGATCTCATGATCGGATTTATGCTTTAGGAAAAAGATTGCAGGGAGCAGCACATAGGACCATTTGGAGTGGAGAAACAGATTAGCTAGAAGACTAATGCAGGGATCTAAGAGTACAAAACCGGGGTTTGGCCTGTCAATGACAGTGGGAATGGAAAGCGCTAGACCGGTCTGTGGGCATTTCATAGATTTAAATGAGCACATTCGAGGGACTCATTAGGTGATGGTAGTGAGGGAAAGGGAATAATCCAGGTGATACCACAGTCCCTTGCTGTCTAGATATAAATGTGAATAATAAAGATAGGGAACAGAGAAATCTCACTATGAAAAAAATTGACAACGCAATAATTTTGAAACTAAGCTTCAGGGATGTTAATCATGTAAAATCTTGCTTTGGTTTGGGAAACTGCAGAATATCCTGGTGGAACAGCTGTATATGTGTGTGGAGTTTCTTTGGAAGTCTGAGAGATATGAACTCATCGCTGATGTCAACAAACCCATCATCGCTGTCTTTGAGAAGCAGAGAGACTTCAAAGTAAGTTTTCAACACCTAGAAGTTAGTTCAAACATCCTACTTTAAATTGGTCAATTATTTACTATTTTCAAAAGTAGAAAATCCTTATTTTTTTACGTCAGCATCATCTTCATGAAACCCTTCGATTTATGGTTTCAGAAATTGTCAGATCTCTACTATGACATTCACCGGTCATACCTGAAAGTCGCAGAGGTGGTGAATTCAGAGAAGCGACTGTTTGGTCGGTACTATCGCGTGGCGTTTTATGGGCAGGTGAGTTCACTAGAAGCAGCGCCGTGGCCCGTAAATTCTGTTGAGCAGTTCATTGTTGTCTTTCATTCTTTATGAGACATCTAACTACATGTACTAGAGGACTGAGGGGCTGTGGGGGTGGAGGTAGGTGTGTCTGGGTACATTTGAGTGTTTCCCTCAGTTTGAGAGTCCAAGTGCTGGGCAGAAAACTCCATGGGTCTTTACGCAGATTGAATTAAAACGGTGATCTCTAACTTCTTGGAGAAAGAGGACACTTATTTTTCAGCGTCTTCTCTTCTCAGTTCACTCCAAAATATCTAATTATAGGTTTGTGTCGTATAGTAAAGTGAAATTAAATTGAACATGTTTTAAGAAATGAAATTCATAGCCTTCTAGGATATAAAGAATTCCTGGGGGCTCCACCATGTCAAAGCCATGAGCTTTTGACTTTATAATCATGCCTTTTCTTTGTTCCTACTTTCAAACTTTCACTGCTTTAAGGCAGAACACTGTATGGTTGTTTTGTTGTCCATACTGCAGGTCAATATAATTTTAAAAGTTACATTTCTCAGCTTACTGCATAAACAATGAACAAGATTGAAAATATTAGCCAGCCGTAGCACTGGCCTGAACGTAAAGAGATTGTATTACATATTAATAATGAATGTCTCTGAGTGGTGCTTTAAGTGGGATAAACCCAAGGATCATCCCATTCTTTTCAGGAAGGCTCATAACACTATCGTATTTCAACAGACACATTTCAGACTATTACTCTTGTGGATAAACATTCCATTCGCATCTGTTCACAGTTGGAATAACTCAGCCCTCTCATTTTCTTTTTTTTTTTCCCCCTCTCCTCATATAAGGCACTGCTGCACATAACTTCTTGTTCTCCTCAGATCCTTAAGACACCCACTGAAGGAGTCAAATAAAGCATGGTCATTCTAGATGCTTTCCCATTGAAGTCTTTTTGAAAAACATCTGTTTTCCTCTAATCACCAAAGGCGGTTTAAAAACAAACTTCTGAATTTAAAAACATAGCTGCTCTCTACCTGGAAAGTATACTGAGTAGCCCTCACCTAAACAGATTAATTCAACCCAGATTTTCCCCCAGCGTATAGCAGCACCAGGATTGTGGAGACAAAGAAAACTAGTGGTGTGGGGAATGGGGATGTGGGGGGACAGTCTACAGATTTGGGAGGTCCCTGGAAAAGAATCTAAACTCTCTGAACTCAGCGGATGTTGAAGAGAGAGAAATGTGCAGGCGAGGAGGAGAAAGAAAGCGAAATGATATCTCGAAAGTCAACAAGAAACAATAAGAAACAAAAAATAAACAATTTTTGACCTTGCAGAAACATTAGCAAGAAAAACAGCAGAAAACCTGATCGGGAAGAGGAAGTGGAATTGGGGGGTGTAGGGGAAAGACAGGGCTTCCAGGGAGTGGCAGCACAGCAGCGACACACAAGACGGGCATTTGGCCAACCTAGATTTGAGTCTCCACCCTTCAGGTGATCTTTCCAATGGAAAAAGTAATCAACTGCCATTAATACTCATGAAAAGCAGATTGCCTACTGGTGGTTTCTCCAGCCAATATCTAGGATACTGGCTACAGAGCAGATGGAAACTAATCAGGCTACTTTCCAACTAGATTTTAATGCAGATGTTTGCTCTTCCCTTCTTTTGGTCTTGGTTGTTCCAGGCTGTGGTAAGTTCTCTCTCTCTCTCTCCCATTTGCATGCTCTAATAATCCTTACACTTCCCTGTGTATAGTTTTACTGAATCTTAACGTTTTTGTGCAAATCAGCGTCTGGTACAAAGGTGAGATAATCCTGCTTCCATTCAGTCTGCGGTCTTCCTGCATTTCTTGAACTAAATCGTATTTACTCCAGATATCTGAATTACAAAAATGTATCCTTTATTTTTCACATATAGTATATTTCTACACAACACTAGGTATAGTCTGAAAATCTACACACACACATGCACAGAGATTAAATATGGGTACCACATATTTGAAATATATTTATAGGAGACTCAGTATTGGAAATTTGAGGCCGCTGAGATTTGCAGCTGATTAAGAAAAGCACAGTGGTAAGGATTTCAAAAGTTGGAGTGGTGGCCATTAACGGGGACCTTCCAGATGAGTATCATGGGGGAGCAGGGCTGTCTGTTGTGGTGGCTCTGAGCAGTCTCAGAGGTGATGACGCTAATTCCAACTACAAAAGATGGACAGCGAACTAAAGCTTTACTCAATTGGTCAAGTCCTCTGAGATGCAGAAAGAAGCAATGTCAGAAATTTAGAGGACAAGCAAAGACAAAAATAATGTGCCAGTACCTAGAGCTCTGTGACACAATTTTCTTAGTGTTATTTTGACCCATATGAAATTGCCCATATTAAACTATTTTTTAACTGGAAAAACATGGCAACTTCATGTGATTCAACATAAATATTGTTGATTAAACTGAAAAGAGAAATTCGTTCAATATCCACACGTTGTCCATATTCAACTCTGCTTGTCTATGCGGTACATACTTTTTTGTAATTCTTTAAGTCCTTTCCCACATCCATACCATATTTTCTACCTTCACTTATAAATTTGGGGTCGTGGGTCCTTAACTCACCTACTAAATGAATACTTGAACATCCCTATACTAAATAGACTGAGAGGGCGATGGGGAAGTTTGGGGAGAGCAACTTTCAAATGACTTAACTTTGTTCTTTTCACAGATTCCTCAATAGAGAGCTGGTTGTATGCCTGGCTTTTTGTTTTTAACACTGCCAGTATTCTCAATTGTCTTTTATTAAAAATTTCAACCTGAGCTTAAAAGGCAAAGTGTTCTGTTAAATCCGCAGATGGGAGTATGGACCCAAGCTCAAATCCTCGCTGCCTTTGAACAAGGAGAACCCATGAAAGTCATCCCGATAAGCAGCAATTTAGAATCTTGGTCATTATTGTTCAAATACCTGTCCCAAGCCACCAAATAGAAAGTGGGAGTTTTTATGTTGAGCAAGGACAGACAGTGCATCTCACTTCACACTTGATGATAAAGAAAAACCAAATAGACTTAGACATTTCCCAGGGCGTTGCAGAATGAAAGCTCCAAAGATCTAAGATAAAGTCTTGACTAACTTATTAGCATAATCCCTATAATCAAAAATATTTTTTTATGATGATTCTTTATGTTCTTGTAAAATTCACCTTTTAGTATCCAGATTGACATGTCTTGCAATTGTGTTACAAAGATTATGCGAATATCATACGCAATAGGCTCTCCGCTCCCCCGACCCCCGCAAAGGCCTTTGGGTAAATCTTTTAGGGTCCCAGATAGATGGCGCTTTTATTTTATAGTCTTGAAGAGAGTAGTTAATATTATGCCTTCAATGAGCCACACAAGTTACAACTTTAAAAACGCAAGTCTTGCATAGCATGAATTTTCTAATGCAGCCCCTGGCATCATCATTGCCTATGGAAATTTTACACAGAACAGCCTATATAAAGCATCCCCAAAGTACCTATGAAGTATTCATTTCCAGAGTAACGAAACAGCAGTAGTGATCAAATATCAACTGTAATCAGTGAAACCTTTAGGCTCTGATATTAAGTGTGAACGCAAGCAGGGACATGTGCATTGCATAACTTAAAACAGCAGATGCCCCTGGAATGAATTAAGTGAAAGGCCTGGGGGAATTTTATTTTATTCACCAAAAGATGTAGATTGGTTCTCACTCATGTCTACATGGGTGTAGATGCATCTCAGAATCTTAATATAAAGCAGATTAGGGAAAGGAGGAAAAGTGAGTGTATAGTTTGTAAAGCCACTACACACACACACACACACACACACACACACGTATGTGTAATTGAGTTTGTATTTATATTGAACCATCTCTCTGCATTCTTGTAGCCTTTCTTCTCTTAGCATTTAGCCTATTATTAATGTTTTCTGACCCATCTTTTATATACTAGGTTCTGCTTTCAATACATTCCTTTGTTTGTGACCTCTAAATCAATTGACTATTAAAGCAGGAGCATTTGTATTTGACTTCCCAGTAATGATCTAGGGGCACTGCAAGATTCTGAAGTGCCTGCAAAAACATCTAAGGAGGAGTCGATGACTTTAGTTGTCAGTTTATTAAAGTCATTTTTATCAGAATCCACTGAAGTTTCCTAATCCATGCATGTTAAGTCTACTAACTCAAAGTCCTCGTTTAACTAGAATATGTGCTCTTTCCTAACCTTGACAGATCAGGGTGTTTATTGCATTGTAAAAGGGCATTTTAAAAAACCAAACTAGTAAGGGAAATGCAGAGGTTACATTTCCTGTTGCCTTGAAACACAGTCTGCTCATCACCTTGGCAATAAAACAAAAGAGAAACTGCCCCTGGGTTTTCATCACCTTGTGTTCCTACTTATAAACCATTTATTTCATAGACAGAGCTGAAATTGAAATCTTCTTTAAGATAGTGTCCTCTGGCTCAGTGGGCTTGGCTTTGACGGTTTCCTTGGATAAAAGGTAAACGTGCATTTCAAACATTTTCAGAGCTGCCATTTCCCTGGCTCCAACAGCTCTTTCACAGTCCCCGGCAGACAGCAAATTAAATACTTTATTCTACTACAGCTCCTTTATACTGGTTTTATAAAATATTCTCAGTACGTTAAGTCTTCATGCTCAATAGATGATAGATATATGATATGGTAGGTAGGTAGGTAGGTAGGTAGATAGATAGATTAGATAGATTAGATAGATAGATGATAGATGATGATGATGATAGATAGATAGATAGATAGATAGATAGATAGATAGATAGATAGATAGATAGAAGGATAGATAGATAGATAGACAGACAGACAGACAGATAGTTTTGAATCTATTTTCTTCTGATCAATTACTTACCAAAATGTCAAAATGAGCATCAGTAGACTTTTATAAAACAGGAAGTATAGTTTCTATGCAAGAGAAGATGAAGGTATGTATTTTCAAGCCCTCGAAACTCAGTGAAGCTATTTCCCTGCATCTGAGCCCGAACTCGACTTGCTTTACTGACACAGAATTTTCTACTTTATAATTGTCATCCTCCTCATCATAGCTAACACTCACCAACGGCCCATTGTGTGCCAGGCACTGTCTTTGGGGCCTCCCAATAAATTTCTGAGTCTGTACTATTTCCTATCCTCCAGACCAAGGAGTAGGGATGAAAGTCACAGGTCATGCACAAAGGTCAGAGTAATGATAATAAAATCTTGCTTCCCACACTCCTTTTCTGCTAACTCTGGATTCAGAAAAGTATTAGGGAAAAAACTTCACAGAGAAAATGTCTCTTTGTGCTTGTTTTCACACCGTGATGGGAAAATCTTTTCCTAGGACTTGGAGACATTTTTCTCACTGAAATGGAAGTTATAAATATTGCTTTAACTATTGCCCTGGGGTGGTTGAGGGGGATTCTGGTTGATGGCCTCAGAAGTCTTATTTCTCTGATGTGTCAGTCTGTCAATTTTAGCTACTAACTTCTGACCTTGAATAAGACAGGACTCCACAAAGACAGCAACAGAAAAAGCAGAGCAGGCTGGAAGTCCCGAGGGAATGAGGCCAGGCCCCCACCACCCCTACATAGTCTACAAGTACAACAAGGAGCTGCTTCACAAGCTTTCAATGTCATACATCACTTTCTTTTTTTTTTTTTTTTTTTTTAGCAGGTTAGGGTCAAAGTACTCATAATCGGCTGTGTTTAGTCTTGAACATTTCTCAAAGAAATTGTTAGTAAAAGCAGTGTTATTAATAGCAGCGGAATCATTTCCAGTTATACCTGGTGCAAATATATCTTTTTAAGATGTACACCCACTGGAACTATTTCATCCATCTATTTATTTAATAAATGTAGAGCGACGTCTCCCTACAGACCAGGCACTGTGCTAAACACTAGACATACGATGTTAAACAAGACACTTTCCCGACTTAAAAAAAAAAAAAATCGAAGTCATTTGGGAGATACCCAAGAAAAGAGGCAATTAATTACCTGCTTGACAAGAACTGTGCTGGCCAAAGTGCCTTGTTCCTTGGCTTCTACAAACGTACAGTTACAGCCCACTTATGATACAAAGTACACTGTTCATGATGGTACCAGAGTGAAAGTGCTTCACAGGTGTAAAGGTACCGATGCAGATGTGAATTTCATCATTATTCTTAGGTCACCTCACATTAGCCACGAAAAATCCAGCATGGCAACATTTGATCCATGCTTTTTACATACAGTAAGTATTATTTAAATAATAAAAGATAATATATTTTTTAAAAGTAAAGATCGCTAAGATTCTTTGTGATCTCCAGTATCTTTACCTAGGCCTCCAAAGCATTTTCTTTGAGGTAAATTCTGTAGTCAGAAGAAAGCAGATGCCCTTAAGTTCTTCACTCTAGATAACCTAGTATTTTGAGGCTACATGTGTCCCACAGGAAAAATACTCTGTGTCTCTTCGAAGAGAAGGAATTAGAAAGACTTAGTTATCCACAGGTAGTGGACTCTTTCCTTCCCCTGTTTCAGATTAGACAAATAAATTAATAGAGGCTAAAATCAACTTGCTCCTGTGGCATAAAAGTGATGGCATAGTTACTTTATTGTTTTCAGTCCTGTAAGATCTAGCTTTGCAAGGGATGTAAAAGATCTACTAGTAAATTAAATAATGGATTTGCATTGAGCAAATTTGCATCAGGCCCCTGACGATAGTAATGTAAAGTTATTGAAAAAACAACAGTACTTGGGAGCATACCATGTGTAATTTCTGTGATAACCATACAAATGTTGTGGTTTTTCATCTCAGATGATGTAGGTTGCATATCAACCCATTTAGATCCCTTCACGTGTCCTACAGTGTTTCCTATGCTAGCTTCAAAGACTTTTAGAAGACCTTGTTAAAAATGATACAGCTCTTTGAAAAATGCCAAAAATTCTCCAGACTCTGTGTTCTACCCCAGGCTGCCACATGAGGGCATTCTTCCTCCAAAATTTATGCAAGCAGGTATTACCATTGATTTCTACAAATAGAGAAAATATGTATGAGATATCTCATGACGTTCTTTGGCCTGGCTAGGGAGTGTTTCCACTAGTAACTGATCCTAACATGATATTGTGTTTTTGTCACTTGATTTTTCTCTGATTTAGATTTTATAAGGTACTAATCAATGGCTTGGATGACAACCAAAACCTGGATTTTATTTTGCTTTGTGATAGGCAATTGGAGTTCTCTAATAAAATTGGTGGTTCTTTATGTGTCTTCCATAGGGGTTTTTTGAAGAAGAAGAAGGTAAAGAGTATATTTATAAAGAGCCTAAGCTGACAGGTCTCTCCGAGATTTCCCAAAGACTCCTCAAACTGTATGCAGATAAATTCGGAGCAGACAATGTGAAGATAATCCAGGATTCCAACAAGGTAGAGGAAATCAACATTTACATAAAAGTGAAGAATTAATTTTAATTAAAAATTTTTTTTAACTATATTTATTAAAGTTTTTTATTTTTTATTTGCTACTTGACTATGAAAAGTAAACTGCCTATACTATTTGGGCTATTTTGCCTGTTTGTTTATTGGTTGATTGATTAATGATTTTTTTTTTTTTGTCAAAAACATTATTATACCTGCTTATTTGAATAACCCTTAGGTAATCACTGAAACAACTCGCTAAATTCTGCATTTTTCCCATAGGTAATTTGCAAATATGCACTTGTATAACAACCAAAGAGTTAAAGTGATTGGGCCCAATGGTGGACTTGGAGGAAAAACAAAAAAGTATTTATTCTGTCATGGAGATCTTCCTGGGTCTACCAGTTTTGAAATCTACTCCCTGTGATAGTGGCAGAGTTACATTGTATTAACCTACGAACATCTAACTAACCTTCTCATGCTCCAGAAAGCAAAGTCTTACATCCTCTGTAGATTACCCAGAATCCTCTAATATGCCTTTATTCCTTTAGCCAGCCTCTGTTCAGCACCTACTGCATGTCAGGCCCAGAAATAGGAGCTGGGGCTCAAAGACTCTCTTCCACCCAGAGCTCACAGCTCACTTGGGGCTAAGGAGAGAAGGATGAGTGCAAACAGCTAATTAAATAGAGTGCAATGAAGTACCACGGGAGATATGGTGCAAGTCATACAGGGAAAACTCAGGGCAGCAGCTCCAACCAGCTCATTCTTGGTTGGGCAGTGCTTCACAGAGGAGGTGATGTCTGAGCTGGAAATTGCAGGGTGAGAAGGTGTTTGTTGGAAGCAAAGGGCATTCTGACTGGCCCAGCACATGCAATGACAGGGAGGGATGGAAGGAGGTGGCGTGTTTAGAGAATGGCAGGTCTTTGAAACACAGGTTGGATAGAAGACTGTGGCAGAAGATGGGGCTGGAAAAACTGGTTTGCACCCAATTGCGTAGGCCTTTATTGGGCCACAGAGGAGGCCTTTTCTGACCTGTCTTCTTTTAAAGAAGCTGGTATTTGGAGGAGTCTGTCCCATGAGATCACTGAGTCTGGGTAGAAGTTGTTACAAACGTGTTCATCATCCCCATCCTAGGATTGAAAGATGCAATCTCCTTCCCCATAAACATGGACAGAGCTACAACCATTGTCACAGCGACATTCCTGAGTAGAAAGTATAGAGTTCCGAGTAGAATGAGAAAAATGCCCAATTTGGTGTCAGAACAGTGGGAGTCTTCATCACGCCCTGCCACCGCTCATCAGCTGGTGACTCATCTTGGAGAAATTGGGTGCCCACTCTGATCCTCCATTTTTTATCTGCTAAAATGGTTACAATTATACTCATCTTACAATGTGAATTAGTAGTAGTGCAAATAAGTTCATGAGCTTCCACAAATCTCTGGAATTGATTAAGCAGTGGATGAGTAAACGGATAGAAAAAAATTGGAATAAGTTTGAAATTTTTCCAAGGAATGATTAGAAAAGAAGCTGAGAATCATGTCTTCCGAACTTGAAGGAAAACAAGAGCAATTCTCTGGCATTTTTTGTTGTCGTTGAGACCTCCGCCCCATCTTTCTTGTTATTTGTCAAGTCTGTTCACCAAAGCAAAGTTGGTAAATAAATTATATACAATAATTTATTTCAGATAATAAAAAGAATTAGAGAAATGGAAAATAAAAACATTTGCAATCATGTGATAAGTTAATGAGTTAATCTGCTAACCAGACCGGGAACTTCCTTCCATATTACAAGCCTGGAGTTGATGGCCTCAAGCTAGGTTCCTGGCTGAAAAGTGGAGGAACAAAGAGATATAGTTCCACTCTAAAGAAGCTCATATTTCAGACAAAAGTGTGGACATGCATTACAGAGGAAAAAGAAAATAAAGGATTAAATAATAATATGCCTCAGCTACTTAAGTAGCTGGCTTCAGTCCCGCCTCTACCTCCATCTGGCTCCTTGACCACAGTCCAGCTACTCTTTCTGTGGTCCCACCCAGCTCCAAATGACATGATTGCCCGTTTTCTGCAAGGGGAGAGGGACAGCCCCCTCAGGAGGCCACTGGGAAAGTACAGAGCTGCTGCCTATCTTTCAGGAGCCCCGCAGGGCTCACCTCTCCCTCTTGTTCACACAGGTAAACCCGAAGGACTTGGACCCCAAATATGCCTACATCCAGGTGACCTACGTCACTCCATTCTTTGAGGAAAAGGAAATAGAGGACCGGAAGACGGATTTCGAAATGCACCACAACATCAAGCGCTTTGTCTTTGAGACGCCCTTCACGCTGTCGGGCAAGAAGCATGGTGGCGTGGAGGAGCAGTGCAAGCGACGGACGGTGCTGACCAGTAGGTGCAGCGGGGCGCAGGCTCTGGTTCCCGCTCAGGTCTCTCTTTGGGGGCTCAATTAGTGAAAATCAAGACATTTTGACCTCGCAGACCAGTTCCCAAAATGTGCTAACTTGGAAATGTTTGCCAGGAAGAGCAGATTTCCCCTTCTTTATCCTCTGTAAGAGGAAGACCCTTGAGAAGTCAACCGAACAACAAGTTGTCAGGAGAGTCACTTTACACACCTCTTCCCATTAAATCCACCAGTCGCGGGGGTCATGGTGTCTGTCCTGGGAAAGGCACTCTCCGCTCACCTCTCCTCTCTCCCTGCATCGACCCTCCCTTACATCAGCTTTAGCAACTCTCAGAATTGATCCTAAACCACTCTCGAACTCATCCGGGTTCCTCGTCTGTAAAACAAACACAGATCTCCAGCTTTCTCTCTAGTACTATCTAGATCTATTCTGTGAGTTCGTTGTCCTCTCGTTTATTCAGCATGCAATGGATGCTAACTAGGTGCCAAGCACTGTTCTGGCGATTCAAATAAATAAAACCCGATTCTGGCCTCGAGGTTCTCATAGCCTATTCGGAAAAATAGTCAAGTAAAGCAAGAATCTCAGGTGAGCACAGTAGGAGAAATGAAGTGGGGCACAGGAGAGGGGCTTCTAAGGGCAGAGAGAGTGGGGGAAAGAGGAACGAAGGCATCTGGATGAATGAGATCGAAGCTGTGCGAGGGATGAAGTTTCCTGGATTATGCAATAGGTAGAAAAATAGCATCCAAACTAGGAAAAACATTCACCTTCAGTAAACTTCCTAAAGCTTTTGTAAAAAAATAAATACATAAAATTTTTCAAAAGCTAAAACAAAGCTATTATAATATATACTATTCAACATATGTTTAAGCCTTCTTTACTGTGGTGCAGTGTAGATTTTATTTGAATCACAAGTTGTGATGGAAGCTATCATCTTCTCAGTGTTCAGAGTCCAAACAAAGGTCCTGATCCAGCCCTGAGAATGAGGACATGGCTAGTCGAAGCGTGGAGGAGCGTGCCAGGCAAAAGAAGCAGGGACAAAAGTTAAGTGGTGTGAGAGCACATGGCACATGGGACAAAAAAATCACTCACAGACACAAAAACACGCAGGGTGGAGGGTGCCGTGTGTGCAAGGAGATACAGGATCGCGTCTTCAGGGGGACTCCTGAGTCTTCATTCGCCTTCTCACCCTTTTGATTTTCTGGTCCTGCTCTTGTGCAGCAAGTCACCTGTTCCCCTACGTGAAGAAGAGAATACAGGTCATAAGCCAGTCGAGCACAGAACTGAATCCTATTGAAGTGGCGATTGATGAGATGTCCAAGAAAGTTTCTGAGCTTAATCAGCTCTGCACGATGGAGGAAGTGGACATGATCAGACTGCAGCTCAAACTCCAAGGAAGTGTCAGCGTGAAGGTAAGCAGTGCCCAGAGCCGAGACACACGTGGCCGGTGGAATCTGGTAGAACGTGCCCTTGAAATTTTTTTGCAAATGGTCTAAGAGACATTTTTCTTCTGTTTGTGATAGCATCTAACACTTTTATCTGAGTCTCTAAGATTTAGTTTCATTGTAAATGCGCATAGATGGTGCCAAACACCCGGAGATAAGCCTTTCTCAAGTTTAGCTGAAATAAAATTTCTTCTTCTTCAACCCTCCTTTCCATCTTGTCTGGACAAACTATGTCCTGTATTCTAAATTCTAACAAGTGAATTAACTATAAATGAATAAACATGGCTTGCTTGTAAATATCTGTCACTAAGAGCCTTACATAATTGTTCAAAAACAAGTTTTCTTGAAAAATGTTTATTAGTTTATAAAATGTGCACCTATATTTATCTATCGAGGTCCCGATAGGAAACAGATGGGCTTCTCATAGTAGGTAATTAAAGAAAATACAAAATAAATAAATAAATAAATAAATAAATAAATAAATAAATAAATAAACTGTTTGCAAAAGTATGAGCAGTGTTTAGGAAAACCCACAGAGGTGAGCCCATGTGGCCGTGAAGACTGAGGGGCCATTACCCTTCCTCAGCCTGAAGACTTGGGGGAAAGAAGAATCATTGGGAGCAGAGAGAGAGCTGGGAGAGCCAGCCGAAGACAGGCAGACAGACGTGGCCTCTGCTAGGGGACTACAGGGAGGAAGCCGTGGGGCTGAGCACTCTGTCGGGGCTGAGACTAGCATGTGGCGAGTGAGGCACTCACCTCGGGCACAAAATTTAAGGGGGCATCCAAAAAACTCGGTAATCAAGATAAAATAATATGGTAATGCAATATCTTTAAAAATCAAAAGTAAAACCGAAAATCTATAATGAACAAAATGTTAAAATTTAAAATAAAGGCAGGCCAGAAACAGTATCACAACAGCTCTACATTAGAGCTTAAGACAAAAGGAAAATTCAGAAATGCTGATCCTGATACAGACCTGGATCTCATCTTACCTGTCTGTGGACCCCATGGCTGATTCAGTAATAATAATAAAATTCTAAAATTCAGAAGGCAAAAGAACCATTGTTATACTCCAAACGGGACAGCACATAGCTAAGCAGAGGAAAGCGGAGACTGATCTGGAGAAGCGAAAGAAAACATGAGTACTGTTTACTCGTTCCACCGCCCCGGCCCCGCCTGGTAATCATAGACATCTGAAGGCGGCTCAGATACACGACTAGCTTCCTTCTGTCGACTTACTGCTCCCAAGCCCCACGGTCACATTAAAAGATTATGAACACTAAGGAATACGACTCCTTCACTGGTGTGAGCGTAGTCACGTGCGGGAGCGTGAACAGGACCTGGCATTGTGCATTCATTCGGCAAATCCGATAAATGCCTCCTTGTGCCAGAATCTAAACCAGACCGTCAAGTGGATACAGGAAACCGGTAACCCCGGGGTGGGCGCATGTCATTACCACTGTGACGTGTCTTTTATTATAGTTATGTGTTTATTCCAATGTTAATAAAAAAAAATTAGCACATCAAACATTCCATTTCACAGACGTTAAATTAAACTTATTTAAGTAAATAAAAGGGAGTCTCGTTTTCAAAGATATTAAGAAAATGATAGTTCAAGCAGTATTTGGCTATGGCAGGAATGTGAAATTGTGGGCAAGGAACTGAAGTTCAGGAAGGACGGCAGTGGAGCTCAGGGGCATCCTATAGTGGCTTATGGACTACTTGGGGGACAGATAACAAATGAGTAGACTACAGGGCGATGTGAGAGAATCGGGGTGCCACACCACTGCTGCACAAGTGGCCGCTCCTTCCGGCTATGGAGAAGCTGCTCGTGGAGTCAGTGGGACCATCCTCAGCCAAGTCTCTTTTCCCCGACAGGTTAATGCTGGACCAATGGCCTATGCGCGAGCTTTTCTTGAAGAAACCAATGCAAAGAAATACCCCGACAACCAAGTAAAGCTTTTGAAGGAAATCTTCAGGTAAGCGTCTCTTAGTGGAAGCGTTCTTCCTTGAGCTCTTTGAGACAGGGAGTCGTGAGCCCCCCAGGAAACTGCCTGGCCAGCCCCTTTCTGGGTGGGATAGTGCGTCAGCAGCCTGACTTTGAGTTGCCACTTTCTGTGGCTGCTTGTTAAGTTGCTTATTGCTGTCACCGAAGGCAATTTGCAGATGCGTGTGGGCAGGCCCTGGACGTGAATGAGCGCCTCATCAAGGAGGACCAGCTGGAGTACCAGGAAGAACTGAGGTCTCATTATAAGGACATGCTCGGCGAACTCTCTGCAATTATGAATGAGCAGGTGAGGCTTTCCTTGGAGTGGCCCGAGCTGTCCACTCATAGAATGTGCCCATTGTATATCCCCAGTGCCAGAAGGACCGGAAAGAGCCTTTTTCCTGGCTGCTGAAATCCCTCTACCTTACACGAATGCCATGGTGCTGAGTTCTCTCCCCCACGCACTGCACCTCCTGCCTCGAGCTCAGGTTGGAGCAAGTGCTGGAGAAAAGGAAGAAGAGAACTCAGATGCTTTCCATGGTTTTCAGAGAAGTTTATCCAAACTATATGAGCTATTCATTTTCTAGATTAGACGAGCCCTATTAGACACCAAGGAACATAAGGTGGAATTCCCACTAGGGTTTGCTACCGCTCCGGTCGCCCTGACTTAGGACCTCCCGACCCCGAGGCTCTGATGTGGAGACCCACTAGGGGTGTCAGAATAGGGTCATGGCCTTTTAAGGTCAAGAATGCCTCTACAGAGGCTGGGCCTCCTACAGATGTGCACAGTTGTGACAAAACTCAACCCCCCATGCCACAAGCAAGTCGTCCGTGATTTCTGGCATGTTCTATAAGGCTATGCACAAAATATGAACATTCGGTAATCACAGTGCTTTTTGAAGTGCTGAGAATCAAGCGGTCAAAAGCCAAGTGCTGCTCCTTTGGCTTCCCAGCATCCGTCAGCCCTCACACTCTACCTGGCATCTCATCACCCATGGTCCCCTATAGGAGTTAGATGTGTTCTTTACAGAATAATTGACAGGGAGGACTTGAACTAATCTCTCAATAGTGCCTCATGCACAGTAGCCACTCATTAAGTATTATTAGTTCCCCTTTCTTCCCTAAAATGGCCCATATCAACACTATTCACAAAATATGAAATGTGTCATATGAATCTTTTATTCTAATTGCATTTCCCATGTCTGTGTCTTTGTTCTTCTTTTCCATCTCCTGCTACCCACATTTTAAACCATCCATAGAAGGTAGAGAAAGAAATGGTTAATTGATTTATGTTAGAGAGAATTAACCTGCCTGGGTAGTACACCTAGTGGAGGGAGTATTGGTTTAGGATTATTAAGAAGCTGATGGAAATTAAATACTCAATGGAGATGCATTGATAGCTTGAGGAAGTCAGAAATCTGAAAGTGACACTAAAAAGAACAAATGATGGATCTAGAAGTTAAGAAAGGAGGTAAAGAAATGTTTGTTTCCAGCTGTAAATTGTGTCTGAACTTGAAACTTTAGGCAAAAATGCTTTTCTCTTTTTTTCCTGGCAGCTCTGTTGCAGTCCGTGTTTATACAGCTTCTGTTCCTCTGTATCTAGTATTTCCCTCAGTACTGTAAGCAAAAGTGGTATGTTTTTCTTTCCTTATACATACTCTGTCCTTTGTGGTCTTCTGGTCTACCTATCTCTTCCTGGCTGTTCGTTTTCCCTGGACACCTCCATAGTGGCTAGCATTCTCTTTGTTTTTATTTAATTAGAACAACTTTTTTTTTTTTCCATTTCAGGGTAGGTCAATATATTTAA
This sequence comes from Pteropus medius, assembly GCF_902729225.1. NCBI lineage: Eukaryota > Metazoa > Chordata > Mammalia > Chiroptera > Pteropodidae > Pteropus > Pteropus medius. The sequence goes on from NW_024354875.1 coordinate 5,973,043, forward strand.
AAATAAAATAAAATAAAAAGTCTACCGATTAAAGTGAAAGTTAACAACTTAGCTTTCAAAAAGAAAATTCATACTCTCCCAACTTCAAAGATATGTTTGAGTTCATTTGTATCCAAACCAAAGATCTACTATACTCCAAAGTGCTAAAACGAAAAGACAAAAGCAAGGACCAGGTGATTAAGGGGGGAGAAAAATAACTTCCAGAAAATCTCTGCTAAGAGAAGCAAAATTTAACTCCATGCTTCCTGCAAACTGATGCAAAGAAAAGAAGACGATGGATTGAACAGGTCTTGTTATCCAGTAAAAGAATAAATCTGTTGATGGGGAAAATAAATTTTCTTCCGGTCCTGAGCTTCTATGGGGATGTGTCCACAGGTTTTTATATATGGGACAATGACCACAAAATACATGATGTCATCAAAAAAAGTATCCCTTAAAAATGACTTACTCTATTATATGGCCATTTCACCTTTCCACCTTAGATTAAAATGAGGATAAAAGATTAACTTCTCACTCTGCAAAGAAGATTGTAGAGGAAGAAATATTTAATTGATAATTATCAATCATAAGTATAAATTGTCCACAGCAAAACCATAAATTGTTTACAGCAAAATAAGCTCTTTTCATGACAACCATTGAGAAGTGCTTCAAGTTGGTTGAAATGAACAATTTCCTGAAATCAGGAATAGCTAGCAAAGGATGGGGGTCTGTAAAGTTCGTAGTATTCAAAAAATGATATTTATTTCACTTCCTGTTTATAACCAAAATAATTTTTGTGTGCTGCTTTTCACAATTTTTTTTAATGAAAAGGCATCTGAACATAATTTTTGGATTTGAACTCTAGTAGAGAGAAGGGTAGTCATATCTTAGCATAATCCTGTAATCCATGAATGAACTGTAATCTGTAATTCATGAATATTTTCACATACCTATATATTATTCATGCACATATTCTGGAAACAGGTGCATATGTCATTGCAGTGATAAGATAAATTCTACTGTTGAACTTGTAAAAATAGAAACATAGTTGGAATGGATACATAGACATAGAAATACAAAAATAGAAATGGAATTAATTATGTATTTCACTCCACGAGTGTCCAGGAAAGTCTTAGCTCAAAGGGCATTATGAAGCCACGTATTTGGTGAAAGAATCTGCAGGATAAGGAAAGAGATGGAACAGGATAAAGTGGATGCCAGTGAGCAAAATGCTGGTGTTGAGATGAAGTAGTTTGAATTGTTAAAGTGACAGGTAGGCAATAACTGCCTTTGTAGGTAGCCAGAATGCCACACGATTTTACAAATGGCCAAAAATTAAAAGCCTCCTTTGACTGCAGCCAAATAATACATATAAATATCTGGATGAATACATATAAATAAATATAAGATGCTCGTTTGACGTTTGTTTCAACACTTACAAGGATGACAGCATAGTGAAGTCGACAGTGGTAATGGCATCAAATATACAATATGGAGAAAGGAACAGTTCTACTCTGTTATGGTTGGTCCCAAGCAGAAGAGATGCGAAGGCATATTGCTCTTAGTTTCACTTTGGGCATGTTATTTGACAAATTATTTAAGCAGAACTTGCAACATTGACCATAAGGAGAACGAATTGGAGTATAGGATACTTAGATGCTGAGTGTTCAACAGCGACAGAAGTAGCAATTCTATCTTGGAAGTAGGGTGGAACTAAAGCAGGATAATGCTTGTGGAGTTAGTGGGGAAATCTCTATAATTAGAAATGTAAATACTTATTAAGTCTTTTCTGTACAGAGATACATCGTAGAGGTGCCTTGGGTTTTTGTTATTATTATTTGGTTTACAAATCATTATTTGAACAGATCTGACAAGAAAGTATGAGTTAGGCTTATTAACATTACATTCAAAGGTAAAATCAGGTCAAGGTATATTTTTTCTCGTATTCCCAATAATGCAAACATTTAAATGAGGTTTCAGATGTCTCTCTCTTTTGATGGATGTCGACAATATAAATTATAAACTCAGAATAAAATAAAATTCCGGATTTACTCAGATACATTCATGAGGTTTGCTCAAACATTTGTAGATTTGTATCTGAGAGTTGAAAAGGATTGCGATGCTACTTTAAATCTTGCCAAAATGGTTATGACGTGGCCTTGAAAAAAAAAAGCCTTCAGAGCTACTTGGATAAGTGCATTGTCAAAATCTGCAGATTTCCTATGAGGAATAAAAATAAATAAATAAATAACTTATCTGGGCTTTAATTTCGTGTTTGGAAATATTAACATGAACTTCTCTGTTACTGTGTTCTTTTGTTGTGTTGCATTCTGCCCTGTCTTAAGATTACGTACAGGGACGACCTGGCAAAGCGCGGATTGGAACGAACCTTCACTCGAGTAACTAGCAAGGCAACTGCAGCTCCGCCCACGGTGTCCATCTCACCTTGCGTGGAGATTTGAGGGAAGGTCTGCAGCATCAGACACGCCTCTCAGAGGACTTTCCAAATTCGTAGCTAATCTCGGGGAAGAGAAAGACAGATTTAATTTATTTAATTTTTATGGTGTTAATATATATATTTTTTTGTACCTCGCTAGCTTGAGAATTTTGCCAGTCTCTGGATTTGCACATTTCTTATGAATTTTTTTTTCCTTTGAGCAGAGTTGAACAAGCCAAGCTGAATATTTGCCATGAAATTCCAATGAATGTGCAGCTCAAAAGCAAACCCTGTTTGCTGTCAGTTACAATATGTTCAATACCAAGTCCTAGTACACATATTTTAAAGGTCAAAGTGAGTGTTTTTGTAACATTTAAGCATATTTCAAATGTAAATAGGAGATTGTAAAATATATGGTTTTTACCAAATCGAAAAGAACATTTTTAGTTGATACTTATGACAGTGCTAAAATTATATGAATAACATTTCAGATACCATTATATTAAAATATTTGTGTATGTGTACAAAAGTGTTGATAAATACTAATCTTTAAAGTTTGTGGATTTCCTTTATTTGTAATATATGTGCTCTTTAAAGCAATGGGCTGTGAAATTATGGAAGTATTTTGTTGTTAATAGGAATAAAGAAAAACAGTTACTTTGCATTTGGTTCCCTCTTGAAGAGCTGTTACTCAAAGTAGTTTGTTTGTTGGGCTGGACGTGTGCTGAATGCAATCCTATACCCTCTGCTTATGATCCCTTATTAAGAAATCAAGGAAGGAATCAAACTTCGGCTGGGCAGTTTCTCCAAAAAGATCTGCTAGACAGGCCTAAGGTTTCCAAACCTAGGAAATTCATAGACTGATTTGGAGAAGATACAGTGAATCGGAACCTCAAGGGTTACAGTAATTATTAAAACTATTCACAAATATTCCATCTCTACCATCTATGAACTTGTGGTAGGATCGTACTTTCCTGCCTTTTTTGAAGTCAGACTTGATCGTGCAACTTGCATCAGCCTTGAAATGTGAGCAGAAGTGACATGTGTCCTTTTCAGGAAAATACTTAAAAGCTAAAAGTGGTTCCGCTCAATTTCTTCCCCTAATCTAGTCATCTTTGAAGCACACAGAGATGGAGTCCCCAGGCGATCAGTGAACAGATACACACACACACACACATGCCACTCCCTGCTAACTTTGTTGGACATAGAGCCTGAGTGAGGACTGCATTTTGTTGTGTTAAGGTGCTCGAGATTCAGGGGTCATTTGTTATTGTTGATGAGCGTTTCTTGGCTGATTTGTATTTTTCTGAAAATCGTGACTGATGTTCAACCAGGCTTGGGAACCACTGTCACATTCTACTTCCCTCCTCCGGCTACTCCTTCCCCCGCACGCAGCGAATGCCAGCAGCCATGCAACTGAACAGAGCTGCCTCTGGATGCAAAAGGCACGCTAGAGAATATTGTTTTCTACTCACTCTCAGCCGCTACTTCCAAGGCCCACCCTCAAATTAAGAGAATTTAGCTGAATTCACCTTTCTGCTCCATAAGACCATTGACCAAAATCAGCACATGAGGACCAGAAGGGAAGTTAGTGATTAGAAGACATATTTAAATAGCGTGTGCACAAACATGATTAAAGAATATTTTAGATGAGAATTCTGATCCCTCAAGGCTTGTATAACTGTTCTTATCTCAAATAGAGCTTTGTTTTACTTAAAAAAAAAAAAAATCCTGTGATGAGCTGACCTCTGGATCAAAGGGTCTCTCCTGGCCTCGTTCTGGCTCTAGTTCTCTTGGCTTCTGACTCCTGGGTCAGTATCTTGTCTCTTCTCATCCTATTTCCCTGCTTAGATTTTTACACTACCCTAGACATGATTACTGTCCCAGGAACCCAGGATGACTCATCCCCTGCTCTCATCTACCGCCTCATTCCTACCTCTAGGCTCAAGTCCTCATGCCCTTGAGCCTAATCACCCCTCTCCCATGGCATTGTCGGCAATGGGTTTCCTGTCCAAATCTGAAAATAAAAAGAGATGCATGGGTACTTCGCAGAGTGGTGTGCATATATGTCATGTGATAGTCATTAATTGAAAATTAATTGAGCAATGCTAGCAACTCACTCTGTTTTCCCACGTCATTCCAAAGCTATTGCTTTGGAAGGGTCTGATTCTCCTGATTCTCAGACAACATTCAAAGTTTGGTGGCTACTGAGTGAGCTTCATGTGTATAAGGCCAATAAAAGAAGTATGAAAATATAAGAGAACACAGTTCCGTCCTGGCCAGGAGTTCATTTGCCTGAGACGGAACATGGTAACTATTGGTTTACCTGTGGGAACATGAGAGGAGCTGCTCTGCATACAGAGAAGTCAAGAAGATGAGCATGCTCGGAATGCAGAAGGCACGCTAGAGAACACGGGTAATTAAAGTGTTTTGGATGAATTATGGAGATGGGGAGATGTCAGGAAGAGGAAGAAATCTCCATGAAAGTTCTAACTTCCTTTGCCCTCCCACTGCCTCTTGATATTCCTGTAGGGAATGCATGTGGTTCGGGATAGGAGGTAAGAGAAGAATAGTGATCATAAATCACAGGTCTCAAGAGAGACACTAGAGTGAGAACATAGAGTTGATCTTAGAGGAATAAGGAGTGAGAGATACATCAAAACATGCCACCCGGGACTCATGAAAGTCATTTGGAGAAGATAATGGTGATTGAGCCTGAGTAACTGAACAAAGATTTACAAAAAATAGCTTTCAATAACACTAATGTCAAGGATTCTCCAGAGGACTCTGCTTGCAATTGTCTTACATCATTAATATTAATACCCAACTATAAAGTCATTGTTTTTTGGATTTATTCCTAATGTATAAGGGATATTTACTTTCAAATCTGATGACTGTCCCTGTATTTCATCAGAAGCAATACAACTATAACTACTGAATCCAGGGTAGATGGACTTTTTTAAGTTTATAAATAAGAGCGTGGTATTTGCAGGCCATTTTATTGAACAGACTGGCCCATTGACTGAAGTTTGGTTCACGATACTTGCATAAAGCTTAGTGAATTCTTTTGGATATCTAAGGGACTTATCTTCTACAATAGTACTTTTCCCTTTGAATAAGCAATTTTTTAAAAAGAAATTTAAAATAATAGTAAAGTTCTAGAAATCAGATTAACAAAAAAAAAGAAAAGAAATTTTTCCTTTTTAAAAAAAGTCAAGTGAATGGTAAATCTAACCTAGGAGGCTCTAGAGTATTCTACAAAAATGTTTACAAGCATCAACTCAAGGCCCAGGCAGAGGCCTTGCCCACCCCAGCTCGAAAACCCTCGTCTGGATTCCTGAAGGCAAATAGGCCCATCGCATCCTCTCCGGTGGTTTCCAGTTTTCAGCCTCTCTCTTTCGAATATCTGAGTAAAAAAGATATTGACTCCCCCTAGGTTTATTGAATTGATTATTTCAAAGCTAAGGGATTTGGGGAGTGGGGGTGTGGCCCTTTATTTTGCCTTTCGCATTTAGAAGGGCTGAAAATAGGAATCCTTTCTAGAAAGAAACTGTTTCCATGAGGATTTTAAGCCCAAAAGTTGTAGGTTATGATGCTAAAACAGTCTTTACTGTTCCTTTAAGGGACTCAGGTTGAGAAACAATAGACATTTATAGTTACTACTGGAAAACACTGAGGTTACACAATAATGACATCTTGCAAATTAATATTGTAACTTGGGTGTGTAACAGTGCTAACAGTCAGAGACTATTAAAAGAAGGAGAGCTTCATTCCCCAGCTTCCTTTTCTATCCGGCTGCTGCTCCTTCTTGGAATGAGTCAGAGCCCCATGAGGGGATGGGGAGCTGCCACGCCCCAGAACGGGGATTTCCTCACATCATACATTTAGCAAGAATGAAATGGGGTGTTTTAAAAATGCACGAAACACAAATGAATCCAGCCCGGTAAGTAAGCCAACTGGTCCCTGCCTCCCAGGCAGAGAGCCCCAGCCCCAGGGCGGGTCTGAGGGTTCTCATCTGTTTTTTTTCTAGAGGATCTCATGGAAATGTTATTGTTCACTTCTCAAAATCACTTCCATTTGGCTTTATTCATGCATACGCCCTTAAAGGTTGGATTTTCAAATCAGGTTGTCAGTAAGATAACAGGATGCCTTAAATTTGAATAATAGATTTTAATATTTGGGTCACTGTAGATTTCCCACTTTTATCAAATATGCAGCTTTTCTATTTGTTCAACAGTAACTGAAAAAGAGTGACTTTTGCAAAAATGCACTTCCCCTGGGGGATTGGGTCCCCTCTTCTGCAGAGCACAGAAATAGCTCAGGGCTGAAATTACAAATAATTGACCCACCCTTTCACCTCAGAAATGGCCTCGAGGGAAGTGCACGTGTTGTTGAAAACTATGCTTTATTTCCAATTTGTTTATTGGAATTAGTGACTTCTTAAATATTTACCAATTAGGTGATATGCCCTTTGAAGCTTAAATGTTAGTATATGCTTTTTAAAAATTAGGAAGTAACATTTTCCTTGTCAGAATCCCCCACTTAGGTTTTCTGTACTGTGACATCTTGACATTTTAATATGGAATTAAATCAGATATGAAAGACTTCTATAGCAAATAGCAGTGCATTGCTAAGTTTCAGCAACAAGCACCTTCTCCTGGTCTCACACAGCTAAAGACATTGCATGCTTCAAAAATATGAAAAAAAATCCATAGAGGGAGACAGAAAACAAATAGTTGAATCAAGCGCGTAACTCTGTAAAGGCAAAGATTGACTCGTGTGTGCCTTTGTATTCTAGAGGCCCAACAAAGTGCCTTGGTATAGAGAAGATTCTCAATCAACCCTCGATGGACAAATGGCTGAATAAATGAATAAATGAATCAAAAAAGTTTGGACTATTAAGTTTAGACCTCCGTGATCAATTTCATACTGACTAATGACTCTAATTTTCCTACTTATATCATCGAAGATGGAAAGAATTAAATTGTCGTTGTGACTTTTAGCATAGGCTCAAGAGCAGACAAAAGTCCAGCTCCACTGTAATTACCTATGTGATGCTGAACAAGTATCCTCAGAGCCTCAGTTTCATCATCTGTAAAATGGCAATAATAAATACACTGATCCATGGGATTTTTAAGAGGATTAAATGAAATGAAGAACAAAAAGTACTTAGCATAGATCCTGGCAATAATACGCACTTAATGTGAGTGAGCTATGCTTATTAATACCATATCAAACAAACAGAACCCAAGTGAGAAGTTAGAGTTATGACTTTAAATTGTTTTAAAATAACATTTATTAAAAGAATGATCGAAATAAATGAATAATTAATCAATACATATTGCCTCCTTCCATGATCATTGATGAACACTTAGTGCCACTTGGAGGCCCTGGCTGGGCAAGGACACATCTCTGCTCAGAGACTGCTGTCATAGTGCACACCGGACTGTGGATGCTCAGAAGTGTTGTTAAAAGTGCACAAATACTACTTACTATTTGCATGTATCACTAAAAGAAGATGGTACCCTTCGGCTTGGCTTTGGATAAACTCTCTGAAATCACCCATAAAAGATGAAAGTAAAATTAGTAATCACTGACAGAGAAAATGAATACAGAAAAGACATGCTTTCTAAAATCCAGCTAAATGACACAGGTATTTGCTCAAAGATTTGTTTTTAATTAATACTGTCAAAAATTATTTAGCATAGAATTTACCTTCTATATTAGAGAATCGACTTGATCTTCCTTAGTTACGGGGAAATGATTGGAAGACGTAAGTTTCGATAGTATTAAAACATGCCTAGAAGCTATCAATGAATTGATTAATGCCCTCGGGGATCGTTTATGGTAATTAGCACCAAAAAACTGACTCAAAATATGGCCATAAATTAAATTGACGGCTTTTCAGAGCAATGCCGTGAAATAATTAAGTAGACATGCATATAAGTAGACACATATTACTGTGAAAGAAATGTAAAACAATTTAAATGAAGAAGGTGAGGATATGGGAAAGTGAGAGTGAGGGAAACCTAAAGCAATGTGTTCATTTTCTAGTTTATTCTGAAAGCCAATACGCTCGTACGCGCGCACACACACGTATACACTCACACACAAAGAATATTATGTAATTTTGACCGGAGAGCAACAACTTATGCAAGAAATTACAACGAATGGAAAATAGAAGAAATTAGTATTAAAATAGCAAACTCTCACTTTGGATTTAAGATTAAACAAATTGGGGTGAATAAATTGGTACCACGAAGTTCTGCACATGAGTGATCTATCCAGAATAATGTCAGAACTTCCAGCCAGGAAGATTGCCACCATACCACAGTGTCACTCAGGAACCGCCCCTGAGGACTCAAGGAGCTACACGGAATCTACTTTTTCGCAAGGCTGATATTTAAGCTGTGCCTCCTTGCGATGCTTTAGGAGATTTTGATTATTTGGGAAAAGAAAAATGGAGCAAGATAGGAAAAGAATAAAGGGAGAAAGGCAGAGCCAAAAATAGATGTGAGGGTTGAATTTATTTAATGTCCACTATTTGCACCAGGCTAAGCAACTTTACCTACACAGTCTCATTAATCCTCCAGCACCACTGTGAATAGGTGTCCTTGTCATCATTTCATAGATAAAGAAATGCAAGTCCAAGGAAGTGAAAAAATTGTTTCGACATCATAATTTAATAAGGAGCAGGACAAGATTGGGTCAAATCTGACTGTTGCTGTTCTGTCACTTATCACTTGTTTGAATTTGAGCCTAAACCAAAATCTTGGTCAACAGAGCCCACCCACACTAACCATAGTTAGCCGTTGTCTATCATGTCTCCTGAAATATTAGAGTCCTTGATACCACTTGAGATTAAAGAGATGCTGTTGCCTAGGGAAATTTCCATAACAATGTTTTTCAACCTAAATGCCACCGGCTTTTCAATAAGAAGTATCTACTTAGTAAACTCAAATGTTCACATTGCTTTTGTTATATATCCCTACTTAACTTTTAACTAATCCTTTGAGGTATGCTAAGCAAAATGTTATCTGGTGTTGATAGTCTTTGGTTAAAGACAAATTCTATTGCAATACATTTAACTTTGAATCAAACTTCTAGAATACCACTGTACTGAAAAACTTGGCAAATAAACATTTCAATACACAACTTAAATACAGTGTTCATTGAAATCTCCTTTGTCTCAAGATTGATAAAGATCTACAAACTGAAAGATAACTATTAAATATTTGGTTCATGACTAAAGACTTTAGGACTTTGGGTTACAAAAAATAGCTTAAGAAAAACAAAGTATTGGTCTACCTAATAAAAAAGTTTAGTGGAAGATCTAGTTCCTAACATGGCTGGATCTTCAAGATTTTATCTCTCGTCAGCTTTCAGCTCTTTCTTTTTATTGCTGTCACTCTGAGGCAACCTTTTCCAATATGGCTGCAAAGTCAGCCACTAACAGACCCAAGACCACAGTTCGTCAGCTTTAAAAAATAGTAGAATGAAAGCACTTTTTTTCATACATAATATATTACATTACCATTTAATAAGGATTCATTACTTCCCCTTCAGCTGTCATGAGAACTTTTGGTGTTTGTATGGCCATGTGATTTGCTTTGGCTGATGAAATATTAATAGGTATAGCTGACATAGGTTAGAATTGTAATAAGCTTGCACAGTGGGACCTGTTCTCTTGCATTTTTTCTTTCCTTATTGGAATACTATGCTTTGAGTTGAGTAGCCATTGGATCGCGTAGGATAAAAGACACACGGAGCAGAGCTGGATAGAACATGCAGATTGGAGCCAAGTCTTTCCAAACCCACAGTCAAATGCCAGCCAGTCATTACATATGTAAAAAAAGAAATAAATACTTATATTGTCATATAGAACTAAGATATGGAGTAGTTCTTCACAATGCATTTATGAGGCATCGGCTAACTAACTGATGCATGTGCCATTCTAACAAAATTTTCAGGCTCTAATCTCATTAGCTCAGATCAGTGGTTCTCAAAGTATGGTCATCAGCATCTCCTTCCTAAGAGAAGCACCAGCATTACCTGGGAACTTGTTAAAAACACTTAGATTCCGCCCCAGAGCTAGAGAATCCTGAACCCTGAGGGAGGGGACCAGCAAGGCAGTCGTCTTTTAAAAAGCTATCCAAGTGATTTGGATTCACCATAAAGTTTGAAAAGCACTGATCTAGATCATATGTCCATCCTTAGACCAATAACATTGCATAAATAATCAGGCCTGGACCTGTAGGGCGGATCAGTAACACCAGAATTATCTAAACCAATGGACCATGGCCCAAGAATGTCTATTTCTATCCAGATAATGATGATGATGCTAGTCTGGGAAACGCACTTTGAGAATCACTGATCTAGGTGAGGAGCAAAACAAGAGTGACTAATTGAGTGTCATTCAACATTCAATCAATGAAGAAAGGCAACAAAAAAAAGAGGAGATCTGGGCAGGGAGCAAATGTCAATCACAACTGCATTCTTATTACAAGAAGAAAATTCTGATGGAAGAGATCCGACAACCACCAATATTCTTCAACAAGTCTACAGGGACATGAAAACCTGGAGCCAAAAGAGAAATTTCATCTGTCTTTTAGTTCATGAAATTGATTGAGACATGACCTGGTTTTTTGTCCCTTCAATTTTGCTGAAATTCAATACAGATCTAAGGAACCCAATCGAAGACAGCAGTTTTTGCTACAGAGAGCTGTGTATCATTTTAATGTGATTTGAGCTGTCACACAAATCTTTCTTAATACAATTCACTGACGATAAATATAGTGCTTAAGGAGACAGTATCTATATATCAAACAATTGAGTCATTATGATCCATTCTAGTGAAACCAAGACAACAGCCTATAGCTTTGAGTCATCCAAGATACAAAATAGAATCGCAGACCTTGTAGTGCTGCTATTTTTAGTCTGTTCTTGAAATCTAGAAATCAAAGAATTTTAGAACCCAAAAAACCGTAAGGATCATCTATCTCACATATTGCAAACCACCAGTCAATGGGCCATATTCCAACCCCCCCTCCAAAAAAATGTGCTTTATTTGTCCTGCCTGAGAGTGTCTTTCTTTTCATTAAAATGATTACCCACAGGGAAGGGAGGAAAGGAGAGGAGAGGGGGAAAAATAAAATTAAAATTAAAAAATAAAATGTTAAAAAAATAAAAATGTAAGCTTGAAAAAAATGATTACCATCTCTAAAATTTTTCAACTTTTCTTGACAGATTTGGAGATCTAGCAATACTCTAGGTGTACAGAGAAGTCTGTGCTCTCTCATGGCTCAGTGAGTCAGAGCTGAATGCTGGCATCCTGCTTTTGAAGACGCGTGTCATCCTGCTCCCCAGTCTGTTTCAAAATCAGCCTGCTTCACTCATTTCCAGGGCACACCTGAGTCCTGTAAGTATATAGATTTGCCGCCTCTCATCAAGACAAACTCCCTTGTTTTAGTAATGAGAACATTAAGGTTCATAGTGATGACCAACTTTAATTTACATTATCTCCTTAGTCACAGACCAAGTTTGCATTGTCAGGTTTTCCACAATTTTGAATTTTATTTTATTTTTAATTTGCTTTTCATTTTTCACAGTTGGCATTCGATATTATATTAGTTTCTGGTGTACGACAAAGTGATTAGACATTTATATAACTTATGAAATGATCACCCCAATAAGTTGAGTACCCATCTGACACCATACATAGTTATTACACCATTATTGACCATATTCCTTATGCTATGCTTTGTATTCCTGTGACTATTATGCAAGGTTATAGTCATCAAGGGAAGGGAAATAAAAAAAATAGGACTACATCAAACTAAAAAGGGTTAGCACAGCAAAGGAAACCATCAAAAAAACAAAAATACAACCTAAAAAGGGAGAAGATGCTCACCATTGATACATCCAATAAGGGATTAATAACTAAAAATTATAAAGAACTCATAAAACTTAACACCAAAAAAAAAATGTGATTAACAGATGGGCAGAGGACCTGAACAGATATTTCTCCAAAGTAGACATACAGATGGCCAATAAATATATGAAAAGATGTTCAATATCAGTAGTGATCAGAAAAAAAATGCAAATTAAAACCACAACGAGATATCACCTCACACCTGACATAATGGCTATCATCAATAACTCAACAAACTACAAATGTTAGCAAGGATGTGGAGAAAAGGGAACCATCATGCACTTTTGGCGGGACTGCAAATTGGTGCAGCCCTATGGAAAACAGTATAGAGATTCCTCAAAAAATTAAAAATAGAACTACCTTATGACTTAGCAATTCCATTTCTGGGTATTGATCTGAAGAAATCCAAAACACTAAGTCGAAAAGATATATGCACTCTTATGTTCATTGTACCGTTATTTACAATAGCCAAGATACAGAAACAACCTAAGTGTCCATCAATAGATAAATGGATAAAGAAGTGGTACATATAACCAATGGAATATTACTCGACCATAAAAGGAATGAAATCCTATCCTTTGTGACCACATGCATGGCCCTTGAGGGTATTAAATCAAGTGAAATAAGTCAGAGAAAGACAAATGCCATATGATCTCACTTATATGTGGAATCTAAAGAACATAGTCAATGAATAAACAAAACAGACTCATAGATACAGAAAATAAATTGATGGGTACTAGATGGGAGGGAACTTGGGAGCTGGGCGCAAAAGGTGACAGGATTAAGAAGTGCAATTTGGCAATTATAAAATAGTCACGGGGAGTCAAATATTTGGTTATGGAAGGAAATCTAACTATGAGTGGTGAACACACAATGCAATATATGTACAACATACTGTTGAATTGTACACTTGAAACTTATTTGATTTTGTTGACCAACGTCACCTCAATAATTTTTACTTTTAAAAAGATATTCATGGAGATGTACAGTTTTGGAAAGTAGTTTCTCTTACAGACATTTATTCTCCATGGAAAACGGGGTTGCAAAAGTTCAAATTATGCTCAGTCAGTACTAGGGTAAGTGGTTCATTTTAGCACATGGCTAATTTCAGAAACCTAAAGAAAGACAAACCCATGAGCAATGTATAAAATGATAGGCCACTCCAAGTTTAATGTGAAATAAATCTTATTTGGATCCTGTATCCTCAATACTTTCAACTCCTTTGGTGAGAAAATTATTTTTTTTCTATTAAGAAGTATATTTTAATACTTCACTCCCATTAAGATGACCACTATGAAAAAAGAAAAACAGAAACTAACAAGTGCTAGCAAGGATATGGAAAAAAAAAAATACAATCCTTGTAGACTGTTGATAGGAATGAAAAATGGTGCAGCCACCATAGAAAACAGTATGGCAGGTCCTCAAAAAATGAAAAGCAGAATTACCATAATAGCTGGCAATTCCCTTTCTGAGTATTTATCTGAATGAAACGAAAGCAGGATTGCAAGGAGATTTTTGCACATTCACGTTCATAGTAACACTATTCAGAATAGTCAAGAAATAGAAGCGGCACGGTTTTCATCAACAGATGAATACTGGAATATCATTCAGCCTTAAGAAATTCTAACACATGCTACAACATGAGTGAACCTTGAGAACACAGTGCTAAGTAAACTAACCCGTCACAAAAGGATAAATGCTGTATTATGATTCCACTTATATGAGATATCTAGAGTAGTCACAATCATAGAAACAGAATGGAGAACGGTGGCTGCCTTGGGCTGGGGGGGAAGGAAAGATGGGGAGTTGTTGTTTAATGCAGACAGAGTTTCAGTTTTGCAAAACGAAAAAGTTCTGAAGCTCAGATGCACAACAACGTGAATATACTCAACGCTACTGAAATGTACACCTTAAAAAATGGTTAAGATGGTAAATTTCATGTGTGTTTTTTACCACAATAAAACATAATTTTTGAAAAAGGAATTTCTTAGTCAAATAAGGTAGGTTTGGGGGGATCTGATATAATTATTTCAAAGATCAGAATGGTAGGATTCAAAGATGAAATAGAAAGTCAATGTGTTTCTTCCTGCAGAGGGCAACTGAAGGCTCTGGAACTCTCTCGGAAAGGAGAACTTTCGTTCACATCAGCTAAGCGAGTTGAAAGACAAAGCCAGACCCTAAAAGGATCCTCTTGAATAATGAATAAACAAATGCTCTCTAGAGGTGGAACTGATAAATTTTTAGATTACAATTTTATCTTACTCTCTAAACTATAACAAAAATTCTTGCATTTAATAGGTTTCAAATTTCCTCTTAAAATAATATGTTGAGAAAGTGAGAAATTTGATGGTTATAGTTCATAAAATTCAAATAGAGAAAGAATAGAAAATATATGTTATGATATTTCACCCACCTTGGTGACGATTATCTTGGGATTAATCATCTACTTTGGGTGTTAAATACTCTTATTGGTGTAGATTAATTCCTCTTATTTCTTAATCCTAGAGATCATTGTTCCTAGAATGAACAGCAAGGGCTCTCATTAGCTACTCAATACTGTAATAGTTCTGTCACCATAAGGTCATCAATCATTGAGGAAAGGCGAGATCAATTTCAGTGTCCGAAAAGACGGTCAAACCACCTTCTGATAATTTTGTAATTGTTGATCTCTTTTTTGTCTCCTGAATAAGAGTATCTGTAAGCTGCTGCTGTGCATATCATTTTGTCTCACCAGCTTTCCACACTGTCATAGTGTCTCCAAAGACTGCCAAGGAAAGAGCCCTCTGCCAGGGGCTCCAAATGTAACTCAGTGGGTAGGCTGAGCTTCGTTCACAGTAGATATTTCATTTGGCGCTTCTCTTATAGCCTCTCTTCTATGAATACTATTGAGCTGTAAATAGTAAACGTTCAGGCCTATGAAATGGAAACTGGAATCTATCCAGGAAACAGATTAGTCTGGTTCTCTAGGTTTAAGCCATCCTTAAAATACAAACTACAGACTCATCTGAAAATTACAAAGAAGTTACAGTTGTATGTGTCTTGAAGTTTCGCCACTTCAACAAACACTATCATGATGTGACAGTACTCTTGTGAATTCTTTGAGTGTTTGGAGAAAGGACATTTGGGGAGAGGAAGAAAAAAAAGTGCAAGTAGTCTTTTCTCTTAAGAAGTTTATATCTTAGTCAAGAAGATAAATGTTATTTACATGATTCCAGAAAATGCATAATGAGGTATAAACAAGTGTCAAAAATCTGTGTTGTCTGTTACATTTATTAATATAATTCAGAGAAGGAAAAGACCAAGGCAATATATGGAGTGTTAAGAAGGGTTTCATGAACTTGACTGGATTCCAAGTAGAACTTTAAAGAAAAATGGAATTGATACGTAAAAATAGTTAAAAGAGCAGACCACCCATATGCTCTCAATTCAATTCTACATTCTACATTTTCCATATTTACTTTATCACACATCTATCCATCTATTCAATCCTATAACCATCCGTCAATCCACCTCATTCTTAAAATATGCTTTGGGATAAATTGTTAACATCAGTGTACCCCTAAAAACTTCAGCATGAATATCATTAACTAGAGTTTAATGTTTTTTCATAGTTTGGGGGGATAAAATTTACATAAAGGAAATGCTCAAATATTAACTTTACTCTGGTGTGTTTTGACAAATGCTGAGTCTGAGTAATATAAATCCCCTTTCAAGGTATACAACATTATCATCACTCTAGAAAGTTCTCTCATGCCCCTTCTCTGTCAATAACTCCCCAACTGCTGCGAGGTAACCACTTTCCCAATTTTGTTATCCATGAATTCATTTTATCTATTTTAGAATATCATATAAATGAAATTATATACCATTTGGGGGGGTAAGGCTTCTTTTCAGCATAATGTTTTTGAGAGTAATTAAAGTTATTGCATGAATCAGTATTTCATATCTTTTTAATGCTGAGTAATATTCCACTATGTTAATAGACCATAATTTGTTTATCCATTCTCCTATTGATAACCACCTTGGCTATTTACATTTTGGGGCTATTATTTGTAAATCTACTGTAAACATTTGTGTACAAATCTTTTCATTTCCCTTATGTAAACACCTACGAGTGGAATCGCTAGGTCAAATGATAAGTGTACATTTAGTTTTATTTTTTAAAATTACCAAACACATATCCTCATTGATTTCCATTTTATACTCCCACCAATGATATGTGAGAGTTCTATCAATTCCACATCCTCACCGACATTTGAGGTTATCAAGTCTTTTTAAGTTTAGTACTACGATAGATGTCTTTTGCTTTTTTTTAATTATGTTATTATGCCCTGGGGCCAAAAATAAGAAGATAAAAATAACTTCACAGCGTATACCAGGATCTCATTTGCAATAGAGAGTAGACTAAGAATAAAACAGGACGGTGGTTGTAGCAAGTCTTGGTGGTATATTTTTAAATTAAGTTTTGCTCTCTAAAACTTCACAGATACCCATTAAACTTATATTTGTTTCTGAAAGAATGCTGGGGGAAGGATGTCATAGAAATATTCGGTCCCATAATTTATATCTCCTGCTTCAAATAAAGCTTCTAGAGAAACCACTGCAAAGGATTGTTACAAAAATTGCATCCATCAGAGAGTAATAGGAAAATATGAGAATGAGATTTGGTCATTAGGGATCATTACTTTTTTTATATTTCCATATTTTACACAATCATTCCCAAAGTTTTAAAAATCTGCCTTGAGAACCTCAAACAATATCTGGTCCACAGTATGCCTTTAATAAGTTTTTCATAAATTAATATCAATACTCAAAGTCTAGGGAAGATCAATGTATGTGCATGTAAAATCACTTTGTAAATGAAAAATGCCTTATTCTGGTATTTTATTATTCTTATGCTACTATTAAAAATATATAACTTCATCTACAGATGTGAAGTTATTTGTTTAAATAGAATGTATTTTATTTCAATAGCAGTATTACTTTGTTCTCCAAAATTTATCACATCCATTAAATCAATGAAATGCTGTACAACTATTATACACAATAAGCTCCTTATAGATTAAAAAGTCAGTAGTTTGGATTATCAGTTAATAAATGCCGGAAAAATCTACAAATAATTAAAACTTTCGTGTGATTGCTTTCATAATTATAATATTAAATAAAAGCAATCCATCTTCCAATCTGAAGAATTTAAAATTTTATGCTTCTCTATTATGTTTCTCCTGCTTTTATGCTTTTCAATAATCTTGTTTATTAATAATATTAATCTGAATGTCAAGTTCTTCCCAACTTCTTTACTGACACTTTAACACAAATCTTAGTAGAAAAAAACAGTGAGTTGAATTGTGGTTATTTTCATTCAATAACTGCAGCTTGTTCAAGGTCTATATTTCCATATGTTCTTGATAAATCACATGGCAACAGAGCTCTCCAGGAATGAATATCCCAAATTGAACCTCATTAGCTATCTATGCAAATTCTAGTATATAAGGCTAAGAATTAATAGACACTTTTCCCTTTTTGTTGAACATTTATAATAATTACTGCAATATTTCTTGTTCCATAAACACACATGACCTGACACTATCGATGGTGTAAACACCAGGACCAATTATCACTCCCATCATTTGAAAACTTATTGTGTGCCCTGCACTGTTCTGAGCACTCATTTATACCTCACAATCACTCGCTGGTAGAAATTATTCTTATGCCCATTTAATGGCAGGAGAAACTGAGCCAAGAAAAGTAAACATCACACATTATACCAAAAATGCAAACTCCAGCACTCATCTCTGAGTGGACATTCTGTTCAGGATGGTTTTAATGACCTACTTTCCCATCAGAGCACAGATGAACAGCACGTGATCAAAGAGAAGATATCGCATGGTTGATGCTGTAGAAACTGATGTCGATGTGGTAGAAAATAGTTATTTCAAATCCAGTTTTAACATTTAAGGGGAGAAAGGAAAATCATGAAGTTAGTTCTAGAAACCTAGACCTGTAAGTATGTATATTGGTTTTAAGTAAATGTTTTCATAGAGTAGGCGTTCTCCAGTTTAAATGGCAAGGTTTTTTCTTTTTTTTTTAACTAACTTTAGAAGTTAACTTTAGTTAACTTTTTTAACTAACTAATTTAACTAAGTTCCATGATTTTTATATTCATTTTTTATTGAAATAGAACTCTCATGGCATAAAATTCATTATACTTATTACAGTATGAATGAATCTTGAACACAATGCTAAGGCCACATCTGTTTATGTAAGAAGTCTAGAATACAAAAATTCAGAGATAAAAAATAAATTAATGAATACCACAGGTGGGGAGGAAGGCAGGTATGGGAAGTGGCTGCTCATGGGTAAAAGGTTCTTTCTGGGAGTGATGAAAATCTCTGCAATTAGATAATGACAATGAGGTTCACTGCACAACCTTGTGAATGACAAGGTTTTGAACAAATATGAGATAGGATCAAAAGGGTCGTTGACAGTTCTTTGTTGGGGGACAACACTACCCTTTAATTTCTTAAGCCTTTCATGGAAAACCCATAAACGATAGTCACATAAACCTAAGAACAGATAAGAGAGTGATAAGAAAACATGAAAGTGCCTTTCTGATAATGACGTATGTATCACAGAACTAGTCTTCATGGTTAGAAAATAACACACTTTTGAAATGCTTATATATATGAACTATTTGCACTTACAATTATAGCTAAATGTGTCTCGGTATTTAATTTCTCTCTGCATTTATTTAAAAAAAAACTGAAGAAATAAATAAAGCTCAGCAAGAACCCCTATTACTTTGTCACTTCATCAGCAGCCAACATCTTCAAACTATTGCCTTTTAGATTAACCATTTTACTTGAGTTACATAAAAGAAGCAAGACTATAACTCAGGATAATACTTTCCTGCCAAGAAAAAAATTTTTAAATAGAAAAAAAAGAATAGAGGACCTACAAGATCAACTACAAAAAAAAAAATAATAATAACTTGATCGGCTATTTAGTTCAAAATAAATAGAAAAATATGATAATGACAACACAGACACAGAAACTTTAATGTAAAAAAAAAAAAAAAAGCATTTATTGGTATCCTTTAGTTCTTCTGACACTTTTTTAAGCCCACCTCCTGATACATCGCTATTCTCTACGTAGCAACATATCAAAAACATCCCAGATGAGGGCCAGTTCTCTGAACAAAGTAACATGTTCTCCTGCTCCAATCACAAAACCCCAAGAGCTGGAAACAACCTCGAGCTGCTTCAGTAGATGAACGGCTATCTAAAAAACCAGATGGCCATTTGCTTAATTTACAAGCATCTCCAGAGACCAATAATTTGAATCAA
This sequence comes from Pteropus medius, assembly GCF_902729225.1. Taxonomy (NCBI): domain Eukaryota; kingdom Metazoa; phylum Chordata; class Mammalia; order Chiroptera; family Pteropodidae; genus Pteropus; species Pteropus medius. The sequence goes on from NW_024354875.1 coordinate 5,992,736, forward strand.
ACAAAAACAAAAATAGAGTAAATTTTTGATAGAAAATATTTTTTATCAAAATCACAAATGCAACCAAAGACCGTATACTTTGATTGTTTATTAACCTCAACCTGTATGCTTCTACTTTCATTGAACCAAATCTAATATAAAATCCATTGAAATAAATCTAATACAAATCTCATATAAAAAGTAGATCAGAAGCAAATCAAAATCCAAACATATTTCCATTGAGTCGTAATCTTGGCAAGGTCAGAAAAAGAACTCGGCCCCTCCACGTCACTGTACGTAACAGACCCATAGTTAAATGACTCCTCTGCCCTGTGAATACGTTTCCATGGGCTGGCATGTGAATTGCTGCTGTGAATAGGAGGTCTGCCCAGTGGAACTGGGGAACAGAATGGGTCATGGGAACCTTATTTCAAGACCCCCAACCAGCCAGACTGCATAAACCCACATGCCAATGCCTTCACAAAGATTCCATCCAAACTCATATAGTCCCATCATTTGCGTTTTTCACACCTATAGAAGAATCGGCCACAGGGCCAATTTGTAAGGATACCCCTATTCTTTGAAGAACTAAATGAGCAGGCATTTCTTAGTTCTCCTTCTATTGGCAGAGTACCTTCTATTTAATTTTTAAATATATTCAGAGAAAATTACTATTCATTCCTTCCTTTTCCAAACCTGCCCTGATAGTATAAGGAACAAAAAATGCTCTTTGTTCTAATACAATGGCACTAGTCAAAACAGCACAGTTTATTTTGAACAGTCTCTAGCATAAACTAATAAGAGAACAAAAAGTCATAGTTCATTTATCGTCCTCTTTGGAATAAGACTTGCCCATCACCACACAAATCATAACTTTCAGTGAGACATTTTATCCTTAGGTAAACCCAAGGATGCCTTGCCACTTAAAATAACAGACACAGTAAATAATATTTCTTGAAAATAAAATTGTTTTTGATGCTGTAAGCAATGCAGCCACCTAAAAAGCAGGACTTTTCCAGACAGGACATAACTAGATCATTGTTGTCAAGCTTGGGACTGAAAACTATTTTGCTAAAATATTACCAGTAGGAAAATTTCCTTATATGACATTACATAGTAATGGATTATGAAAAATATTTTTACATAAAGCATCTTGTCTCCTCACATTCATTACCAGTCACTTAATATCTGCTCTGATTCATTCCCTACCCAAAGCTCAAAAGATCTTTTAAAACTTAATGATTTCATATAAAAGCCAAGCTCTTCTATGTGCTTTACTAGGCCTTTCATAATCTGGCTGAGCTGTTTGTGAGGCTCTTACGTTCTCATGTATTTATTCAGTTGTCTCCTTTATTAAGGCATGAAACATGTCTGTCTGCAGTGCCCAGTATCATATGTTAGAAAGATGCTTAAAAATTAACTTGCTGAATATATAAAGCAATGAATAAAGGAATGAATAAATGGATGAATTGCTTCAAGCTCAAAAAGAATCACAGAAATACATGCTCACAGGGGTTCCAGCTGGTCATAGGAAACCTTTCCAACTATTGTACCACTGAGTTAAGAACTTCAAATATGTGCTCACTTTGTGCTAAGCTACTAGGTATCCCGTCAGCCTGGATTTAAAAACACTGAATGACAAGAGATAAATGACGCAGCAGGAGCATGGGTATGTTTACTGGCACTTGTTACATGTCTTGACCGAATCCCTCCTTTTGGCCAGCCAATGAGAGGGAGGAGAGAGGGAGAGGGATGTTGCCCCTCCATGGGTGAGACCGTCAACCGACAATATGTATTGATCTTTCTCTGATTGGGCTGATAGATACTCCAGAAACCAGAGAAAACTAATTAAAAATTATAAGCCTATTTTGACAATAAATGTTTCCAGCATTGTCACCATATGGGGATAGATGCTCACTTAATCTTCTGTTTTCAGTATGGCATTCACACTGTGAACTTGATACACCCAGTTCAGAGTCCTTTTGGTTCATCCTCTCCAGAGAATAAATCTCATTTTATATTAATGCTGGAGTAGTCAACTGGACATGAGAGGTGAGGTGCGAAGGGTGTCAGGAGGTGAAGTGTGACAGAGGGAGCTCTCTTGGATAGTGAAGGGCTCTCTGAGGATTTGACAATTGATCGATCAGAGCATTGGCTGAAGTGATGAGCTCTGTGACCTGGATGTTTCGCTCTCCACGGTGCAGATATGGCTCCAATATTCAGGGTTCTTGTCTTAGCTCAGACCGCCATAACCAAATACCACAGACTGCTGGATTAAATAAGAGATGTTTATCTTCTCACAGTTCTGGAGGCTGGTAGTCCATGATCAAGGTACCAACCAGCATATTCGGTTTCTGGTGAAAACTCATTTTCTTACTGTGTCCTCAAATGGCCTTTCCTCTGTGTGTTCACAGAGATAGATGGAGGGAGTGAGAGAGATAGACAGATAGAGAGACACAGAGAGACAGAGAGACAGAGACAGAGACAGAAATAGAGAGAGACAAAGAGAGAGCTCTCTAGTATCTCTTCTTCTAAGGATGTCGATCCTATCTGATCAGGCCCACCCTCATGACTCATTAACATTACTATTACTTCCTTAGAAGCCCTATCTTCCAATATAGCCACTCTGTGGGTTAGAGCTTCAACATATGAATTTTGAAGGGGCACAAACATTCGGTCCATAACAGTCCTACGTCTAGGAAGTGGCAGAGATAGAATCATAACCCGGGGCCACTTAGCTGCAAAGCTAACTCTCTGTCCATCATGGCAAAGGACAAGGTTGCTCTTAGGGCAAAGTAGGGCAATGAATAGGAAAATGCTTTGTAACCATTAATGCACTACACAAACGTAAAATTATATTATTGCTACTTCCAAGAATGTTGCTGTTTCTTACAAAATCAACATCTTTCGAAGCACTCAAGTTTCATTTCGATGTGACCCATTGGTGTGGGAAATAACTGTAAAGAAACAAGAGCAAAAGAATCAACATAACAATGAATAGATGGAGCCCACAGGATAGGAAGGGTCCAAACATAGCAACTCTGACATAATTTATTAGATGGCTTTTTCATTTCAGAATGCTGACCGGCAACCAAAAGTCGCTGCAATGTTGGCTTCTTCCTTCTCTATGTATTTTTTCTCCTCCATTTTAAACATAATTTTCTGTATTCCTACCTCAGGCACCGGCCAATGAGAAGCAAAATGATAATACTCGATGGGGATGCAGAGCAACCTCCATCTTTCATTAAAGAAAATGTTAACACTGGCATTATAAAGGCTGTTGAAGCCGTTATGTCTAACTAGTAGCAGACATATATTACCAAAGTGACACTACCCTCCTAGGGGCAAAAGTTAATGCTGGAGGAGAGCTTAGTAAACTTTGTGCAACATGGGCCAATAGAATGTCACCCTCCTGGAGGAAGAAGGAACATCTTTTCAAAAATAAGAAGGTTTTGTTGCAGACATCGTTGTCTGTTTCATGCTATTAGAATAAATGAGTCCAAAGCAAAAACATCATGCTTGGCAAGACTCTAAGTGAAACTGGAAATTTTTCATGTCCCATTTCATTAATAATTAATAATAACCAAAGCTGAACAAAGCCACAATGCACAAATTTCTCCTTACCTGTAAAATAGAATAGGCGATATAAAACCAGACACGTTTCTGGCAAACTGCCTTCCTAAAGCAGAAACGTTTTTCAGCGGGTCACTTTTTTTTGCTGTTTCTATAACAGTGTTCCTCTCAGGAATAGAATCTATGAGTAATGGCCTCCTGGAAAGACACAGCATTCTCCTGACTCTGTGTGAATAATCTTCGCAGAGCTGTTCATGAGGGCAGATGATCCTAAGATCATCATCGTGTGGTCACAAGGAAGAACGTCAGTGCTTACAGACTGTTTTCAGTTTTTTCTGACCCAACACACCTGAGAGGTCAAATATTACAGTCTCTATTGGTCATAGAGGCCATGTCCTTGCGGGAACTGTGGGCAGAACATTTATTTCAAGGTCAAGAGAGCGGGTAAGGAGACTTGATGACCCACGTCCAGCTCATGGGTCAGTGGGCAGTCACATCCTCTTGATGACCTTCTCCAACAGCTTAAAAATGCAAGCATCCCAACACACACAGACAGCCGAAGTTGAGAATCACTATTTAGAGAAATAAAGTTTTCTTTAAAAAAGAAAAACACTTTCAAAATATCAAATCAATCAGGGAATGCAAGAATCAGTGGAAGAGGCTTAAATTGTTTGGTCTTCCTGTAGGATTTTGAGGGATCAGGGAGGTGGGAGGAGACAGAGAAAGCTGTTTAGTCAGCAAAGAGGAAGAGCTTGCCAAAAAGACCAGCCTGACCAGCACTGAGGACTGCTGTTAACTGAAATAGTCGTGCATTTTTCAGACATCCTTTCAATAGGCTTGTAGTTGACTTGTCTATGAGTATGTACTCACAGATACACACATATATCATGTGGCTAATATCAATAACATGCTCTAGAACAGTACTGTCAAAGGACCTCCTTGGATGATGGGTGTGTTCTATATCTGCACTGCCTAATACAGCAGCCACTAGCCACATGCAGTTATTGATAATATCTCAAGACCCTTACTTATATCAGCAAAGACCCCTTTTCCAAATAAGGCCACATTCACAGGGTTCAGGGACTGAGGCGCAAACATATCTTTTTGGGAGCCACCACTCCAAGTACCACACTGGCCTAGTGGCCATGGAAGGACCCACAAGACCTCTCTTAAGGGAGCCTTTTATGGCCTGAAGCCCAGCTGAGCGGCCACACCTCCACATCTGATGCACAAACAGGCCAAACCCCATTTCCCTGAACTGTTCATCCACACCGAGTCCAGTGGGGTCACTGGTGCTGGAGATTCCTGCCCAACACAGGATTTCTCTAAGGAGGAATTTTTGCCTGGGGACACCACAGTGGCCTGGCCAAGATGGTCTCAGTCTGATTGTGCTGTAGTCTGATGCTCTTCTTATCCAATTCTTCCTTCCTTTCTCCCTGACTCTCCCCGATGATTTCTGCCCCCTTCCCCTCTACCCTTCACAGGCACTGCTCCTAATAAACCTCTTGTACTTCTAATTCTGTCTTGGCATCTGCTTCTTGGAAGAACAGAATTGGCATAGTCAAGTTCTGGGAATGCAGTGATGAACAAGATAAGTCCAGCCTGTGGGACCTTAAAATACAGGAGTAGGGGCAGATACACAAGAGGGTATTATCATTTTGACAAGAGCCATAAAGGAAATGTGTAGAGTTTCGTGGGGGAATGTGCTGTGGTCTCCTGGCCTGATGGGGGGTCAGTGTAGGCATTTCTGAGGGAGGTGCACTTAAGCTGTGCCTGAAGGACAAGTAGGAGTGTGCAGGTAAGGACATGGGAAGGGTTCTCAGGCCAAAACCAGCAAGATGGGTAAAGATCAAAAGCAAGAAGACAGATGAACTCAGGAAAAGACAGAGGTAGACAGAGTCAGAGTATATTGTTAAATTTAATAATCTGATGACTGCAAAAAAAAAGCATGTTTTTCAAAAACCAAATTCTAAACAACAATAACAAATAAGAAGCGTTTAAGGGAAATTAAATAATGTTAGATCTTGTAGCAGTCAAAAGGAGGAAAAAACATTGAATCACTTTCATTAAGAAATATGAATGTTTAAAAATTAATGGTATAGACTAGAAATACAATCACTATGTTGATTTCAAAACAGCAGAATAACAGCAAACAAGTTTTGAGCACCTGTTATATGCTAGCCACTGTTTGAAGTGCTTGATGCCATCCTCATAACCATCTCATAAGAGAAATGCTTCTGTTCAATATTTCTAACACATACGAGTCTAAGGCACAAAGAAATTAAATAACTAACCCAATGTCATATTGTTGGGAAGTAATAGAGCCAGAACTCAAATCCAGAGGGTCTGTTCTCAGAGGCTATATACTATATAAACATCTGTACTATATAAAGGGAATTTTATTAATGCATCTGATGATAGGGTTAGAGGAAGAAAAGGAAACAAAGACAAAAGAATTGCAGATAGAGAATAAAATGGAAATAAATCTAAATATATCAATAATAATGATAAATGTAAATAAAATTGAAAAGTCTATCATTTGGAAAAAATAAGCCAAAGTTCACACAGTGGCCTCCATAGCCCACATGAGTGGCTTCTCATTACCTTTCTGACTCATTATTTTCTCCATTTTACTTTCCATTCAAACCACGATAAACTCCTTGATGTCCTCAAACATAACGAGAATATAGTTCCATCGGTGCCTTCATTCTTTTCTGTCCCGGGGCCTGAAACACTGTTTTCCCATCAGTTTTCTCCGTCCGTGCCTCAGGTCATCATCCAACGACATCTTACCAAGCTGCTCTATTTTAAAATGAATTTCAAATTGAACTCTCGCTGCCTTCACCTGGTATTCTGTGCCCCTTTTTTCTGATGCTTTATTTTTCCCCATAACCTTCTAGCATGATTTAGGTTTTGCTTATTAATTGTTCTGACTAGAATGTACATTTCATAAAGCAGGAATTTCTGTATTTTGTAATTTTTGAGTGCTTTTAACACTTGGCACACAATGAGAAATAAGTAAACATTTATTGAATGAATGAATGAGATAATAACAAGAGAAATTACAAACTATCTAGAGCTAAATAATAAAGTATTTCATAATAGAAATAAGTGGAAGACTTTATGGGTAAAAATACAAAACGCTATTGAGAATAAATGTTATAATAAAGACTCAATACAGGGAAGATGTCACTTCTTCGCAACTGACCCATAAATTCCAAGATGGATTTTTAGGAAACTAAAATTATTGGGGCTCAACAGAGAGAAAAAAACTTGCTTATAGTTACACTGCTATTAAGTGACGAAGCTTGAATTGGATCCTACGGTCGGGTTTGTTCACCAACCATCGTGTGCCTTTCACCCTCCCTCTCTCCTCACCTCTAAAACCCCTGCATGACCAACGCTAGACAACACATAAAACAAATCAACCAGCAATCTTTAATTTTAAAACATGATGCTATTCAATTAACATTTACTGAAAACTTACGAGGCAACAAGTGGCTAGAGCCGAGTAGTTGCTGAACGCATCTTCATTCATTTCTTCTACCTGTCTCTCTGTGTTGACATTTGCTTAACATATTCCCCAATGCCCATGTTTTATGAATGAGATTTAATGAATTAGTGATAAAGCAGAAGTTTGAACTTTAGGACCCAAGATCTTCTCCTTGTCCATTATAACAGTTCAAATGTTTTTGCAAGTCTCACGGAGTCCTTGAAATTTTTATTCTCATTGGAAACTTACCACAGGCCAGTGGTGGCCATCAGATGGTGGATATTCCTTCCCATACCTGTTTCCATGAAAGCCTCTTCATACACACAAAGCTAGCCAAGCCAAGATCACCTCACCTTCGGCTGCACGGAGAAGCGGCTAATCCCTTTCATGCGGGGTGACCCAGGCCACCTTTAAATATCCCTCTCACAGTCTTATCAGCATTTCATGGTTGCTATGCCTTTCAGAAACTTCGCATCTCCTCCCTCCTTTCCACATGACTGCTCTGCCACTGTGCGGTACTCAAATGTCAAAACGACGGCAAGATGGCAGATTGTCAAATCTGCTCCTGAGTCTGGACTCGTTGCTACACCAGATGCATCTGGTCACCTGGGAAATCATTCTGACAATAGCTACATATCAAGTTCAAGGTCAAAGTAAATTCTTAGCAAATGCTGCAAAAATAGTTTCTCAGCAGTTGTTTAAATAATTTATAACAGCAGGATGTATGCCTGCTTGAAAAGTGAGACATAAGAAGATTTCATATAAGTGACATTTTTCTATTATGTCTTAGAGGGTAAGGCAATTGGGTATCTCCACCCAGAAGGACACATGGTCAAGTGATGATGATACAGTCCAAATCCCTAAATTTTAATCTGACCTTACTCATCAAGGTTCTAATGGATAAGGAAGCCATATGTCAACCGAACACACCATATTCTAGCTAGACATGATTTTACATCCAGGAAAAGGACATTCTGTGTCATCATTTATTTGAGAAACATCAAAGGAAAGCACTTGGTGCCAACTCTCCATTGTCTGGGAAACAGACATCCTCATGCAATCTTCTTTTTTTTTAAACTTTACCCTCAGATGGGAAGACCCAAAAACCTACTCTATTCCTACAATGTCAATTCATTGCCAGAGGTTTACTAGCTGATGTAGATGATGAGGGGATTAGCTAAATAGATATCCAGGGGCAAAGACTCTTTATCATAGGGACAATCAGGACCAGGGTCCTAAAGAAGGAATGTGCCTGGGGTCTACAGAATGAAGAAGGCTAGGGTGACTGGGGAAGAGCACTGTAGTGGATCAAGGGGAGGGGTACAGATGAAATCAGAGTGGACCCAAAGCTGGGATCACATAAGACCTTGTGAATTGCTGTGCCCACTGCCTTCTACACCCACTGAGCTGGAGGGTCACTGGAGGCAGCTGTGTGGAGGGTTGACCAAAACCGAAGCACATCCCAGTTTGTTTGGAACCACTTGAGCATGCAAACTCACTTTTTCAACTGTCTATTTTATGAAAGCTAAATAGAGGTCAAGTTTTTCCAATGAGAATTTAGTGTCTGAATTGTGATGGGTTCTAAGTGTAAACAGGGCACACTGGATTTTAAAGACAGCATGAGAAAAACTCTGTAACTATCTCTTAGCAATTTCGGTATTTATTTGCATATTGAAATGATAATATTCTGGGTCTCCTGTGCTAAATGAAACATATTAAAATTAATTTGAACAATTTAATTTTAATGTAGCTACTGGAGAATTTGTAATTGCATATGTGGCTTGCATTTCATTTCTGTTGGACAGTGCTGCTCTAGAACAATTGTTGGAAAAGTTTAATATACATAAGAATAACCTAGGGAGATTCTTACAATGCAATTTTTCAGCCTGCTGCAAGAGAGTCTATAATAGGTTTAAGGTCAGGCGTTAAGACCTGCATTTAGAGTAAACACTCCCAGGTGATGTCAAGGAGTCAGAAGACTCCTGCTCTAGAAATAGGGCCCACAGTCTTAGTTTTTCTAGTTCAAAGTAAAGGCACAAAGCTCCATCAGAGTCATAATAGCTGTTCTACATGACAATAACTTCCTGTTCTACCATCCTTTAGGCTGGATCTTGAGACCAGTTTCTTGCCTAGACTATTATTTGTCAGCTGTTACAATGATCTTCAGATACTGTTTGACTTGCCAGACTGGATTTCCCAGAGAATGTCATTGGACTTGTTCTCCATGACCCCCACTTACCACTCCTTCCTCATCAGAGGAACCAATACCTTGTCTAATCCACTGAACAAGTCTGTTCCCAAAGCAGGACTCTCTGAGCCAGCCTAGTTTATGGTATAAGACATTCACATCCTTAAAAATAAATCACAAATACTTATAAACCATCCTAGCATTTATACTTTCATTCAGACATTAAATTTTAAAGTTACTATGACAACTATTAAAGACTAAAATTAGTTTCATAAGGAAAAATTTTAGTTCTCACCAGCCATCTGACTCAGTCACCATTTGACTTAATCAAAAGTAAAAAAAGTCCCAAGGAAATGTAATATTAGTTCATTTTAATAAATGTCTTTCATACCTATTTTATTTTTATTGCTTAGTATTTTCATTTTTGGAAGGCTTTCATGGATCTATAGTATTTTTTAGAATTCAGACAGCATACAGAAGTAAATAACAATTATTAAAAATCTTACCACATAAAGACAGGAATTGTTTTCCTTTGGGGGATTTCTTTGTAATTCTTTTCACAGAGTTTATCCTATATATAGTTGGATATACTTCTTTTTACTCAGCATTTCAGATGTATATAATTATTCTATTTCTTTAAAATATACAGTCTTCTCACCAGATGCATATACTCCATTGTGTTGTTTCCTGTATCGGTAAAACACTAGATGTTCTTCATTATAAATTTTACAAACTTTTAAAAAGATAATTCCAAAGTTTTTTCTCCTTGGGGGCCTATCATCAGTGGGATACCTTTCATTCTTTTTCTACCTAGTTATTAATTGTATTTTGGAAAGATACTGAATTTTAAATGTTTATTTTTTTAACATAGGGTAGATTGCAGAGTAAAATTTTTGATTAATTTTCTTGGGCTTTCTAGATATATAAACAAATTTGTACATAATGATATCTTGTCATCCAACAGTTACACAAGTTATTTTTATTTCCTGTTTTGTTGACTAAATACGATTCCGAGAATGATTCCTACTGCCCACTTTTGTGGAATATTTCCCACAAAACACTTTACAGAAGCTATGGCAGGTTACTCCAGGCTGGTTGGCTTCCTTCAGGCGAATGCATTTAGAAATATCGACAAATGGAAACATGTTCCAAAGAGAGTGCTCGTGATAGACTCAAAGCCCTTGAACTCACATTAGATGATGAACAGTCGAAACAATTGGGAGAGTAGACAAGATGGAACGGGAATCAGACATGTTACATTACCTCTCCACAGAGAAGCACTAGGAATAAGCTACCTGGGGCCAATTTTGGGTCAATGTAAATAATTTTAATTAAAGTAAGTGGTATACCTCAATAGGAAGGGAACTTTTCTACAGGGGAAATATTCAGACAGTGTCAATAATCCATTACAGAGGTGTTGTGGAACGAACTTGAACTTCTGATAGGTGGTTAGACTAGGTGACCTTCAAGATCTATCTTACTGCATATTCTATATTTCCACAATCACCTTCTATAGCCTCTGGAATGCCTGACACATATGAGATGACTTAAATTCATTTAAATACAAATAGAAGTAGTACAGCTGACCCTTGAACAGTGTGTACGTTAGAGCATCAACTCTCATACATTTGAAAATATGCATATAATTTCGACAGCCCAGAAACCTAAGTTGCTTCTTGGTATCTGCAGGGAATTGGTTCCAGGTACCCCATGCATATCAAAATCCACAGATGCTCAAGTTCCCTATATAAAATGGGGTAGATCAATGCATACAGTCGGCCCTTTGCCTCTGTGGACTCCCAACCATGGATTGAAAATAGTAGTGGTATTTGTTGGAAAAAAAACTGTGTAAGTGAACACTTATAGTTCAAACCATATTGTTTAAGGATCAATTGTATATCAAAGAAGCTTCATTATTTTTTAGACTAATTTTTCAGTACATACATCATATAATTAAATATATAAAATAAATTTGTATGACTAAAAAAGAAGTGATAATTTCTCCAATCATTTCTTCCACCTGCAGCCTTGGATTGATCAACAAATATTTATCAGGACACACAAAAACATCAATATGTACAGAAAAAAAAAAGAAGGAAATGTGCAGGGAAAACTATCACCATAAAATTTTTTAATCATTTTTATCCTATTGCAGAAGAGCATGTGTGTTTAAACATTAATTGAATTTCCAAACAGATACTGCTATCAGAGCATGTACTATTTAAGATTTGTACTTTTCATTCCCAACAAAGCAACCTCTTCAGGAAATAGGCGATGAAAGCTGTTAACTGTTGTATGTCTTTCTCATTCAAGATTAATGTACAACCTGTATCTTCTTACATTCCTAAAATATCCTGGGCAGCCTCTGCCCAAGCAAACACTCTAAAACCAATTAACAGCAAAAATGCCTACAAGATAGAAACCTACTGAGAAGTCCTTGACCTTATCTTGAAAGATTTAGGAACAATTTTCAACATCTTATTTAAATAATCTCACAGTGATTGTTAAGACCACCTATGATTACTGCTACCCTTAATCAACAGGTGTTAAAATTAATGATTTACCCAAGTAGTATAGAATTATGGCATAGTTTACAGAGCAAATGAGGCATAATTCTTATATGCCAGTTTTGGTGTACTTGTGACAGTTGGTGATCCTACGAAACATTTGATCCCAGAAGTAGCAACAGAGGAAAAACTGAGTGGTTGGTAGGGTGACAAGTTCATGACAGAAACAAGAAACTCTGTTCCTCACTGGATATTTTTGGAGTGTTCTCTTCTCTTCAAACACAAAGCAGTATCCTAAAACTGTGGATTGATATGAAATGCAAAATACAAAGAAAAGCTCTGTTCTGAAAAACAAAACCCAGAATTAATAAGTCATGGAAACCCTTTACCTCCCTTGACAGCCTAACTCCCCGGGTGCTGAAAGATGGCACAGAGAAGAATGGCATCTATTGTTCAGGCAGATTTAAGGGCGGGATCAACCAGTCCTACTGAGTAGATTGTGCATTTGGCTTATAAATTGGCCTGTCTCTCCAGAGGAGCAAATCAGAGTGACCTGAGTAGGGGCAATGGAAGCTAATGTCCAGCTCACGAGAGTTATCCAGGAGATGCAGGCAGAGATCAACAAGCTGGAGAAAGAGAATCAAGCCCTCCGGATGAAGCTGTCTTCGAGTAGTCAGAGAACTCCTGGCTCAGGGGGACAGTCAGGAGATGAAAGGGAAGGGGAAGTCACAGAACTTGGTAACCTCAAAAAAGCACCTGGGCAATCTCTAGCAACACTTCATGGTAGTATTTCCACTGATTCAGCACCAGCCATGCAAGAACACCAAGGTAAAGAAAGTTCACCGCTTTTCTGGGCTGTGCCCGTCCTTGTAAATATCTCCTAAATAGTAGGTACGTGCTTCTCGCATAACCGTAATTTGGTGTTAACAGTGGTGAGTTCCATCCTATTTTTATTTGGTAGATTGATTTTGAATTCAGAGGTAAAATTTTCCTTAGCATCCTTAAGCAACATATTTTGACAATGTTAAAACTATTTCCAGATATTTCTAGAAAGATAAGAATGGCAGATTTACAGAAATCAGTCACATTAAGAAACAACGTCTTTTTCTTCTTGACTTCAAACATTTGAATGCTAATAGAACACTGAATGGATTTATGCTAAACGGCATGCTCATTTATTAAGCTAGAAAGATATAGCACAATAGTTAAGCGTATGGATATAAGAGTCAAACAAATATAGTTTCCAGTGATTGGTCACTCATTAGCCACTTGATTCATCTTTAACCTTTGTTTTCTTCATTTACGAATGTTATAGTACCTTTCTCAGGTGATTGTGAGAATTAACTGCCATAATAGACCAAGTGCTCAGTATAGCACCTGGCAAAGATACAACAAAACGGCAGATCTTGCTGCTTATTCATGTTTTACAAAGAACTTCTCTGTCCTATACGAATTTATATTGTACATAATTCAAACTACTCTACAAGTTAAAGACTTTAAAATGCAGGGTCAATGTCTAATGTATTCTATAAATTAAATATCTCAGCTTTAATTGGAAATAATTTTGACTGTGAAGACTATACATGAAGTCAGAAATCAGCAGAGCAGAAAAGTGCATCCTACATTCAAATTGTCAGCGCTTGCCTACACACAGCGTATTCAAGCAAAATGGATGTACATAATTAAATACTCAAAGCTCCTAATATCATCTGTCAAAGGCTTCAGGCAATGCCATTGAGAGGTTCTGAATAACTTGGCGGTGAAACATGTCATATTTATCAGCTGCTTTTCTCTGTTACACAGGACTCTCTCTAGGATGGGACCTTATTATTTCAAAGCTGGGAACAGATTTGAATCAGGGTCTTTTCCCATTTTTTCAAGTACGACTCTTGATCTGAGTAGTTTTTTTCTAATGGTAATTTAATAAAACTGAAAGCATAACCTGAAACGAGATCCGAACTCCTGGTGAAAAAAAAAAAATGGACATTTGTAATATGTCCTTATTCCAGGGTTCCTTAACCTCTGCACGCTCGACATTTCGAACTGAATAATTCTGTACAGTAGTGATCTGTCTTGGACATTGCAGGATGTTTAGCAGCTTTCCTGGCTTCCGAACCCTAGATGCCCATAGTACCTGCCTCTCCCCCTCCAGTCATGACCATCAAAAATGTCTTCAGACATTCCAAATGTCACCTGGAGGACTGTATGTCCTCCCATTGGAAACCACTGCCTTATTCCAAAGGTAAACAACACTCTTCAAATCTATTTTCTATGATGTTTATCTTAATGAGAAAATAAGTTGGGTCTTAGTGTATCTGTGCTATTCTAAAATGAGTATTATAGTGTTCAAAGAACAAAGAAGATGCCATCAAGCTTAGAGAAGGGTAGAATATTAATAAGAGTTAAACACACAATTGATATTACACTTTTTCAGCATATGGGTGGTAACTTCCATATTCATGGAATTTGTGCTTGGAAGTTTGGTTGAGTTACTTTAAATGATATTTACCTGTGCCTTATCTGATTGACCTGAGCATGGTTTGTAGTCTCAGTTTTGTAATAGTTGGTCGATGCTGGGTAGGTCACATAAAAATTTCTGATCTTAGCATCCTCATGTGAAAATGAATAGATTGGATCAGACACCTTTCAAAGCCTATTCCAGCTGTAAAATTCTGCGATTCTATGACTATAACATGCTTTTATGATCCCTCTCCTCATCTCTAAAATGCAGGTAGTGATAAAATCCATCTATCTCATAGGGCTGTTGAGAGGATTAAATGAGATAGAATGAGTAAGACTCAACGTGAGTTACTTGTTAGTAGCTGTCTTATTATCATTAGGTACTAATGATAAATATTATTTTATGAGAAAAAATATTATTATTTGACTTGAGTATAAGTTACTAGCAATTTTAATAAGATGTGCAATATCAGTCAAAAGTCAGACTTGCAACGGAATCATAGAAATCTGATACAGGAAGGGACTTTAGAAATCGTCACTTTATTCTACAATTGAGGATATAAGATCCTGAGAGATTAAGCAACTTGTCCAATTCTCTTTTGAAAACAGAATAATATAAACCTATTTTTGGGGGAGGAACAATGTGAAATCAGAGTGTGAGTCTCACTTTAGGAAAGGGGAAAACTAAAGAAGACTTGGAAGCGAATCACTCGGAACCGAAAAACTCTTCTCTTGGTTCTGGGATATGTGTATAAATGAGATTTGATGAGCAGTGAAACCTGCTTTCTTTCCTCTCATTCTGCTGAGGACACAGAGCTATACTATAGTCCAGGGACGCAGCTGCATGGTGACTATATCCATCTGTTATAACGAGAATACGGAGCACCTGCTCTGAATGGATCTTTGTTGGCTAAATTCTCATGGAAACACCTGTAATTGTGTGTAAGCATTTGGTGGATATGAAATCCAACCAGCGCTTTCAAGGATGTTGCTCTCATCCCTCCTACTCTGTGCATCTTCACTTTAGGTCTATTAGGAAAGAGGTAATTTGCTACAAGAAAGATTAAAAAAAAAAAAAACCACTCATTACGGGGAAGCCGCAGCATTGCTAGACCTCCGAATCTGTTCAATCTACTCATATCCTTTGGCGCAAATAAATCGCATTTGGCAGCAAACTTTGAAATTGTGCTAATGACTCCATGATGCTGTATTAAATATCCTTTCCCTTTTATTGATAAGAAACTAACAGATACAGATGATTCTGTGACCCCGGGGAGATGAACAAAGAGCTTAGTTGCTAACCAGTCAAGCTGGAACATAGATCTCAAATAGGAATAAACTTAACTTTGCTATCATCAACATAATTCCCTCTGTTGCATTTTTTTACCATTCGGTATAAAGAGATATTTTATAATCTTTTTCAATAAAAACGTTTATGTTTGTCAATAGTCGTAAACTTGTTTTTAGATAATTATTGAAGCTATATATGGCCAAAAAAATATTTCAAGATAATTTATGAATAGTATTTGCCGTTAATCACTTCGGACAAATTTGAACTTAAACTCTGCCCAGCCTCCCGCCTAAAATTTGATTTTTTGCTCTTCCAAACTATGAAAAGTCAAGGCAGCCTCCACTTTTTGTTATGGCCATAAAAATTTGCTGTCTCTGTTCTGCAGATGTGGGCATCAAATATAAATAAGAAATAATTGCGCTTCTAGTATCTCAAAGCCTAAACAGAAGGCAAGGCTTTCTTACACTTCCATGCTTGTTAATGGCAAAGCTGTGACAAGAAAGAATAAAGATTTGACAAACATTGATTAAGTCCTCCAGAAAATGAAAACCAACCCATGAGGTCAGTGTCATTAACCCCAGGGGAATAACTGCATGTCTTAGTAGAGACTGAATGATAGGCTCTAGGTCAGTCAGAGCAGTGTCAGAGCTGAGATTCAAACAAGCCAAGACTCCTTGAAACAAAGCTCTTTTGATCAAGGTGCTTTAATAACAAGGAACAAAGATTTAACTTACCTCGAGAAAAGAGTTTATTGGAAGACACTTATGAACAAAAATTGAATTGGAAGCCCTCAGAAACTAAGGCCACTAATCTCTCTGTCTCAGCAGCATACCAGCTTCCCACGCAAAGCATCTTTGCTTCCTTCCACATGTCTACTTTGCTTTCTACTCTCATTAAATAGGCTTCCTTATAATGACTGTCCCAACTAAAACCAAGACACACAATTATAGGCCCGTTAGCAGCAGCCAGTTCAATCACTTGTGGCCATTCAGACTATGAGAGACTGCAGATGGGCAGGTTCTTCTGGAAGCAGCAGTGAGAAGCCATCCAGAACTGACATCTCTAGAGGTCCATGTTCTTCCCACTTTAAACTTTTGTTTTCTATCTCTCTGTATCTTAAAGTATCTGTTCAAATGCTGCGTTCTCAGAAAGCTCTTCTTGACCACACTACTGAAACAGCTTTCAGATCCGCTCCGTCCCCTACCTCTGTCCCCTTGTTCTCACCAGCCTTATTTGTCTTCCTTGAATCTATCGCTACCCGAATTTTAGCATATTTTGTATACTGTCTGCCACACAAGAGGGTAAGCTCTGTGCAGGCAAGAGCTTTGTGTCGTTCACTACCGCATCGTCTCTTAATAAAATGCCTGGCATGTGGTTGGAACTCAATTCTTTGTCAGTACATCAATGAATTAAGGTCTTTTGTGAAAAAGAATAAAAATAGTTTTGTTTAGTTAGTTTCAACTAACTAAATGACTATCAACATAATTTTACATTTGTGAACATCATTAAACGTAGAATTTTTAAACTCGAATTTTGTGTCTCCCGTACAGGCAATACCATGATTGTTAGACGCTATTCCGTTTCCTCTTCAACTCATTCATTTGCTGCAAATGATCCCTGGAAAGCTGAAAAAAGACAACCAAACGGTGGAATTCCAGAAGCTCAAGGAACAGTTAAATCACTGGCATGTTCTCCGATCAAGAAACAAGACAGTGAAGAAAAAATGTTTGCAGACGATTCTTTTACCAGCAATAGTTCCGGCCAAACAGACTTTCCTGAGCATGTTTTCGGCTGCAGGTAATGTGCACTCAGCCTCTAATTTACAGTGATGGCTACTGAGACATTCTCCTGAATGAGCAAACTCTTATTTGGTGGAGAAAAAACATATAGGCTATTAGGCCAAAGTAATTTCTAATCTACTTATGTCCATTTCAAGAATCAAAAGGAACAAATTTATTTGAGGTCGAATGGCACTCTCTAAAAGATCCCTCTAACAAGTGAGAAACATTTAATCTTTACTCACTCACCAAGCATCAGTGATCATAGTCTGAGCTAGACAAGAGTTAGCAAAAACAAAACATCGTGTTTGAAATTTTCATTCAATGACAAAGACACACAGCCACCTGACCCCTACAATAAAGTATCTCAGGGAAAAGACACAGGTCCCTTAGGAGTTAGACACAGAACTGACCTCTGAGAACTGTTCTTAGGGAGGAAGGTAACTTCATGGGCTTTTTGTGGCACACATATATAGTTACAGTTATATAAAAAAAATATTCATTGTAAAAAAAATTACAAATTACAAAATATAAATGCAATATTCGAAGCAAAAGATATAAAAAGGAAAATCTTCCATATTCCCACTACATGAACAAAACCATCATTCAGATTTTAATGGATGTCTTTCCAGGCTTATGTGTCCATACAGTTTGAAATTGCACGGTGCATGTTTTATAATGTTTTATTTTTGGCACTTAAATCATTACACTCTCACAGTCCAACAATGCTAATTGAGAAATATAGTAGTATCAATTTTCTCATTTCAATTTATATTATTTTCTATGATAGTTTGGGAACCTACCCAATGTTTATATGTATTATTTTTCTGAAGCAAAACATTTTCTAACTGCCAAGCTGCCAACAAATAAACTATTAGAACACGATCCATTTCTAATTTGAGTCTACTTTAATTTGAAAAATTGAGCCAATTTTAGGATTGTGTTAAAACAAGAAAGTCAGTAATGGCTAAAAATCAACAGCTGAGTTGGCATGAAATGCAGTAGATACAGAGAACTGTTGAGTAGGATTTAAGCATGTATATTTTTAGTCCTTTTTCATTTTGTCTTTTCCTTTCTTAAGATTATCTAGTAAAGTAACATATCATTACATTATTCCTCTGATTTTTTTTTGATAAATTTATTTACTTTCTAGTAGCTTTCCAAGAATTCTATAAAGATTTATGGAGACCAATTTCCCTGAACTGGCTTTTGAATCAGACATCAGACTAATTCGCTTGTGAACTTTTCACTATTATACTAAGAAAGTATTTTACAGAATAATGCCAATATTAATATTTCTAAGAACCAATGCTCTCCAGAAGCCAGAGATGGGATTTTAATTTTTCCTAAATTTTGACATAGAAATCCAATCTTTCTACATTTAAGAAAAAAAAAAAATCATCTCAGACTGTTGAAAAGATTAAAGGAAAGGGTCCACATAGACAAATTAAAATGACAAATGCTATTTTATTTATTTTACTGATAGGAAAAAACAGAAAAATTTACATAAATATATACCCTCCTTACTTATAACAAAAGCAGCCTGTCGAACCACAGGGCTAAAATCCCAACTCCATCATGTACCAACAACATAGCCTTGGAAAAGTTGTTTGTCTGTCCTATGCCAGTTTGCTCTTCTGTGCAAAGGGAATCGTAATAACACTTACCTTATTGTTTTTGTGAAGAACAAATGAGATCGTGAAGAACAAATGATCCCAATATATGGAACCACTGGCCTTTCTCCCAAGGAAGGGAGCAGCTGTGTTCCCCTTAACGCAGGCCACTAAATGTCATTCACTGAAATTATGGCCTTATTTAACGAGAGAGAGAGACAGACAGACAGACAGAGAGAGACAGAGACAGAGAGACAGAGAGACAGAGACAGAGACAGAGACAGAAAGACAGAGAGAAATTGGAGAAAAGGCAATAATTTTAAACACTACTTTTTAGGCTTACTCCTGGGAGTAGTTTATCCTGGTTCATGTCAAAATTCTATGTATCACTGTTAGAAGGAAAAAGAGACGTGGACAAAATGAAAAGATAGAATCACTCAGATAACGCTGGGCCAATGCTGTTGCCGCTCTCTCTCTTTATTGTTCAGACATGATAGATATTCGTTTACTTCAAAGTCCACAACTACAAACTGATCTGGATTGTGAAATAATTGCCTCACATTTCTGCTTCATTTCAACTAAAGAGCTTGGATGTGAAAAGACGCTGCCCGAGGCAGCATGATGTCCACTTTCAACACGCTTACGATCCTCATGCGTACAGTCCCTCCCTCGATGTTTCGAATTTCAGTTTGATCAACATCCTTCGCTGGACTTAGTTAAAAGGCCAATTCCAATATATATAGTCTTGCATTATTGTTGAGCAACTAAACAAAAAGAAAATATGATGATCTATTTAAAATGAAGTTTTAAGACTTGAGCCAGTATTAGGTGGCTTGCAAAAATGTTCTAGATTTAAAAAGCTCACTGAAAAGACTTATTTATCTTCCCCTTATTCTGCTTTCTTTAGGGACAAGAGAAAGACAGTCAGTTTCCTGTTACCCATGGACACTTCTTCATATTTCCAAAATCCAAGTTCTTTGAAATACTCACCAAATCAGACCACAAGCCAGCTAAGTACCATTGCAGAATAGGCTGTGTGGGGCGCTGAAATTTAAGAAAGAGTTCATTCCCAAGAGGTGGAAACACCAAGGCGTTGCTGGGTCAGTGTCCTCCCCTACAAAGAGCTCTGGCAAGATGCCCAGTGAGACACACAAAGGTCTCGGCATAGGGTCGGTGGACTTGTCTATGGACTTGGCCAAGGAATGGAAGCGATTGCTTTATGTCGTTGTTGACTACTAATGTCGCCGTCTGTGTAGCAGCTTTTGTAGTCTCTCCATGCAGCATGTGAGCAATTAAATGTGAATAAATTAAATTGTGTGCTAAGTGTTCAGTATCTATGTCATGCCATCGGAAAATAGTGTTATAAGTGTCATTTTCCAGGTCAAACTATAACAAATCTAAGGGGAAAGTTCTATTTTTTATTAGTGGTATGGAAGCTACAGTGATTAGCCCTATAGTTAATTGTGTGTCGACATTACTCTGATACTAGCTCATTTGGTCTTTTAATATCCTGTGTCACTGGCATATGAGCTCAAAGACAGCCAACTCACAGTGCATGTTGTGGGCTCGGTGCAACCGTGGCCTGGCTAATGGCAGACATTAAATCTTGTTAGAAAGAGAGAAAAAAGGGTTCGAGATCATGACTTAGAGGTTGGAAATCTCAGAACTCCATCAATTCCTGTACTTCTAGTCAAGAGAACATCTCCCATTCTTGGTTTATGGCAGTCATGTTCTAACACCAATACCCTTTTCAAAGAAATTTAATAAAATTTCCAGAGTGTTAAAATGCAGATTCCTGGACTAACTGAATTGGCTGGAGAGCTTGGGAGACGGTCAGGAAGAAGACCAGAAATTCACATTTGAAACAAGTCTTTCAGGGATGATTTCTGCTATACAGTTATGCTTGTGATCTGCTACTATAAATACTAAGAAATATAGCCCATGGCTCCCCAAATCTGCCACCAAGTTTAAGTGGAAGCAGTTGAAACAAGGAAAGAGTAGGAATAATTCAATCCATTTCTAAGAATTTTAATGGCCACTGGCAGACTTCTAAAAGGAAAATGAACGAATCGACGAATGCCCCGAGGTAAATGCCACATCATGGGTCAAATGCTTCATTTATTTATGATATTCATTGAAGATTAAAATATTCTCAGCATTATAACAGATGTACAATAGGGCAAGGTTACAACCAGAGGGAAAAGATGCAAATGAGATTTAAAGACACATCTGGAAATAAAGACGCACACCCAGTAGATAATTAACCTATAAGATTACTGGCATTTTCAGTTTATGCACAATTATATTCTCTGCATATTTAAAAAATGGAGAATTTTGTGTTGACATCAGTTAAAAGAAACATTTCCTAAGCAGGAAAAAAAAAAGGCAATAAATTACAGCAACCCAAATTACAATGTCATAACTGGCAAGGTTATAATGACAAATGACCCCCCAATACCAAGCTCAATGACTAGTATGTGACTGGCGTTTCATACATGTTCTGTAATCTGAACTGAAATAACAGTTACATGAGTGTAACGTCCATATAAGAGTTCTGTGCTGCCCTCAGAATTTGCTATACTAAGCCAGTCATTAAATTTAAAATGTTTGTAATTTGAGGCATTCTCAATTAAGTGAAGATGATCTCTACATTCTCAATGTCCAGGGTACCTCAGGATCAAATGAGATCATGTGTGTGGATATGTTGCATAAAGCACTACACAAATACGAGACATTATTATTTTGTTCCATTCAAAAGATAGACTGTTTTGAATGGAACAAAAGTATGCCTACTTTCAAATCAAGGTGGTAAATTGATAAAAATTTATATGTGAAAGTTCTAGCTTTTATTTCTTTCTAGCTTTTGATTTTCTCTTGGTTAAATCGATTGGTCATCAGATAAAAATAGATGGACAGCAAGACACTTGCCTAGCATTCAGAGTCATGTGCTTTACCTGTAAAGGAGAAAAGTTAAAAATAGGAAGAGGAAAGCACCCCCTGATGAATTCTTAATGGTCATCAATACTACCAATAATGTCACAAATTAATAACTCTTTGGGTGATGAAAGCCAAAGGTTAACAACTACGTCAATCTATTACCAAAGTACGCTGATGTCTGCCAGAGCTATTTGCTTTCATAAACACGGTCTCCTGCAAATTTCCTTTAACAATGGACATATAGAAACAATGGAAGACTTAAACGATATGTTCAGAACCACATGGCAAGCCCTGGCAGTTTTTCTAGCCTCACAATTCTGTCTGCTCCCATTGCCTTGAGCTGCTTTGACTCCCACAGCTGCGAACCTAGAATAAACTTAACCAAAAAGACGGCTGTGAACAGAAACAAATGTGAAACATTACAAAGTTCATTTTATTCCTTGGTCCAAATTCTAGTTTATCCTCTAGAAAATAGATCTTAGGACCCTTTATGAAGCTTAGCAGGTGCAATCATTGACCTTGATAGTTTTGCCACAAAAATAATAAGCAAAATACAGTAGCATTTACTGATTATGGGGCGGAGGGGCGGGGGAGAGAATCCACAGAACTTGAACTTGTAAAGAAACGACAAAACAGACAAAACAATCCAGGAGAGGAGTATGTGGTTATTGTACATGTCTACTGACTTATGGTCCAGACCCTTTCCATGATACCACATTTCTAACCTTGACGAACTTCTACCCTTGACTGTCGCTGTTCAGTGGCTGCAGAGAATTTATATAGTAAATAAGACTGAACATAGCCCCGCAAAAAATGTCTATTCATATTCCTTCCTTAAGAGACTGAGTTCTGCTGCCGGAAGCAACACTGAATTTTTAAATATTGATGCAGGGAAATAGTCATTTATTCAAACTGTGTTTGAAAAAGCATGTAACCAGAGAATCTTCTTTCTCATACAGGAATAAAAGATCTGGTACACCTTTAATTCTCTTTTGATTTCTGCCTTTATTATTAGCACTACAAAATAGTCAAAATATTTCATGACTACACTAATGCACTCACGTTAGTTTTCTAAAATGTGAGAAAAGAAAGACTGAATTTATCCAATCTTATACATACATACTTAATAGCTTGACATTATTAAAAGTCCTTTGAATAGCTGAACTTGAAACACAATTCACCCTGAACTCCGAGACAGATTAAACTCATTCCCGTCCAGGTTTTATTAAAAGATCGTTCTCTGTGGCACTCAGGTATACATTCCAGAAATAACTTTCATTTTTCCTTTTTCTTTTACTAGAATTTCTCTTCCTGTAGTCATCTCAAAATTCTTACACTTGAGAAGTCTGAATCTGAGAAGAAATTAAAAGTCTACTTCTAACAATGATTTAAAAAAATTTATTCTGCCATCTGCTCAACACCATTTTTGAAGGCCATACGTATACCCACGTTTGTTAAGAAATACAGCACCTCTCTTTTTTTAGGGAGCACAATTATGAGTCATAATTTTACTCATGAAAATGTCCCTAATTCCACACAATAAGCCCCAAGCCTTATCTTTTCTCTTTCCTTTTCCCTTTGACCTGAGGATTTTTAATTCACACAGGATTCCTTCAAACCAGAAACTCACTTCTGATGGAAAGATAGGGGTGCAAGCAAGACTTTCTAAGTAGGAGAAAACTTCACTCAATGAAACACCCAGACGATTCTTGATTTTTGAAATTCTATTTTGTCCCACAAACCCCGTTCTTTAATACAAGAAACGCGTTCAGCGTTGAAGATGGTGAGAGTGAATGGACAGCTCAGAAGCAAATAACTCTTTGGCTCAAGCGCTATGCCATTTAGTGCACCAGAAAAAGCAATTTGCTAAATGGCCATGGTCACATGTGACAGTTAAATGAGTGTATAAGGAATAAGCCAATTAGTCTCTTCCTTACTATATCATCTCATCTACTGCGCAGGTGATTCTATATTGCCACCAAACTGTGGTCTTTTTCATCTCTGCCGTTGCCTTTTGGTCATGGTTTTGTCTGGATTGGCTGGGAGGAAACCTGCCCTTCATCACACACAGACACTCCCTCGTCTCTTAAAAAAGAAACACCCACAGCATCAGATCTGTCCTACACCAACTCATTCAAGCGTTCCTCCTAAATATTTACTCAGTTCCCTTCTCAAATGCTTTACATTTCTAGTGCTACATTCAAGCTCAGTCTCAGCCCAAGAATCTAAAATGTAAAGGATGTCTTCAAGAGGCCATTCTAAGAAAAGCCCGCCCTCCAAACACTGGAGCAGTCTTCCCAGCTGTCTGTCCCCAACCCCTGGAATTTCATGTAAAGCAGTGGTTCTCGATCTGATTGCAAAATACAATACACTGGGGAGCATTAAAAATCCTCTTGCCCAGGCTACACCCTGGACAAGTTATAGTATCGCCCTGGAGATGGACCTCAGCCTCCATACTCTTCAAAGTACACTCGCTCAGTGATTCCAATGTTCAAGCAGGGCTGGGAATCACTGTTGTAAAGGTGAGGGTTTGCTAAGACCAACGCTGCTTGTCATAGATCTTAAGGAAGAATGTGCACAGGCCCGAAATCAGACAGCCCTGGGCCCTCACTCCTGCAGGCCCATATGAGCTTAGGCAAGGTTACGGGGCCTCTTTGAGCCTCAGTCTCCTCCTCCGTAAAATGGAGATATACTGACATTCTCTGGCATGTAAAGATTTCATGAGCTAGTAAAACATCTACTATAATACCTAGCACCCAGGAAGCACTCAAGAATCAGTAGTAATAGTAATAGTAGTAGTAGTAGTAGCATAATATGGTCTTTGCCTACGAGGAAAAGTAAAGTAGAGATTCATTCCCACTCCCAGCCCTGCACAGGAAGTAAGGGACAGGACAAGCCTAGAAACCATGTCTCCTGACTCTTGGTCCAGTGCCTTTTCCTTGATACCACACGTCAATCCTTGATGAGCTCAGCTCTCCGGTCACTGTTTGGTGGCTACAGAGAATTTATATATAGTAAGTAAGACTGAGCATGGCCCCAAAGTTCTTTCTCGTAAGAAATATTATGTTCTAAATCTACCTTCTAAAAGAGTTCATTTCTTGTTTGAAGACTGGAGCAACTTCAAAAGGTTTCAGTGAACTTCGAACCATTTCTCATCAGTTGCATCGAAGGATGACAAGGGACGTCCCCCACAAGGGGGAGCCACTGAGCTGCGGTGGAGATGCTGACGAAGTTGCAACCATTCTTGTGAAGATTTCTAGGCAAATTTCTACACAGCCCACCTTGTGCCAGTGGACCATGACATCATTCTCCTGCTCAGCAGGACCTCAGGACAAAAAGGAGTGTAATTAACTGAATAAGATAATAAACGGAATAGGTTAATGAAATCTATTTATAGAGCAAAAATCACTTTGAGAAAGTCTTTGTTATAGGCAAATAAGTACATTTTGGTTTTTTCAGAAGGCAGTCTGCCTTCAGGGCTTTCCAAAGAAGATTACAAGCCTTTTGGTTAATGGCCATTTTCACAGCTACTCACTGATAAGAGAAGCACTGGGCTGAATTAAGTTTTGTTTGGAATCTTAAGACACTCTATGCAAGATGTTTTATTAACTGTGTCTCCAAATATTTAATAAATGCACATCTTCTCAACAAACACTCCAGTTGGGGCAGACTGTCCTGAGTGTCAACTCTCATTCTTATCAACATGACAAGAACATTCAGATATCCAAAGGTCACTTACCTGGTCAACATCATATCTCAATATCCACACAACTCTTTGCAATGTTTCCTTCAGCTATCTTGGCCTCAAGCTCAGTACAAAGAATGGTGGACATATAGGTCAAAAAGTCTTCTGAAGTTATGAGAAAGTGTTCCTTACTCCTAAAAAAGAAAATAATCACAAAGATCATTCTCTCTTCTTGACTGATTGATGAAGTGTGAGATGCGATGCTTGGAACCAAAACAGCAATCTTGTCACTGTGAGGAGATTAGCCTGAAAGCAAATGCAAAAACCACCCCAAGGATGTCAAAGGGAAATTTTATAAAGAATCTAGGACTATGAAAATGTCATGAAGCTGCTGAATTCACCAACCCCTGAAACCACCCTATCTCCTGCCATCACTCTGATAGTCTCTGGGAAATTTTTATTAGTATCCTACTATTTTCGTAACAAATTACCACAAAATTAGTGCCCTAACACTACACAAATGTATTATCTTACATTTCTAGAGGTCAGATATCCTAAAATCAAGTAGTCGTCAGGGCTGTGTTGCTTCTGGAGTCTCCAGGGGAGAATCTATTCCCTTGCCTTTTCCAGATTTTGCTGCATTTCTTGGCTCATGGCCCATGACTCCTTTTAGAGCCATAAGAGTAGTATCTTCAGATTTCTTCCCTCATACAAGCCAAAGGCTTCTCGCTTCTCTCGCCACATCTCTCTTTATTGCCTTCCCTTGTGATTACATGGCCCCACCCAGATAATTTAGAATAAACTCCCCATCTCAAATCTTTAAGTTAATCGCACCTGCAAAACATGAGCATCAGTAGGAAGAGGGGTGTTATTCAGCCCGTCACAGACCTCAAGGCCGGGCAGCTTTCTTCCAACTGTATTATGACAGAGAGCAAAAGGGTTGACATCACCCTGGAACAAAACTATAAATGTGTTTTCTTGTCTCTTTTATGTGAATGAAAATTGTTTCTGATCTTCTTTTCCAATTGGATTCCAAAAGAATGTGTTTGCCAGATCAATAGCCACATATCATATACCTGAAGTCATATTAATCTGTTCTAGCAAAGATACCTTATCTTGCTTGCTGTGGGCCACAGCCAACTTCCAGAATCCATCGACTTTCTATGGGAGCTATTTTGGGGAATGAAATGGAGATATGATAGGGACAACCAATACTGTTTCCTTTATATTCTTAAAGGTAACAATCATCTCTCCAGGCCCCTTTGATACAATATAGTTTTTTATGAACTGTCTTGTCTGGAGATTGAGAGATAGTTTAAGAGGCATCTATTTACTTGAATTTCCTCACTACACAGATCTTACTCCACGAGCTAAGGACCCAATGTGAGAATAAATTTAAAGAGAAGAAGAAAGGAATAAATAGGTGATACTAGCCTTCTCCTTGGAAAGAGAAAAACAAAATATGAAACCTTCATAAGAAATGACTGTTTATGTAATATATAGAAATCTCTAGAGAGAAAAGAAACAATCTCATTAGAGCTTTTTAAAAAATCCTAGTAGAGACAGTTTATGTCTAAAAAAAATTGAACATAATTTTCAGAAGAAAAAATAAGTTGGCATACATCTATTTTAGCAAAGAAAATAATAGCCATTTTTTTAAACGCAAGTGTGAGAAGAAGGATAAAATGCTAGTCTGTGGGTATAGAATGATGAAAAACAACCTGGCTTTTTCCTGTATTTTTATTCACCATGTTTTCATGTGTTCTCTGTTATTCTCCAGATTAAATAAAGCACCTGAGTTTTCATCGTTGAAGGTGTATCTTGAACCTCTCCTGTTTATGAATGATAGCATCGTTAGGTAACTCCTATATATACAATAAGAGTCATTTGAGAAAGAAAACAGAAGAGATTCACTCAACAATTTTCAACTCTATCTGCCCACAGAATCATAGGAAGAGCTTTTAGAAAATACATTCCTGGGAGGCATCTGAAAACAAAGGAGGGTCTAGAGATACCCAGCTGATGACCTGAGTCCCACATGTGTTTCTCCTTAGCCTTACTTCGTAACAGCAGCCCTGCTTCCCTTACAAATCGAAGTCATTTACCCTACCATGATGGGGACTCTTCTCAGCTTCTAATCCCCAGACAGAAGGAGCTCCAAGTGCCAGGCAACAGCAATGGCTTGTCACCCAATGGAACCTCCCCTCTCTGTGTCACCTGGAAAGAGAGTGCCTACTTTGGGGAATCAGGGCCTCTAACCCTACAGAACCCAGAAGTGCAGGGCTACGAAGCACCCCAGTCATGCATCTCCCTGGCTGCCACAGCCCACCCCTCTGCGGTTCTCTGGAGACCCAAGCTCAGGGAGCAGCATATTCATAGGTCACATGAGACTTTCTTCTCTGTGGGGACACAGAAGAGGAAGCTTAGTGGTATAAAC
This sequence comes from Pteropus medius, assembly GCF_902729225.1. Classification (NCBI taxonomy): domain Eukaryota; kingdom Metazoa; phylum Chordata; class Mammalia; order Chiroptera; family Pteropodidae; genus Pteropus; species Pteropus medius. The sequence continues at coordinate 6,020,677 of NW_024354875.1, forward strand.
TACATCCCCAGTGACCCTCTCTGCCTCCACTGTCCGATCTAAATCCCCTCACTCTCAGATAACGCCTCTGACGATCTTGGTGGCTTTCCTGGTGGTGTGACCCAGCCCCTAAATCCTGAGGGACCCATGGCCCTGGCATCACATCCTGCTCAGTCCAGATTAACCATACTCACTTATTCACAGGTACAGGTGAGGAACAAGCTGCACACACCCATAACTGCCCCTGGATTGCTGCTCCTGGAAGCTGTCACCATCTCCTCTAATCTTCGGAGCATGTTGTCTGTGCTGTTATTTGGCCTTTGTTTACTGCCTAGTGGCAGGAATCATTTCTATATCATTATTATCACAATGAAGCTTCTACTCCAACGAGCAGAGTATATTGCGTATAGCAGGTGTTTACTACATGGTTCTTGATTGGCAAATTTACCATATGTACCTCTGTCCCCTTCAGTCACTGCATCAAAAATTCCCACCACTGTGATGGGCCCAAGGCACTCTGTGTCGAGACTGGGAAAATTCCCCAGGCACCTTACCCCAGTAATTACAGGTCTAAGAATTTATCCCAAGGAAACAATCAGAGCTATGCCAAAAAATATCCAAAGGTACTCATTGTGATGTTATTTTAAAAAGCAAAACAAATAGCTTTTATTCCTAAAAGTTGGGGATTACTATAGTAAATTTGGGCCCATGATAGATTTTATAGTTTTTGGAGATTATTTCATAACATCGGAATATAAACATGATATATTAAACTTAAACGGCACGAAATAAAGCTTATAATCCCAATGTGTATATATACATGAAGATAAAACACAATGGATGTCTGTGAGGATATACACACAAAGGCTAAAACATGAAAGCGCTCACCTCTGAGTGGTAGAATCATGGGCAAATTATTCTCTTCTTTCATTCATCCTTTTATTTTCCAAAATATCTATAGTGAACTCATGATCAAGGGAAATGTTATCGATTGCACAGAAAAACAACACAGAGATTATGTCACGCTGACAGGGTGAGCTGGCAGCATCACCTTCATGCATGAATAACGACATAATTCCAACATTCCAAGACCTCGCATGACTGGCATGGTTACTTCTCTCCAGACTATGGCATCTCAGTATGAAAAATAAGTTATATGTAATGTCACTATATGTGTATATACAAATATATGCATATATAACAAAAACAATATAGAATAAAAATATCAGCTATTTATTAGCATCTGAATAACTGAGATCTTAAAAATTACTTCAGGATATATAATATAAAATTAATGGTCAAGTCAAATGTCGATGTTCTGAAGATCAGAAACCACCTTTTAGGTACTCACCCAGTCTATTCCACTCTGTAAGGGTGAAGAAAGAACTCAGTTCCATGGTCAGTAAACTGGCCATTCCCCAAGGGTTATTTTAGCCGAATTGTGTCTAATAAGCCCTCAAAAATGCAGAGCATTTCTTCACGCAGAGACAGAGTGAGTTGGCAATCATCTAGTCAAAAGATTTCTCTGCACTATCAATCAGTAGGAACCTGGCCTTGCCATGATAGAGTTCTAAATTGTTTTCTGAGAAACAAACGCTTTTATTTATGGTGATCTCCCAAGTATATATGATGCTGATAATACAGAATTTATTCTCACCGTATTGATTTTTTAACACGATTCCCATATATTGCTATTATTGTTATCTCCTCTTCTCAGCTCGATTTATATTTATGAAATATAAGGCAGAGAAATGAATAGAATTCCAGATCATGGCAATCTATCCGCCTCACTGGACCTCAGATTTCTCACCTGGAAAAGGAGGAATTGGATTATTAGATCTGAGGATCTCACCACCACTAACATTCTATGATTCTACGAGTGTTGCAACAAACTTGTCATCAGTTTTAGATAGGAAAAACAGACATAAACAAATAATGAAGTCATATGCCCTGAACCTAAAAGAGATCAGAATGGATTTATATGAAATTTGGCTCAAACCTAAAGAAATCCCTTCATTAGGTCAATAAGAATTGTATGTTTCCTCTTGTTTCTACATTGGTTTAGGGCGTTTTCATTACTGAAAATCTTTCGGGGGTGTCAGTGGAATTGAGGGTCTGCGGTCTATATACAGTAGACTCTCATTATTTATGGCAGTTGTGTTTTCTAACCTCACCGTGAACACTGAGTTAGCAAATATCGAACAATTGCTCCCGAGGGAAATACAAGGTTAGGGTCCTGTGAGCCTCTGATCACAAAATTGCCATCCAATCATCCAGATGTAAGCTTGTTTTATGTGCATTGCTGTTTAGAGGCACCTTATTTAATATAGATTGTGATACAAAAAGGAGCTCACAGCCAACATCACTGTCGCTCATGCCAGAAGGAAGCCTGTCCAACACTGGTGTTTTCTTCATAAGGCAAATCATAGCTTTCCTGCGCCGACGACCACTAGACGGCACTTTGGCACTACCTGTTTGGAGGGCATTTTAAACATCAAAATCATCAACAAAAAAAACATGTCTGCAAAAACCATGGCACTAATAGACCATGGAAAAGACACTTGTTTTCAGCCTGAAAGTTGAAACAAGAAGTCAGAGCATTGACTTATTCAATATCAGCTGGGAGCATGTGCCTGGGGACTCAAATTTTTTTGTCGTTCTGTGAATGTCCACAAATGACCATGAAAGGGCAATGAGTATTGATTGAGAAGAATGGGGGTGGGGTGGGGGGGGGGGTGCTGTTATAAATAAATTTCAGTGAGAAGGTGAATTCTCAAATCCAGAGTCCATGACTAATGATGATTGACTGTGTTTGTCATCTTGTCACCAATTGAAGCACAAGATGGGAAGGATGATGGAAGTCTGGGGGACTAGAGTATTTGTGAACTTTAAGATTCTTGAAAGCTAGATGCATAATGATCATCAGGTACACGTCTCCTTAGTGTCTCCAGAAGTTGGAGATTATGGCTTCTCTCAGAACCCCTGCTCTGCCTAATTCAGGAGTCACCATACTCATTTCATTCTATACTGTGCAGTAACAGCAATACCCCACACCCAAAGCTCTCTGTCTTATTTCTCTTCTTCCTTCGGTCTTTTTTACATCTGCCATCCAATATTTTTCCAAATAGTGTTAATATACATTACTATCGCTAAGTTAAGTTTTCATAATATCAACTTTTGATTCTGACAAGTACCCTGAACAGCATTAAGTATTCGCAATGGCAGGTGAAAGTCGAAAGCACAGAGTTCCAGGCATGGTCTCACCTCGCTCTTTGCTCTGCTCTGACTAATCTGGTAATGAACCCTGTGCAATATGGTACCACAAAACCCATCCTTTTTATGAATAGCTAAGACAGAAGGCAGCCCACTACTGAATGTTTTATGTTCCTCCTCAGAGAGTTTCTGCAGCTGATTCAAATCTTTGCAAAATTATTCTGCAATAATATAACCACTTGGGAGAACGGTTGGCTGTTTTTGTAAGAATTAAACATATACCTATCTTATTAAATATAAGACCCAGCAATTCTACTCCTCGTACATCTCCAAGAGAAATAAGTATATATGTCCATTTAAAACCCTTGCCCAAGAAAGTTCAGAGAACATTATTATGAATAGACAAATGCTCAAAACAAAGAAAGAGTGAAAGAATAAATTTTGATATATTCATGCAATGGGATTCCTACATAGCAATAAAAATGAAAGGAATCGATGGATGAACTTCAAAAATAGTGTGTTAAAAGAAAGAAGCCAGACACAAAAGAACATAGGGTATGATTCCATTTGTAAGAAGGTCAGGAACGAGCAAGACTAATCTAAAAAGGTAGCAGTCAAAATGGTGGCTCTTCCTAACGGGTGGTTTTGACTAGAAAATGGCAAGAAGGAACTTTCTAGGGTGTTGGAAATGTTCTATGTCTTGTTCTGGGTAGCGATTACAGAGCTTTATATGCATGCAAAATTCATTTAGCTGTTGTGTTAGTTTCCTGTTGCTGCCATAACAAATTGTCACAAACTTGGTGGCTGAAAACAGCGAAAATGTATTCTCTTACAGTTCTGTAGGCTGGTATCCTGCAAAGGTCCCAGTGGGCTAAAATCAACAGATTGGCAGGGGCGTGTTCCTTTTCGAAGGTTTTAAGGGAGAATATGTTTTTTCGCCTATTCTTCTTCTAGATGCCACCCACATTACTTGCTGCATGGTCCCTTCCCTCCATCTTCAAAGCCGGGAATGGGGATTAGGGGGAGTCCTTCTCCATCACATAGCTCTGGCTTCTGGTTCTTCCTCTCTCTTCCACTTTTAAGAACTCTTGTCATTTCATTATGCCCACCCAGATAATCTAGAATCATCTCTCCATCTCAAGGGCCTTAATTTAAGCACCTTAGCAAAGTCCCTTTCATCATATATGGTAACATAGTCACAGTTTTCAAGGATGAGAATGTGAGCACCTCTGGCAGTCCATTATTCTGTCTACCACACACTTAAGATTTGTGCATTTACTTATGTATAGATTATACCTCAGTTAAAAAATAATAAAGTTTTTTGAGAATAGAAAAAAAAATCAGGGGACAGAAATCTGGATAAAAACCCTGAGAATATCAGGTTTATGAAGCAGTTTATGAAGATTTAGGACTGAAGCCAACAGAATACAAACTACTAAAAGTTAATTCACAGCTCACTAGTAAGTCGACCATAATAATTAGTCCAATTTAGAAATCGAAAACAAGCTTATGTTTTGATTTAGCTGAAGGACATATGTATACAGTATATAAAAATGTCATGCAACCTATGAATCAATTTCTGTGTTTATTTCATGCCCCTAATACTACTTCACCCAAGAGACTGTTAACTATGACTTGATGAGATGAATCATTTAATTTGCAGTTCACTTTGACTTTTAACTGGATAAGCAAGCCAAGAGATAAATCATTATCACAATCTTGAAGGTTTTTATTTTGAGCTTCCTACTTAAATTTGCAATGGATTGAAAAGGTTGTAAAACAAATGTTTTTTAAATACACAGATATTATATGAAATAGATGTAAAAAAAATGGTATCAGCCTTGTTTTTTTAAAGGTATTTTAGCTATTGTTCACATTAAAATATACTCACAACAGATACTTACTATTTAAATTAATAGCATTTGCCTAATAAGAAAATAAATGCTCCACCATATGGCCTCAGTTACATTTACACTATTTTGCAAATATGTATTACATTTGCTTTAGGAAAAAGGACTTGGTAGATTAAACTAAGAAAATAACATAAGATGAAATGCCATACCTCTGGCTTTATGCCAGCCTAATCCAGCTTACCTGTGCACCTGCTGCCCTGCCAGAGATCTGGGCCATCTCAGTTCTAGCATGCCCCTGAGTCTGGATATTGTGCCAAATGTCTTTCACTACAAGCAATATTGCTTCTCCACTGATTATAAACAATACTACATCTGAACATTGGCATTTTCCTGGTAAGAAGAATACTCATATATACTGTTTGCCAGATGACAAATACCTTATTATTTTCGAAGTTCAAGAAGAAAGGAACTTTTATGGGCATGGGATTTAGTCCCTGTAGGTAAAATCTCAGGCACTGATATTAGTAGACAATTGCTCAGACGGGACAAGTCATCCTCCCAAAGTCACACCGCCACTAAGAGATAAAGAGAGCATTTGAACCCAGGCATCTGACTCCCATGAGATAAACCACTATTTGTACCATGTATTGCATTATTCTGTGGCCTCCCACAAGCCACAGAAATCATGGCAATGTGTGCATCCACCTTAAAACAAGTCTGCCTCCAACTCCATGCATTGGGCTGGTCAGGGAGAAGGGACATAGTGTGCCCTGGGCCTGATGACTTGAAGTGTCATTGAGGGTCCAATTGGAGACTGACTCCAACTTGAAGGATCCCAAAATTTTGAATATGTCCCCAGAATGTCCAGGCCAGTGAGGCAGTTCCAGAGGCATTCCAGCTTCACTGGAATGTCCCAGGAAATAGACACAAAATCCCACTAAAAACATACACTTAATTTCCCCAGTGCGAGCCCACTTAGGAAAATCTCCTAGATACTGATCACACCAGGAGAGCCTATGCCTTTTGTATACGAGGCAGACTTTAAGAATCGTGGAATAACAGAATCGAGATGATGCATCCCCTGCAGCTTCTCAATTTTCAAGCTGAGGGGCTCTGTACAGAGAGCTAAAGGTACCGAGACTACTCAAACCTGCTTATAGAAACACAGCTTTCAAAAACCCAAAGGCATAGCATAGCCTTATATCAACAGCAATTTGCCTCTGCAAGAATCTGCCATTCAGAGACATGGGGTTGCTCCCTAGCTCTTCCAGGAAGTCCATTCGTTTATTCAGGGAATTTTAATTTAGCACCCGCTATAGGTGAAGTCAGTGCTAGCGCTGGGATTAGTGCAGTGAACGAGACGAACTGGTCCCAGACCAGCTGGCATTTACTCTACAGTTGAGGAAGTAGACAAAGAGATTTACTGACCAAACGATCAAAAAAATGCACACAACAAAACTTACTGTACTAACCATTGAGAGGGAAATCCACTGAGTGCTAAATAGAGAATAATTAGGTACGGCTTTCGGGAACGAAGTTGAAGGATGAGATGAAGTCAGCTTTTGAAGAAATGGGAGAAGGTTATTCAGGGAGCAGGAAGAAAAATTGATATTGCTGATGCAGGCAGACACCCCACCCCTCCACCCACAGGCACCATTTCCCCAGTACCATCATCCCTAGTAACTAGCATGCAAAATGACGCTTGAGTATAATTCTAGCTCCCCCTTTAAGATCTCAGACCACAACCTGTGTCCGAACATCTCGACCTCATGAGGAAGACAGTTCAGTACAACCCGAAGACCTGAATATTTGCAAAACCCAGGCTCTGGCCCCAGCTCTGCCCCTTCTCAGCGTGGCCCCTTGTTAACCTTGCCTCCATTCACTTAACTAGCCTGGGCTTCTATAAACTGCAGGCGTCAGATTGTAAAATCCCTTTCATCACTCATGGGGCTTGTGATTAACTACGACTGTAAGTTTGTACCACCCCTTAATCTTTTTTATTGCATCACATAAACCATACAATATGACATAGTTTCTAGTCCATATTACTGGCTTTTAGGAGTTTATCCTTGTGGTTTTCCAAAATGGATAAAAAAGGAGGACCATTCCTAGCGGTCCCTCCCTCTAAACAACCCAACCAAGCAAATGATTTTCTCCTAAATGTCCTATCTTGCATTTGCCCATGGATAATTTGCCCTTAATACTGAGTTCGCATCCCATTTTCCCACATTATTAATTCCACCTGGCATTTTCCCCCAGTTTCATTCATGCACGCCCAAGATGTCTCCTTTAGAACTTCCTTTTTACTTCCTTTCCCTTTCTCTCCAGGCAGACTGCACCACCTGCTCCTGGCAGACTCCGGGAAGTTTATTTTAAACCTGGCCCTCTGTACACATGGGCGCAGTGCTTCTCTGCAGCATTTGGAAGCAATTTCCACTAAGTTATTCTAATTCCCACTGAATGACCCAAATGTTTCAAAACAGGGCAGATTTTTGTCCTAAAAAAAAGAACAAAATGTATCGTTCCATTTATATTAAGCCGAAAACAAAAAGCAAAACTCAGAGATACCGTTAGAAGTCAGGAGGACGGTTACCTTTGAGGAGGAGGGGGAGTGGCTGGGAGGGGACATAGGTGAGCAATAACGTCCCACTGCTTGACCGAAGGAGCGTTGTCCAGCGTGTCCGCTTTCATAACTCATCAAGCCTCACGCTTAGGGGTTTGATATTTTCTTGGGTGTGTGTTATATTTTCACTTGAAGTTTTTTAAATAAAAAAGCCCAAACTACTCCCCATGCTTTATTTAGTATCACGACCTCCACAGGTAATTTAGGGTCCTTTGGACTCTAATTCGGGTTCCCCTGTCTTTTTGCCACGTGACTTTCCGTGTCTGTAGAATGGTAATGACTATGGTACCTGCCTCAGAGGGATGTTCTGAGCATTAAGAGTTACCATCTACACAGCCCTTAAATGATGCCAGGGCCATTGAGGAAGTATTTAAATATTATTTCTCACATATAGGCAAGATGACTGGAATCATTACCAGACTTTAAGGTGCAGCCTTAGGCATAGGGTCTGGTCCTGAGATGCCCTGGAGGACCCAGACCCAGCCTACGCGGCTCCTTGATCCCCAAACCAGGTAAATGTCACCTCTGTCAATGTCACCATAATTCACCCAGTTGTTAAAACCAGAAACCTAAGAGTCGCTTTGGATGCCTTCCATGTCCCTTCCCCATCCAGCTCTTATTGAGTGTTGTCAGTTATCAGAAGAAGAAGAAGAAAAACTTCTCAAATATAAAACAAACGATATTATTCTTCTTCAAAATGCCCTTGAATGGCTTCGCATTATATTTTGGGGGAGGTGAGGGGGAAGGGGAGTGGTCCCCAAATCCCTTGCTATGGCCTGCAAAGTGCTGTGTGTGATATAACCCCTCCCTGCTCTCAACTTCGTGGAGTACTCTATTTACAGATGAGGAAACTGAGGCACAAAGAGGTTAAGAAACTCATCACCAAGGTTACACCACTAGTGAGCAACAGGCAGGATTTGAACTCTGACTTCAGAGCCAGCACGCTGAATCCCCACGCTCACAATCCCATTTGTTTTCTGCCCCGGAGTCTGACTCAGGCTTGTCCCTCCACTGGGAAGTCTCTTCTTCCACTTTTTGTGTGGCTGACTTATTCTTACCCTTTATATCTCAGTTTAAATGTCGTTCTGTCAAACAAGTTTGCCCCGAAGACTCTGTACTAATTAGGCATCTCCCGTCTTAATTCTCAGCCCTTTCTTTGATTGCTTTGTAGCATTCACACTAATGAATAATCCTTTGGTCCATTCATTGGTTTTTCTCTGCCTTTGCCATCAGTACCTAAGCCCCCCAAGGGCAGACACTGTGTCCATCTCGTTCTCCCCCATTTCCCTGGTTGAGACAAAGCAGTGTTCGACAAACATGAGACAGACCAAGATGCATGATTTCCACACTGGACGAGTTACTATCTAACGAGAGGGAGGATTAACCCAGTATTTAGCCCACTGTTTTTATATACTTTCAGGTATTAATAGAAAATGTTTTCTTAAGTTGTGAGTGATTTTTTATTCTTATTTGACATCAGTTTTATAATCTTGTCAAGCACGCATTCATTCAGAACACAAGATAAAATAAAGTTGTATGCCTCATCCTCCAGTACACTAGAGCTGCTTCCCTATCTCGTGGCCTCAGGGCAGTCTTCCCAGGGAGCAAGAAAGAAGCTACAAGGTCTCTCAATATTTAGGCTTAGGCATTGGAAGTGTCGCTTCTGCCCCATTCTGTAAGTCAAAGAAGGACACAGGGTCAGCCCAGAAGCAAGGGGAGGGGAAATTGACTCCATCTCTTAATGAGAGGAGCTGCAAAATCTGGAGGCCGGGTTTTTCAATTTACTGCAGAGCCCACCATGTCAGCCCTCTGCTTTGTCACAATCAAAAAATTATCTTCAAACTCTACTAGTTTGCTGAATGAAAGTAAACTTTTTGCTACCTGGTGAGATTCTCAGTGATTCCAAGTTTGAGGAGAAGCAGCCTGCAAATAGTCGGATAGTCACTGAAAATAATGAGATCATGGCAGGCTTGGAGCTAAAACATAATGTACATCACGGGAACTTGCAATGATTTCTGGGAAACTAAGTATAAATCTGAGAAAAATGCCCCATTTAAAATGAGAATTCTCATCTCTTGATTAACAAAAATTCTTTCAAGAATTTTCTGATAAAATTAGCATTACCATCAATGTTATTTATGATTATCTTTTTGAAAATGATTTTTCTAGAACATTATCAGCTGTGATGTGTCTCACCTACTTTAATAAGTGAAGTCTTCATTACTTGAAAGAAAAAACACAGACTCTGTATAATAATACCATGTTTATTTTTGTGAGTAAGCCTAAATCCCTTCCTTTAGAAAATGAATTCAAACAGCTGTCTGCCATGAAGTTCCTTTTAAAGGCATAAGTCTCTTTGGTCGGGCTTTGCCAGAGTGTATTTGTTTTGCCTTTGAGCTCTACATATGTTCGCAAGCCCAAAGTCCTCGTTTGTTTATAAAGTGCAACGATATTGTGCTGATGATGCTTCTACTCCCAAATCAGAACAAAGGATATAATATCTCTGGTTAGTGATTTCTTAATAGATAGTAGAAACAGGAAAATATTAATAATTATTATCCATAAGTTACTTGGATTCAAACCTCTTGAGATACCAACTAGACGATTTTGTAAAGTGAATCCGACCTTATAGATCATAGGATTAACCCTAGATAAATAAAGAAAGGGGGAGATTTGAAAAAAGTATCTTTAATCTAGCACTTTTATCTAAGAGGGGTCTGATCTAAATCATTACTTCTTAAATTTTTAGTGTGCATTAAGAGTCACCTGGAAAACTTATTAAAACACAGATTCCTGGGCCCCACCCTAGAGATTCTAATTCAGTAAGTCTTGGGTGGAGTCTGAGAGATGGCATTTCCGACAATCTCTCAGGTGATACTGAGGCCGCTGGTCCATTAATGACACTTTGAGTAAGACCAGCCTAATCTACATCAGGTGTGAAAAGAGTAATGGCTACCGGTCAGACTGCCATTCTGGTAGGCCGTGTAAAGGCCAGGAATGCCTCCCATCTCGCTCTGCATCCTTTACAGTGTGACGTTGCCGATTCTCCCGTCTGGAATTGGAGTCTATTTTTCAAGCACTGGAACTTGTGCTGGCCTTGTGACATGCTTTAACCAATAAAACGCGCTGAAAGTAACATTATTCGAGTCCCAGCCCCTAGGCCGCCCTCGCGGCGTCCACGTTTACCTTTTTGGAAAACTGTCCTGAAATTGCCATATGAGGAGCTAATCTAACCCAGTAGAAGAGAAAAGACGATGGAGGAGAACCGAGAATCCCCAGCCGACAGCCAGCACCTGCCAGATGCGGACGTGAGGCCATGCTGGACTCCGAGCGCCGCTGACCTCCAGCTGAATGCAGCCGTGTGAATGAGTCCAGGAAAAATCAGTGGAGAACCTGCCCCGTCAACCATCAGGAACGTGAAAAATAATAAATCACTTTTTTAAGCCACTAAATTTTGGGATGTTTTGTTAAACAGCAGTTATTAACTGATATAGCCATCTGCCTGTTTCAATGAATCTGGGTAAGGAAGGATCCTGAGAATCTGTAATTAAGACGAAAATAACAATGTAACAGCACTTTACAGTCAGCAACGCCTGCGACAACATGGCAGAGTCCACATGAATGAGCAGCCTTGTGACGCATTGGCCCACCCTCGTTCCAAGGTGCACTCATCTCTCATAAATAAATCTTCATTCATTATTCTATGTCCGAAGGAGTAAATAACAATAACATAGTCAAGAAAAAGACCCCTGCTTTTTCAATCTCACTTTTAAGCTTAAAAGATATGAGCAAAACTTGCTTAGAAGCACAGTATATGATCGTGTGCAGCAGAGACATCCTCACCACACAGGCAGAGTGCTGGGCGGGGTGAAGAGGAAGCAATCTTTCCGGAGCACAGTCCCTGATAACTTAGCATTTACTCTGTCACGAGAAATGAGAAATGGGTAAGATTCGCATTAAAATAACATCTTCCTTCATAGTCCCTCAAAGGAATGACTTAAATAAATTTTACAATATACAACCCTTATAATATTACCTCCCCTTTATAAACCCTTTATAATTCTTTAACTTCCATTTTCAAAGAAATGATTTGATGTGAACCTGAGAGGTAAAATATAAAACACTCATTGTCCCACTCAAAAAAAAATGAATCTTTAGTCCAGATGTAAGTGGCTCGACATCTGATTGATAAACAAATCAATATTCCTTAGTTAATACTTGAGTCACCCCAAGTTAAATATATCACAGTGTGGTGGTTGAGGGACTCTCATTTCAGAAGCAAAACAAGTATCAAGAGTGCTGATGTAGAGATCAGTTACTTTGCTTCATTTTCCCCAGTTTCATATTTACTATGTCTGGGGCGAGATCTCGAATCTGCAGTTTTAATGAACATCCCAAGTCATTCCTAGGCAAGTGGTCCTTGGATCAGTTTTTGGGAAATCATGGGGTTTAAAAAACACAGTGTTGGAGCAACGTGAATCCAGCCTGAGCCCTGGCCCTCACTGGCTATTTGAATTTCGACAGGTTTATCTCTCTAAGATTCAGAATCTTTATCCGTAAGATGGGGACGTAAGATTGCTGTATTAGTTTGCTTGAGCTGCTACAACAAAGAGCCACAAACTTGGTGGCCTTACAACAGAAATTTATTATCTCACATCTCTGGGGCTACAAGTCAAGGGGTTGGCAGGGCTGGCTCCTTCTGAGGGCTGTGGTCAGCAACAAGCCTCTCTCCTCGCTTCTGGAGGTTTGCTGGCAATTTTTGGCGTTCGTTGGCTTACAGATCTCTGCCTTTATCTTTACATGGTGTTCTCTCCATGTAAGTGTCTATGTTCCAAATCTGAATCCCCTTTGTGAGGACACCAGTCATGTTGAATTAACAGCTCACCCTACTCCAGTATGATCTCATCTTAATTAATTATATCTGCAATGACCCCTTTCCCAAATAAGGTTACAGTCTGAGGTTCTAGGGGTTAGGACGTCAACCTATGAATGTGTGAGTAATACCATTCAACCCACAAGTATCCACCTCTCAAAGTTGCACTGAGACTTTAAAAAGATAAATGTGTGTAACACATTTAGCACAACATCTGGCATGTATAAGCCCTAATAAATGACAGCCATTAACCATTACTATATTCCATTGTCTCCCGCAATACTGGGAGTATGTGTCTCCTTTCTACCATTACTAGAGGGTGTGACATGTAAATGTCCTTTAAACGAGAGCATTGGCCCTTTCAAAAAAATGGTTTTATATGCTACAAAGATAAACGATCTGATACCTCTTTGATCCTTTATAAAATATAAGAAAATATAATAATGATGCAAATCCTACTAATATACTCTGGATCGAGAGCTTCTGGGAAAAAGGACGACTGCCTTGGTGCTTTTTTCTGCTTTATAAGACAACTTCTTTTTAAAAGTGCAGCTTTTAATTATATTACTTAGGCCCCAGGGTACTAAGTCTTTTCTAATCTTTTGCCTTTTGTACAAGAGTTTTGTGATTGCTTCAAGGTTTTATTTACTTATATATACCTTGACTAATAGAATTGTTGAATCTCTTGGAAATTAAACTAATTTAAAGAGTTTATTGTTTAACTTAATAATTAAATTCTCCCTTGTTTTTCCATAATGTGCCTCTCCTTGAAAAGATCCACCATTGTAAAGTAAGTAGACTTGTATAAGAGCAGTTCTCAGAGAAACAGTGTCTAGTCTATCTCCCATTAAATTATCCACTTTGCTGATTGTCTACTGAAAACTTAAACTCTTATAAAAGAGAGTAAGTGAGAGCTAAGGTACTTGCTCTGCTATTAACCCTCTAGTGACTTTTTGCAGAAGTCTGAAAGCTCTTAAATTATGTCATTTCTTGGCTGGTACAGCAGGGACAGGTAACTATGTAATGCACTCAAGTTTTTCATGAAGTTATAAACATTCCCAGCTAGGGTCATCAGTATATGGTCAGAGTCTGACCTTTTGCAGGACTCAAAGAAATATTCTCCGAATTCTTTCAAAATCATATTGGAGTCAATATCTGGTAAGATAAAGGAAGTTGGGTATGATTTGTACTTAGCGATATCTCCCCACATAGTCCCTTCATCACAGACCTGAGAAAGATAACTTATAATCATACCTCAACTCGTAAAATCCTTCATAATTTTTAAAGTTCATTCAAGAGATTGAATTTGATCTTTTGAAGCAATCACATTTTCTTGTCCCCTCTTTTAAAAAAGCACACTCTAAAGCCTATTAGATTTTGCAATCTCGTAGGAGACATCTATTGTGTTAGCCTGGCCAACATCTGGCTCCCTCTGTAAGTCAGCACCTGATCTTCTTTCAAGGAACGACGCCTTTTGCAATACCTAAGCCACGTGATTGGATGAGCTGACTCCATTCTCCATGAACCCTCAGGCTCTAGAAGTGAGCGCATGATTCAGATTAGCCGATAGGAACATTTCATTTTCCAGGCCACAATTACTGATTTGGGGATGGACCCATGACCCAATATGTTTCAAAAAGAATTGGCTGTAGTCCCTTTATTAGAACTGTTGGAAAATGTGAGCCATTGTTTTTTTCAGAAGGTGGGAAGCCGGCATGATGCCAACTTTGTCACCCCAAGAGAAAACTTGCCCAAGAGTGAAGTCAACGTGAAGACAAACAGTACCAAAAACTGAGGGAAACATCACTGATGATGTTTGGCACTTGGATTTTGCTGTGCTTGAAACACTGCTGCTTGATTTTTCAGATATGTGGGCAAATATATCATCTTTTTAATCCATTTAAGTATCATTTCTCTTATTTGAGAATGAGCATATTTTAAATATATAGTCATGCTTAACAGTGGTCTCAAGGTAGAATACATAAACAGGTGTGTGTGCATATTTACGCAAACACATACTTGTCTAAAAACATCAGATAAATAGTAAAGTTATATAATTGCCATGTTTGCATCTCTTGTTCATAAAGGTGTATTTATCAGTACTTAATAGCATCCACATTCAATGAATTTTTAGTTTATTGTGTTATTTATCTCACTTCCTTCTCAACTCTCTCAAGGTATAAAATTTAAGAGATTGGCTGTATCTTTTTTTACCAAAGATTGTTCTGCATATTTTCGGCCACTGAAATAATGCCTAAGAGATTATCCATCTTCCTTAAACTTATGTCAGAGAGCTTATAAATCATTTTACTACCAAGTTATAAAGCTCTGGAAATATGAGAGAGCTGAGAAAATGGTCGGAGGTTTCCAGGAGCATCTCTGACCACGTCGTGACCATTTTCCTCTTCCTTACCCAAGAACACGTCCCTTTCACTTTAGTTAAGAGCCAGCTTTCAATGATTATACTCAACCGCAGACGGAGCTGGGTTTGCATGCGTTTTCTTGGTGCAACCCACTGAGTGACGAGCCGTGTGTGATTGCCCTGCAGCGTCCGCGGAGCTGTTCCGAACACGGTGCTGAATTGAATAACCCATGACCGAAGGGTTTGCATTCATTTCTTCAGGCTCTGGCAGCATTACAATGTGCTTCTCAGGCTCAAAACTGTTAGGTTGCTCTTGTGAGTGTCCTCAAAGCCAAATCTACTAGAAAATAATTTGCCAGACTAATTGCAGCACAATGCAAACCTCTGGGCAAACGCAGCTGGTTGACCGCTGGGTTCAGTGCCAGAAGTAGGAAATGGCAAACTCAGACTTCAGGGTCTGCCCCTAGTCTGCCCTTGTGAGATAAAGGTCTTTGCAACATAAAACATTATAGATTGATGCAGACAGTTCTATCAACTATTATAGGATGTTACTTTATTCATAAGAATGTACTTAATTGTTATAGATCAAGAGCAGAACCAAGAAAATAAAATAATATAATACAATATAATAAATACAACACAACACAACACAACACAACGCAACGCAACGCAACACAACACAACACAACACAACACAACACAACTACAATACAATACAATACAATACAATACAATACAATACAATACAATACAATACAATACAATACAATACGTATTTTAGAAATTCGGGGAGATGCACATTTGTGACGTTGTACATTTTCACCTTAAACCATTGTTTGGTTGCCTAAGCAATATCACATGTCCTACCTGGATTAGTTGAGTTGATCTTAGAGAAAAATAATGTCCAGAATGTTACCTGAAAGATAGTATGTGTGTGTTTGTCTGTATGTGTGTATATTTGCTACTTAGACTCACTTTATCACAAAATGTGGTCCAGTCCTTTCACAAGTACTAAATATAAAATATATAACTGTTATCTTTTCTAAAAGTAACCACATCAAAGCCCATTATACTTTTATTTGTATACCTTTTGTAATTTCAAATGCTTAAATACTAAGTGATTTCATCAACAAAAAATTAGTAAATATAAATTGCAGGTTAATAATCATTCCATTCAATATTCTTTAAGGTCAACAAAGACAATTTCAGGTCATTTTTGAGTGACACTTCATTTACATGACCTTATAAATAATATAATGGAAAAGAAATATTTTTTAATATGCTGTTTAAGTTGAAATAATATTTTACTTCCCTAAAACTATACAAAGGTCAGATCCATGATGCAAAAAGGACTTCTCTATGCATTTTGTTAAATTTAAGTCCAGTATTTCTGTGCTTAGCCAAAGAAAATTTTCTTTTCTTCCTGGTTTTCTACATCTATATCCTGAGTTTTAACTGCTGTATTCAAGTCAATTTCATATCCTACTTTTTGGGTCTCAGACTTGTACTTCACTGATGCTGTAACTCTTATTTACTGATTTATGCCTGACTCCTATAATTTATAGTCTTAAAAGAGCTTCCAGCTAAGATCCAACCAACTTTCAGCACACCTTCAATGAGTAATCAAAAAGCACTCTGAAATACAACGCTATGAAAGAGAGATAATTTTTTCCCTTTTTTTGAGTGCAACTTTCTAAATGTATGAATGGTAAATACCATAGAACTAAGTAACATTGACTGCAAAGCTCCATTATGTATGTATTACCAATTTATTAAGGATTCACATATATAAAAAGATTACATGACTTCAGCATTTGGTTACCAGCTTGCTTACTAGATATAAATTATATATATATATATTGCTCTGAAAATGACTTTCCAGAGCTGAAAATTATTAATATTGAACTTAATGCATTGGATCTTTGGTAATCAAAGCAGACCCATGCGAATATCTTCAGTGAGTGCTATTTTCATTACGAAGTAAATTTTGAATAAAAATATTCCACTTAAATTTGGATGCCAGTTTTAATCATGTTCAAGCACTCGTAAATGTCTTATTAATTATATTTTCAAAAATATTTTCTCCTATGCTCACCCTAATACCCACAGTTGCGACCATGCCTTTCTGACTCTTAACATGCACTTCATCAATTTCCTTCAGGACATTACACAAACAGTTTAAGAGAAGCACAAGCAAAATTTAGCAGACCCGGCAATTCAATACACTCTGTCCAGTCTTGACAAATTAACCAAATTGTGACTACGAAGTTAAAGCAATGACTCTTGTGGCAGTGATGGGAGTAAATTAATAGAAATGACTAATTAACTGTTGTATCTTTTGTTTAGTGTTCTTGAACTTCCTGTTTATGAAAAGGTATTTGTCATTAAAGGTTTGCTGCTTTATTTAATTAATGTAATGGGGAAGCCTCAGAAGGAAGGTAAGCTGGATTACCTAATTACATGAATTATACTAATTAGCCCGACATGGCAAAGTCCCTTCCCCCTCTGCAGAATTTCAAGTCCTCTCCTCTCAAATTAGCAGCTTCTTCAGCTTCCAAATCCCTATTTTATCTGCAGAAATCTAGTCCATGCTGCACAGTCTCTCTTTAATTTGACCTCTAGAGGGCGATCCTTCCTAATTTTAAAAGGATCGGATTCTATGGGGAAGAGCTGAGAAGCTAATCAAATCCCAGAAGTAGAAAATAGTCATCTCTTGTGAAGACTAGGACAGGGGAAACCTATCGTGGCTTTCAAGTTACCTGTGACATACCCATTACCTCAGTCTTTATTTTTCACACTGTGTCTTTTTTTTTCTTCCATTTCCTCATTGGCGAAATGTCGAACCACCTTAAACTATCTTGGATGTCGAGAAAAAGTTAAGTAATCTCTAAAAATCCCTTCCAGCTATGTAAATCCTACAACCTTCCTTGCGTGATGTTGTTTCTTGGCACCAAAATAGTAACAGCTGTTTGCTATATATCAAAATATTAACATATTAGATGTCTCATCTCTAGCTTCCTCTTCCTGGATTTTGTTTGTTTTGCCTGGGCTTGTTTTAAGAGCAGAAAGGTGCCATCTACTAAATGAGAAAGATAGCTATATATTGCGAACTCATACAAAATACATCGTACCTGTCCTTTATAAGTTCAAGTTTCCAAAAAGTCAAATAATCATCCAAAACGTCTCTTTATTTCTGGGAGGCAGAGCTAGATTTTAATTTCAAAGTTTTAAGATGTTTATCTGAGATTTACTTGCTAATCCACCTCCTTTCTATGATTCCACCACGAGGCTCCCTGTAAAAACAAGATCTAACATTTATTGTGTGCTTTATGTGTGCCAGGCACTGAATTAGGCACTTGACCTGAATTATTTAATCTCTACGATGCAATCTTAAGATCCACTTTATAAATGAGGATCCCAAAGCTCAGAGATGGTGAGCAACTTGTCCCACATCACTCACAGGTAAGTTTAACTATAATTCAGCCACTTTCTAGGACAGAGTTTATTTTCTTGTGCACTGCTGCCTCATCAATCTGAGAAGACTCAAATGTCTCCTAATCTGTAAACTTTTAAGTAATCATTTCTTGCAAGGACAGTAAAGATAATTCAAAGAAATCTTGGGGTGGAAAGCAATCAATTTTCTCCATATTCTCCCTTGCAAGATGATTCATATTGCTTAGAAAAATTCTAAATTCTGATTTCACCATACTGGGTAGTGTTTATGTTGCATATTTTGGAGCCAGACAGCCTATATTGAAAGTTCAGCTCCTCACTTAACTAGTTGAATTACTTTTAACAAATTATTTAACCTCACTGAGCCTGTTTCCTCATCTGGAAACTGGATAATGATACATCCTTCACAAGTGAGGCTTAAATAAACAGCTCTATGTGAAGTGCTTACAACAACTGGTAAGTTCTCAGTAAGCACAAACTCTTATTTTGATTGAGGTCAGAGGGAAGAGAGGTTTACTAAAGAGGATCATTAAACTTAAAAAAAAAAAAAAGGCTGTGTCCATCATTTAAGCTAAACAAATAAGACTTTTTAAAGACCCCATGCAAATATTGCAAGTGGGTTTTGGTTTCTGTTTGGCTTGTGTGGGTGATATGACTTCCGTGGTTGCATAACGAGGTTGTTTCTGGGCAAGGTAAAAAGTCTACCTAGTTTAACAGGTCATGTGCATATTTCATTCCGAATGCCAGACCCCACCCCTTCTCCTTTGCAGGGAAATTGACATGCCTTATTTCTTTAAGAATACTTCAGAGAGACCAAGTTGTTCTTACAGAAAAAGAAAGAAATCCATCACAGCAATCTTGCTTCCTTTCCATCTCTCTTAATCTGTACATTTCATGAAATTTAGTATTTCATCTCAATATCCTAACCCTTCCAGCCACTCTATATTGCTTCTGTTCTCAACAGCTCAGTCTGAACTTCAGAGTACAGCCTCTCCTTTGAAAATTACAACCTGTATTGTCAATTCAGGGTTATCTCCTAATAAATATTGTACTTGACATGGTGATGAGTCCACAGCAGCAGCCTCTGTTTACTTTCCTTTGAAATCTTTATGTCAAAACATCTGTCAGTAAAGCAAGATGTCAAAGAAGACACCTCCTGGGAGCAGCTGGTGGAGAAGACACCATTGGTGTGTCCACTTGGAAGGATCGAGGGCCCTAGGTTTTGCCCCTTGGTATGCTTATTGCTGTGGAATCAGCACATTCGTCTTTTGGGGTGCTTCCATGTACAGCCCAAGCTTTTTTACAGTGAAAATAGTTTCATGTCATAAGAGGAGGTAGGTTGCTTCATATATATAACATATGTATTTATAATATATGTATTATATAATATATGTAATATATGATATATATAATCAGTTTAATTAATCCAGCTAAGAGTTCATGAAGAGGGCAATTCTCTATAATCACATACATATACCTCTAATCCAGTGTATGGCAGCCTTTAACGTATGCCCAGAATTTCGTTTCTAAAGTTACCTTCTCACAGTAACATTCATCGCATTTTTTTTCTTTCTGCCTATTGAAGTGTCTCAACCTTCTCACTATCGACATGTTGGACCGGATGATTCTTTGTTGTGGGGGACTGTCCTGTGCATTGTAGGATGTTTTGAAGCATCTTTGGCCTCTATCCACTAGCTGCCTGTAGCAAACCCCTCCCTCAATCGTGACAACCGAAATTGTCTACAGACAGTGCTAAATGTCCCCTGGAGGGCAAAATTGTCCCTGGTAGCAGCCACCAATCAACTAGTATTGGCCTATAACTTTTAAATAACATTTTTTATTCTATTTTTAAATATTAGTAGTAATTACTAAGGTTTTACTTTTTTCACCTGATTTTGAACTTTCCTTTTCTCTGCCAGTGGATGAAAGAGCATTCTATAAATATCATAAAGCTTTAATCTGGCACTGTTGAGTTATGAAAGCTAGAATCAATTAGCTGTGTGATAGTCCAGGTCATCGAAAGTGAAACTAAGCTGCAACATCATCTATATACCTGTTCCAAGGTTCAGGTTAGTGGACTGGCTGGCACGATCTGATTCTAGTAGTCTTCTGGCTTATGATCCCTCCACAATGCCTCCCCCATGGGATCCTCCATACAAAGGCAAGCAGTTGCCTCACTGTGGGAGACGCCACGGCGACGCACAGCAGCTGCAGTGCGGGCCCCAGGAAGCAGTGGGAACTGAACAATCCTGCTTCTGTGTAATCTGACTGCCAAGGAAGTGGAAAACAACCTGTATATTCAAAGCACAGGCATCTGTGGCATTGCGGCCAACCCTACTTTAGGTTCTGAAGTATGACCAGGTTATGTGGTTCACCGTTTCAGCATCCTCCTTATTCACAAGTCCAACCTGTCTCCTACTCCACAGGAGCTTCTAGAGCATCACCCACCTGGGCTTGTCTGCGCTGGTGACTTCTCATGCTTACACCATCCTCTCATTTAAATGACCATTCCTAGACCCTATTTGCAGCTGATCTTACAAACTAATCTGCAGTTAGCTAGGTCGAAATTTCTGAACTGGTGACCCTTGGGCCAGATCCAGTCCCCGAAACATACATTTATTTAGCCAGCAAGGTATTTTTAAGCTTTTTTTCTTTAACCGTCAACAATTTATAAACCCAGAAAGTTTATCTAAAAATTCTAGAGTTCCAGCATCTCTTAAAGAACTCACATGTGACACAACTGGTGTTGAAACAGCCAGCCGTGGCTAAGTCATAGATAGAAACCTCTTTAGATGGATCAGATCATGTGCTCCCTGCTTCCCTCATTTATTTGTGTGACCTGCTTCACCCCCTGAGGCATCCAAGTATGTGATTCTTTCATTTGAATCCCAGAGATTCACCTGCCAAAATTGTAATCATTTCTGGAAAACAGAATCGGCAAGGCTAATGAAGGATGTGAAAAATTAAAAACAATAACTAGGCTTTTAACGTTATTAATGCACTTTTCACAGACAGTATACTTCCCTAACAGACAACCATCAAATGCCTCTTATCAAGTGCTATTTTTAAGGGCTGTAATCAAATGCCAGTCACAGTTTGAAGTACTCTACACAAAATATTTCATCTAATTCTCACCAGAACCACTCAAAGTAGGTACCATTATTATCCTGTTATTGGAGATAAGGAAACTGAGCCGCAGAGAGGTTAAGAAGCTTGTTCCCATGTCAGAATCCAGATGGGGCAGTGATTCTAGACGCCCAACCTCCAAACATGCCTCGGCTTCTTACTGTCTCTCACATTAAGTCAGTTCTCACTACAACCCTGAGGAGCCATCTTTGTTACTGTCATCTTCACAGATAAGTTAAGGAAGTGTCCAGAAAGTCTCTGTCAAAGCAGTGCAGAGAAGACACTGTTTCAGTACACACCTGCTTCTCAGAGTTGCCCCGAGCAGCAGAGCTGGGGGTTCGGTACCAGACCTGCCGTGGGAGGTGTGAGCCGGGGGTCTGCTCTGCTCTGTTCCAGTCCCCAAGCCCTGTGAGGGGTCAGTACAGGCCGCCAGGAGAACATTCCAGATTCCATAAGCCAGGAGGCCACATCACCTGAAGGACGGGACCCATCTGCCAAGGCTCATGCCAAGTCTGCTGAACTTGCCGTGCCCTGCACAGCGGTTCCTGCTCTGCCAAGATGCAGAAAAAGTCAGAGCCAGGCAGTAGAGGCGGAAGCTGGCACAGTTGGAGCATAACTGAAGCAAAGGTTGCAAAGTAATGCACCACCAGTACACAGAAAGGACAACACCTAAAGGATTCAGAAGTGATCGACCTCTCTTCTCTAGTTCTTCCAAATCTATAGCCCAGTCTTGGATCTCATTGACCATAGCACACGCAGACCTAGATGAGCTCGTCTCAAGCAACACAAGAGATTGCTCCTCTTTGAAACATGCGGTGGAGCAGTGGAGAGAGCCGTGGACTTCCTGGCAAACAAACACTCGGCCAAAAGCCTAGGAGTCATTCTTGATTGCTCCTTTTTTTTTCACATCCCATGTTCTATCTGTGTAGATCCTATCAGTTTTTCTCCAAAACTTATCCCAGATCCATTCTCTTCTATTCATCTCAACTGCTAACTTCCTTGGCCAAGCACAGTCGCCTCTCACTTCTTGCCATGTCCTAAAAAGTCCAGTCTCTCCATTTTCATCTTCACTCTCCATTTACTAAACACTAAGAATCCTGACTTTCTTTGTTCCTCAAATACATCAAGTTCTCTTCACTTGCAAACACTCTGCCCACAATTCTCTTGTTCTAGATTTTTTCCATTGCTATTTCCTCACTTCCTTCATTTCTTTTCTGATGTCACATCCTTAGAGATTGCTTCCTTGACCATCATTTCCAAAATAACCTTCATTCGTTATTTTTTCTATCCCATCCCAGCTGTCTCTGTCCCCTCACAGGGTCACATTTTTTAAACTTAGTTAGCACTTAGCACTGTCTGAAATTATCTAGTGTATGTATTTGCTTACCTGTTTCTTATTAGTCTTCCTCCACTAGACTTTCATCTCCATGAGAACATAGACCTTGTCTGTCTTTTTCAAAGCTGTGTCTTCAGCACCTAGAACTATGCCTGGAACCCAGTAGCTGCTCAGTAAATATTCATTAAATGAAAGAGCAAAGTTATAAATTCATTATCTTGTTTCTAGCTTTGGAGAGATAAGAAAAGAGAGTAAGAAGACACAGAGAAGTTAGAAAGAAGGAAAAGAACATAGTCATATCTTTTAAGCACCTACAAGAGGGTGAGCACAGTGCCTTGAATGTAGTAGGTTCCCCCCAAAAAACGGTGTTTGTTTATACTATATGCCCACTGATCTATATGCACAATTTGCACTTAATGCTTTGATAGATCCTATGAAGTAGACATTAGTGCCCCCATTTTTACAGAAAAGGAAGCCAAGGGGGGAAGTGCTTAATAGCATAGGCCAATCAAACTGCTGGAAAGTGACAGAACCAACCCCGAAACCAGAGATTTTTTTTCCCCTCCCATCACTCTGTGACTTTGAGTACTGCCTCAGAGATTTACTGCCGTGACCTTACATCCTTGAACTTTCTCCTTCAAAAAAATTGGCTGAAAAGGACATGCCTCCTAAATCTTAGGAATGTGGCAGAGGCAAAAAGATAACACTTAAAATTGCATCGGTGTCTTGGAAGGAGAGCACCTATTCATGGCATTATCTCTTCATTATTTGGAATGCCAGAACAGATTGTGTCCATGTTGATCAAGTGAGGTCAACAATTGAAGGTTTGATGTGTCCACTCTTGCTCATGTGCCTTCAACAGAGCTTCTGTATCTGCTGGTATCTAGTAAGTCAAGTATGAGGACCCTAGGTTTCCCCATCAATTATGATGTCTTACCTTGAAAAAGAAACATAACGTGGTCAGACAGAACGATCACGAACCTATAAACAAATCGCTTTTCCCATTTTGAGAATCTTTATTAACAATCAGTTTGCAAAGACCTGATGTACTATTTTTTTTTCAAAGAAAAAAATAGCATATTGGAAGTGTAAAATGGCATAGCCACTCTGAAAAGCAGTTGGACAGTTTCTTTAAAAAAATTAAACTTATGCTTACCATATGACCCAGCAATTGCATTTATACCAAAGGAAAATATATGTGTGTGCACACAAACCTCTACACAATTGTTCATAGCAACTTTAATCAAAATAACCAACCAGCTGTGGTACATACGTGCCGCGGAATACCACTCGGCAATGCAAAGGAGGGAACTATTGAAACAACATGGACGAACTTCAAAGGCATTAAGTTGAGCACTTAAAAAAAAAAAGCCAATCGCAAGGTCACATACCATACGATTCCACTTATACGATTATCTAAAAATGATGAAATTATAGAAATGGAAAACAGGTTAGTAGTTGTCATAGTTTAGTGGTGGTGGGAAGAGGGGTGGGCAGCAAGAGGGAGATCTCTGTAGTGTTGGAATAGCTTTGTATCCGATCGCTGTGGTGGTTACACAAGTCTACACATGTAATAAAATGAGATGGAACTACACATACACATTGTACAAGTCAGTTTCCTGGTTTTGTCACTGTACTATAGTTATATAAGACCTAACCATTGAGGGAAACCAAGTGACATGTACAAAGGAATTCTCTGTACTATCTTTGCAACTTCCTGTCAATCTGTAATAATTTCAAGGAAAAAAAAAATTTTGAAGTGCATATTTAAGTCACTCGGGGTATTTAGGAAATGGCTGGTATAAAGCAAATCATTTGTCACCTAAAATAACTAAGTCACATGTGTCATAAGGATTTGTAATATAGCTCTTAAATTTTTCTATCCTCGTAAATGACCTGAACAAAGTTTCCCCTAAACCACTGACCTACAACAATGCTTCTCATTTTTCAGAGAATCTCACTCAAAGTTAGCTTCCACCAGTTAGGCAAGGGTTGGTACGCCCTGGTCCAGTGAGTGTCCAGCACACAATATCTGCCCAGCAAATACTGGTTGAGTAGATACATGAATATAAAATAGTAAGGATAGGTATATTCGAATAGAAAAAGACAAATCTACGTGAGAAATATGGGATAACGATTAATGAAGGAAACAATTTGTAATGCTAGAGAATAAAGACTAGAACAAGGGGAAGAGGATATTTCTCAATTAGTGCCATAGTGCTTTGTGCAAATACAGAAAATGCTATTCTTCTTAGCAAAATCAGACATTCTAATAGAAACAATTGAGATGAGCCACTTTCTTAGGCTAATTCTAGGAAACTCCTTTGAGTTCCAAATCAATCCAAAATCACAGTTCTATATAGGTAGATGTAAAGATAATCAAGTTTTGCAGGTCCTTCTATTGGTTCCCAACCACAGGAGTTCCCCCAGGTGAAATCTGAAACTGCCCCCCATACACAGAGAGCAAGAAGAGACCAAAGAGAGAGGGAGACCACTCCAGATGGGTAGGCGGCAGGTGTAATAAACTAGGGAGCTTACATATGAGGTATATCATGGGCACCACAAGACTGATCTTCACACTCACCTGAAGAATCTTCAAAGTTCATATTGAAGCCTTAACTGGGTTTGGTCACCTATTCATTCCAGGTGGTCTCAAGTACATCTGACTGTCTCAGGGCTGTGTCCTTGAAAACAGCTTCTACTCTGGGAATGGTGCACAGAACATACATTCCAAGGACAGGGGAGGGGGTTAGGAGCCTCCACCGGTCCATGTCCAGCTCTCAGGTCAAACAAACGGTAGTCACGTCCTCTCGATGACCTCCTCCAACATTCCAATACTGGTTTCAAAACAATTCTGGAAGCAAAGATTGAAAATGCTAATGATTACATTTATCCTAGAGTGGTAAAAAGCGTCTGTTTTCCTCTGTATTTTCCCCACTTAAGCTAAGTAAACTCAGCCTCAATGTCTATTTCCCCCTTGGGTTTAATCCCGGGTGACAAGGTCAATGCCTCCAAGGGCTGGGCAGGTCATGTAAATGTGTGAGTCAAATAAGAGGTAGTGAGATGGTGAACAAAAGAGTGTGCCTCACCTAAAGTCATTCAAATTCAATTATTATAAAAAGAAAGAAAAACCACACACATCTTGCCAGCCCAACATATTTGCAAACTCTGGTTAGACCATCAGGGCCCAGGGCAGTCGCCACTGGCCCCAGTAAACAGCAGCCTCGCAGGTGTACAGGCACTGAGCAGGAAGCCAGGCTAGTTTGTTTTCTTTTGAATCAGGGTGAGGAGGTAGCCATAATGAGGAAGTGCTGAATTTGTTGCCATGAAATATTTCAGGCTCCTCCCAAAGACACCCACCTGTTGAACTGTTTACTTTATAAGGAGGTCAGCATGAAACTTCAAGGTATCACTGATGCAATGAAATGAGCTACAGCTATAAAAAACAGCAGTGGTAGGTTGGGCATATTAGGTACCCGGAAGGCTGCTACAAAGCATTCGTGTATATTCTGTTTCCTCCCACTCACAGTAATATAATGCTGGTAATTTGTAGCATTTTATGTCATTCTGGGTAAATTGTGAGGAAAGTAGAAGAAAATTTGCGTCAACGAGGAGTAGTCCCTAAAAGCCAGTGCCAGTTGCTCTCGGTTGAGTTTCTGTTGAGCACTGTAGGTCTAAGTCCCAATAACACGAAATCTGTTAGAAATAACCTGCAAATTGTC